>NC_136503.1:37655752-37658252 GCF_053919585.1 Euprymna scolopes
TAACTTCACATTATATGATAGAGGGATGACAACATAAAAAGCTCAACATTTAATAAAAATGGAATGTGTTCTGACAAACTCTAAGCACTTGTACCTCTTCAATATAAATACCCCCCTCGACTATTCAATGCAGAAATTCAAATGTAATGTTAACAAACATCTTGCTGCTCAACTCTCTACATAGTGTTCCTGTAGTAATAGTAACCCCTTACATCGAAGTAGCACTGGGGGTAAAAAAAAAAAACACAAACACACACACAAACATCAATATTAAAACATAAAAACAAAATTACTTTGTTGGGTCCATGGATTGACTTAAATTTACCATGCGAGGTCCCATCTTGTTGCGTTCATTTTTCTCCCATCCAACGAAAGTTGGGCATTCTACAATTAAGAGAATAAAAAGATAAATAAAAACAGACTTAATCATTTTCTTTTTTTTTCTGTCGTGTAGGAAAGCTGTTGCTTGAGAAACATCTTGAAATGCTATTTACCATCATAGTATTTGGCAATATTTCTGAGATAAGTTAGTGTTGGTATTTGCATATTTTGAAATACGATTTACAATTTTTTATATTTCTTGTTGTGTTGAGATCCTTTGTGATAAGGTTTTAGAGTGATCTCCCTTGTTTGTTGTTGATTATTGATTGGGCAAACAAAGATGGTGGTTTGGACATATGGACATGTGTCCATGATTTGATTTATCTAACAACATTTCTTAGATCAGATATTGTTGGTATTTACATTTTTTATAATGAAATTTTCAATCCTTAGCATTTAATTATATTTCTGAGATCCAATGCCGTTAGTATTTCTATGTTTTAGACTGTTGCCATTTTCACTACATTTCGGGCGTTTTATTGTCCAACCATCTTTACATGGATTTTGTTTGAAATTTTTGGATGATTACTATCATCCAAAAATTTCAAATTTATTTAATCTACTTGGGTAGATTGCTCTCAACTACAGGATGTTCAGGATAAACTTGATACTTTATGGAAAGAAAATAATGTCATATCTTGGCCAATAATTGATATATTCTCAAAATTTAAAGTGCATTTCTTAAGGTATTTTTTGTTAAATACAGCTTACTCAAATCTGCCCTAAATATCCACCATAGCTTCCAACTCCAACTTAAACACGTTTGTGTATAAGTTGGAGTTGGATATTTAGTGGTATCAAATTTAATTTGGTGGCACTATTAGTTGCTGAATTATGATCATTTCAAGTTTTTTGGAAATTAGAAAATTCAACATCGGTCATATTGGTCCATAAACCAAATTTAAAAAAAAATTCATCATGATTTGGTTCAACTGCTAGCACGGTGAATCTTCTTAATACTTCATACAATCAAGCTAGATTTTTCGGTACTTGCACAGTTTAATCAAGACATTAAAGAATGAAAATATCAAAAAAAGGTTATATTGTATGTATCCGTTTTCAACTGAGGATATCCGAAAAAAAAATTCACTTAATTTGATCGAGTATTTTTTTTTTTTTTTTTTTTTTTTTTTTTTACAGCAGAAAAACACGTTTTTATGAGAGCGCGTTGAAGGCAGACATCTTGGATTTAAAAAGATTTTTTATTTGAATTTTAGAACACGCAACGGGTAGATAACTCCAGTTAAAGCGCAGACACACCCTCCCCATCTTTAATACTAGCTTTTCTTCCTAAGAATCGAACCTTTTGCTCGGTATTATAACAAATTGTTTTTTCGATGTAAAAAAAAAAAAATAAAAATAGAAATAAAAAAAAAATAAAAAACTACTTGAAGTGAAATTATTTTTTGGAGAACTTCCTTCCATAACGGATACGTACAATTTAAACTTTTTTTTTCAATATTTTCATTTTTTTAATGTCTTGATTAAACTGTACAAGCACCGATTTTTCTTCTAAAAGTAAACCAATAAAATAAAATAAAAATCCTCATAAAAAACACAAATTGATAAAAACATAAAAACTTCTTTAGCATTCCATTCAATAAAGTTTTCAACTTGTATTTTTTTGGTGTAAAACAATTTAAAACTCTATATTGACGAGTGTCCCTTTTTTTCTTAAAGATAAAATTACCCCTATATACATACAGATAAACAATATAAAATTTAAAAAAAAAGCAAAAAAAAAAAGAAAGTCTTTTCTCCAAATGAGAAATAAATTGACCATCATTTATATATTCCATTTTATATGTTGGCAGGCATTAGACAAGTTTAAGAAATTGACTTCCAAAGTAACCTATTTCTACCCAGGTTTTTATTTATCCATCATATTCGTTTTTATTATTTCATCCCACATTTTCCCTGGCCAATCCTTGTGAACTGAGCCTGTTATATATATATATATATAGTCATCCATATATATATATATATATAGTCATCCATATATATATATATATATATATATATATATATACATAGTCATCCATATATATATATATAGTCATCCATATATATATATATAGTCATCCATATATATATATATATATATATAGTCATCCATATA
>NC_136503.1:37660752-38013252 GCF_053919585.1 Euprymna scolopes
CACACAAATAGAACAAATTAGAAATAAATTAAATTCAGTGGAACCATCTATAAAATTTACACATGAATCCGAACAAGACCACTCCCTAGCTTTTCTAGACATACTCCTCATCAGATCAGAAACCGATCTGAGTTTCAAAGTACATAGAAAGACCACACATAAAAACGACTATATTCATTACGACTCGCACCACAATGATAAAATAAAGATGGGCATGATTATTGGTTTTTTCTTGCGTGCCTTTAGAATATGCAGTCCCCAATATCTTAATGATGAATTTCAATATATTACGAATGTTTTAAGAAAACTAGTATCCATCCTATTTCATTTCTTATGCAAAGAAAAAAGCTACGAAAATACACTATAACATAAACACACAGAAAAATAAAACAAATACTTCACTATTAAACAGACATCTTTTCATTCCCACCCACACCAAAAATACAAAAATCTACGACACTCTTAATAGACTTGGTTTTCACTTGATACAAACAACTTCCTCAACCATAAAACAGACATTAAAAACTACCAAGCACTCTCCCAAAACCCTCACATCCGATGCAGGTATATATTCCATCCCATGTAACAACTGTCAACAAGCGTACATAAGTGAAACACAGCAAAAATTGAAATTAAGACTTAACGAGCACAGAAGAGATATAAGGAATGGTAACGCCCTAAATGCACTCTTTTGCCCTTGTGCAGAACACGATCACTCATTTAATTTAGATCAAGCAAAAATTATTAAATACGTGATAGATAGAGCTAAAAGAAGACTTTTAGAATCAGCACTAATATTGAATACTAATACTATTACGCAAAGAAAAGGCTTCTACCATTTAACCCTTAGCATAGGGAAAATAATAATCAAAGAACAAAATATCAAAACAGATCCTGGCTAAACCGTTTTTCCTTAAATATTTCAACAAAATAAATGTTTACAGAAGAAAAAAAAAAAATAATGTACATATTTATTTTAACGCATTTTTAAAAGTGTATATATAGACATCGAACAACCCAACCTTCCCATACGCACACATATGTTTGTCCTTCCCGACATGGGTAGGATTCAAGAAATGTCTTTTTCGCACGATCTATGACTTTTTCTTTTCTTACATTTTTATTTTTTTATTTCAATTATCCTGAAGATGTCCTCTGAAATAGGGACGAAACGTTGATTTTTTAATAATTTCATTCGGTTTTTTCTATTTTTCTCATAACATATATATATATATAGTCATCTATATATATATATATATATATAGTCATCCATATACAGTACTCAGCTCATATATATATATATATATACACATTGAATTCTCATTCAACCTTTCAATTAATATAAAAACCGTTTTTATATGAGTTTTTTACATATCCAATATTTTTACATTTTTTTATTTGGCAATCTATACCTACAATAAATTGCGGTTTCACTTATTGCCTAAACTAGAAAATTCTAGCATTGCTACAAATATAATTTGCTGATTTCTTAATGTCCTCTGATGAGAAGAATAATAAGAATAGCATTCTTTGAAACTTCGTGGAATAAGGACTTTGTAAATTGTTTTTTGTCAAACAATAAATTTTGATTGTAAAGTTCAACTTACAGTTTTAATTTCCTTTCTCATATATATATATATATATATGTGTATATATATATATATATATATATATATATATATATATATATTTTTTTTTTTTTCTTTTTTTCATTAAAAGTTCAGACAGGATTATTGATCAAATTAAAAGACATGCAAAGAGGTATGATAAATAAACACCAAAAAATAAAACTGATGGATAGCATTAAAGCAGATAAAACCTTGTAAATTCTTACCTGTTGTTCCCTTTACAGAAGGAAGTTTTAATGTAAGGATAAGACTGTGAGCAATACTACGCACTCCACTCTTCATTCTATCTTTAAAGCAAATAATATCAACTTCACTAAGGCGGTCACCCCTGAAACAGACAATCCAATTAATAAAATCATAAGTTAAAAATCATCATACGAATTCTTACAATATATATCATAAAAGGAAAAAAAGTATAAACGTTAGCGCTTCTTGAAATAAAACTCCTGAGTAATTCTGGTTTGGTTCGGTGGTTTTGTGGCATATCAACCCTTTTTTCGTGCTATTTGATACTGAATCCAATAATTTTTTAAAAAGTTTTATGCTTCAAGTTGTTTATATCTTAAAATATTTATTCATGGTGTTTGGTTTGGTTGTTTTATTTTATAGCATATCAACCTTTTCGGGTTATTTTATGTTGAATCCAGTAATTTAGGGGGAAAAAAAAAATTTTGTGCTTCAAGTTTTTCATATCTTCAAATATTTATTTGTAGTGTTTAGTTTAGTTGCTTTACGGCATATCAACCCTCTTCGGGTTCAATCATTTTGGCAAAAGTTTTTATGTTTCAAGTTCTTTATATCTTAAAATATTTATTTATGATGTTAAGTTTGGTCGTTTGTTTTGTAGAGAAAATTTTTTTTTTTGCTTATGACTTTGCTGAACATGGTTGAGTTTTGCAAAGTGAAGGAGAAAAGAAAAAAACGATAACATCAACATGTTTGGTACATTTTAGGTCTGGATGTCAGTATCTTCAGATGGCCTGACCTGATATCACCACAACCACATTTGGGGTTACCAGTATTGACAAAATCTACTCATACAAAAATGATTCTTTTTTTATTGGCAACTTGCTAAGACAATGAAAAATAAAAGGGTTGGTAAAGATTGAGAATTTAAAGTTTCAGAAAATGTTCTGGGTGAAAAAAAAGTTGTTTTGTTTGTAAGTAGAAATTGAATGACTATGTTTGTTTTGACTATGTAAATTTGCATGTGTATAAACGAGATAGGCATTGTATATTAATTTGCCTACGGTTTTTTAGTGAGAGAGTGTGTGAAAAAATTGATACTGATCCAGAATCTGACTCAAGATTGCATTGGCATCTTCTGGCAGTTTATGGTAAGCTGCTGGAAAAAAGCCAACGTGATTAGCCAATCAGCTGTCAGTAGATGTTTTCGTTAACAGGAAAATAAAATCGTTCATCAGATATTATTCTTGAAAACAAACAAAGTTGTTTTTGATCATAGTTATTTCCATGAAAAAAAACAAAAAACAAACTTGATTTTCATTCATAATAGTTTCCCTGTTTTTGTTTCTTAATAACAAAAGAAAAATTTTTTTTTACTTCTTTGGAACATTTTTGGAAACATTTTTAATATACTTTTCTTGAAAAAAAAATTCTTTCACTTAATTAAATTCACAGTAAATCTTATCTCCTTGTGTTAAAGTTTTGTTTTCAGCATTTTGAATTTATCGTCTGGCAACGTTTCATTTTTCTGGCAACTTTTCTGGTTGCTTACTATAAGTCATCATAAGAAGCTGATACAGTCTTGGGTCAGGTTCTGGATCAAAGAGTGTAAATGACTACTATTTTGAACGAGGTAAAAAAAGTTACTATTTTATTTTTCTTTACTAATTACAGTTATTTATGATTTTATACTAAAGATAGTTCATGAGATAAAAAGAAAATTTATCCCATGTTTTTTTTTCAATTTTTTTGTACATAGGAATCACCA
The DNA here is from genome assembly GCF_053919585.1 of Euprymna scolopes. Taxonomy (NCBI): domain Eukaryota; kingdom Metazoa; phylum Mollusca; class Cephalopoda; order Sepiida; family Sepiolidae; genus Euprymna; species Euprymna scolopes. The sequence goes on from NC_136503.1 coordinate 37,664,335, forward strand.
CTTATCAAGGCCCAGAGGCTACTCGAGGATAAAGGTTAAAAGTGTACAGTAGTCAATGGGACAATATCATAGAAATTGTTAGTAGTGTAAATTTGGTAAATTGGATTACTTAACCTTTCCCTGTCAATTCGACTTGCTATCTTTGGCAAGGTCTTTGTTTATCCCTAAAGTCAATTTTTATCACTGCCTCCCAGGTTTTCTTAGAACTGAACCTGCTGCCTAAACTATTCTATATTTACTAATCCAAGAATTCTCATCTATTCTTCCAACATTGCCGCATGATTGAAGTTTCTTGTTCTGCACACATCTTCCTAAACTATTGAGATCTGATTTTCCTCTGAGGTCATCAGATCTAACCTTGTCTTTAAGATTCACATTATACATCCATTGTATTATTCTCATATCATTCTTCTCCATGCAACGCATGTCCTCAACCCTCACTGCCCAGGTTTCACTTCCACACATCATCACACTGCGTACACATGCTTGGTAGACTCTTAAAAGGATGAAAACCTGACAAAACGCAAAATCAAAAAGAAGCAAAAAAACTAAACATTTATATGCGATAAAATCAACATGAAGACGCGTGGAGAGATCAATATTTGATTTAAAAAATTTATTCAAACTTTTTCAAGATAGAAGGCATGTTTTAAGTTAGGATGATGTATTGATGCATACAGATATAGGAGGTTTTTTCTTTTTTTTTTTTACACAGGAATCACCACATTATCAAGGCCAAGAGGCCACTCAAGGATAAGGGTTAAAGAGTGTACAGTAGAAATTGGAAAATATAGTAATCATTAGTAATGAAAATTCGGCAAATTTGTTAACTCATATGGAACGGCTCATCAAGAACTTATTTACATTAGACTTGAAGACAACCATATTGTACTCAGCCGGAAAGCAGGAAAACGGAAGACAATTCCACAGGCATGCAGTTCTAAGAAAACAGCTTTGTTCATGGAATCTACGTTTAGGTTTAGGCACAGATAAAGAGTGGGGGGAAATATTGATAGTGTTTTCAGCTAGACGAGTGTTTCTTGCGAAAGTTTTGCGAGGGGGGACCATAGACTGAAGCTCAGTCGAACACTTTCCATGAAAATAACGATACATCAGAGACAAGCTCGCAACATCTCTTCTGTGAGATAGAGGTTGCAAGGAAGAGAAAAGGACATCTCCTACGAGGCTACAAAGTCTATTTTGAACTCTATCAAGGCAGGACAAGTTCTTTCTAGCAGCTCCTGCCCAGATGTAGCAACAGTATTCCATCCTTGGACGTACCTGGCTCTTATATAGATAGAGAATTGCATCAGCAGTGAGATATCTACTGGATCGATAGAAAGATCCCACCATTTTTCAGCGGCCCTGGCAACAGATTTGATGTACGTGTTCCATTTAAGATCAGGAGTAATTGCCAAGCCCAGAAGTTTGTCAAAACTTGAGGCCTCCTGAAGACGAGAGCCATTCATTTCAATTGATGCCAGATGTGGATCAGAATGTTGATGATGTAAAGAGAGAAGCTTGGTTTTAGATGCATTAAAAGTAACCAGCCACTCCTTTCCCCATTGTACCACATGCTCAAGATCAGAGGAGAGAGAATCAGGTAGGGGAGAAGAGTCAAAATAGCACAGGCACAAGTGAGAGGTGGATGAAAGAGTAGAAGGCAAGGATATACATGGAGGGTGTTTACATAGCCACTTTTGAACGTGTATATTTCATTCAAATACATGTGCTGTTTTCATCATTTGTGAACTCAGGTTGTTTTTATCATCTGTTGATCAAACATGCTAACACTGGTTATTTATTTATTTTTTTAAAATAATATTTATTTAAAAGGAAAGGAACAGAAAATAGGTCAAGTTTTTATGCATGTGAGGGAGAGATAGTCAGCCCTTCTTGCTACATCAGCTACCAGACACATGCCTGTTCTGGTTAAAATCCCACCAGTTGAGAGAGCCTCACACAAAAATCATATGGTTTGCATAACTACCACCCAGTATCCCCCTCTGACGCTTGAGCTCAAAACACAATTCCTACCAAGTAACAGTAGAAGTCACTTTGAATATATTTATCGCATATTATTATTTCTTGTAAGATTTTACTTACCATGTATAGGAAATGAGGTAGAGATAATTACGAAGTGGCCAACCAGGAAAGTCATCAGAAGAACAAGGATCAAAGAAAGCAAAAATAATCTGAAAAAAAAAACAAAAAAAAAACATAGAAAAGCAATAAAATTTATTTGATTACAAAATTTATTTGGTCAACATCGGTACATCACACATTAGTGCATACATTTAGTGACCTAAACTGATTGTGAAGATGAATAGATATTTTAAAAGAAAGTACATTTATTTACTGGTAATTAATGAAATGTAGAAGGAACATGTTATCCATGCTTTAAATGGCCAAATAAGTTCCAAGTAAAGACACCCCCTCCTTTTTTTTTTTCTTACAAAGGACACACCACTTATTAAGGCCCGGGGGCAACTCGAGGATAAGGGTTAATGAGTGTATGGTAGTCAATTGGACAATATAGTAATCGTTAGTAATGGAAATTCAGTAAATTGGATTAATTGAGGGGGCAGCTCATGAAGAACTTGTTCACGTTGGACTTGAAGACAACCATATTGTAGTCAGCTGGAAAGCAGGGAAATGGAAGAGTTTCACAGACATGCAGTTCTAAGAAAGAAGCTTGTTCATGGAATCTACGTTTTGATTTAGGCACAGATAAAAATTGGGGGAAATTATTGACAATGGTTTCAGTTAGATGAGTCTTTTTTGTGAAAGTTTGGCAAGTGAGGGGACCATAGATTGGAGCTTAGATGAGCACTTGTCATGAAAATAATAGTAAAGCAGAGACAGGCTCACAACGTCTCTTCTGTGGGAAAAAGGTTGCAGGGAAGCAAAAAGGGTATCCCCTACTAGGCTACAAAGTTTATTTTGAACTCTGTCAAGGCAGGATAAAATGCTTCTAGCAGCTCCGGCCCAGATGTGGCAGCAGTACTCCATCCTAGGACGTACTTGGCTCTTATACAGATAGAAAATTGCATCAGCAGTGAGATATCTTCCGGAGCGGTAGAATGATCCTGCCATTTTTCCAGTGACCTTGGCAACGGATTTGATGTGCGTGTTCCATTTCAGATCAAGAGTAAAACATGGAGCCTCCCCAAGACGAGAGCCATTCATTTCAATTGATGTCAGATGAGGATCAGAGTGTTGATGATGTAAAGATAGAAGCTTGGTTTTAGATGCATTAAAATTAAACAGCCACCTCTTTCCCCATTGCATCACATGCTCAAGATCAGAGGAGAGGGAATCAAAGAGAACTTGGTCATTTACAGCCTTTGAAGTGTTGCCATAGATGGTAGTGTCATCAGCATAAATGTCTACGAATGATCTTGGGATGCAATTTGGGAGATCAAATATTTTCATCTTCGTGTCATCCTCTTACTAGCTTTACATTACACTGTGACTGCTACTGCAACTCCTTCCTCTCTATTCCATTCCTCCCACCATCTTTTTTCAGAGAATGTCAAACAATCACACAAGGTTGTTAAAGTTTTAGTACCATGTAGACTGTAACATGATGTTCTATACTGCAGGCCACTTCATGGTGCAGCTGAGAAGTACAATTGAAGACAAATTGAGAAAATTTTTTTTTTTTTTTTTTTCAGAAATTTTGAAAGTAAATTAAATCAACTATGTTTGAAAATAAAGAGAATAACATTCTGACCTATTACTTGAGGATAAGTGTTGAAAGATAAATCAATGAAAATATTTTTGTTATGGAATTTGATAAGTATTAAATAAAAGAAATAGATAATTAAGATGTTTGGGAAAAAATATAATCCACATAATGTATTTTCATTTATTTATCTTTTAAAGCACCTCGTCCTGACAACATTTCAATCATAAAAAAAAAAAACTTCAACTGTAACCAGCTGACATAAAGTGGCCCGCTGTATAGAATGCCATGGATGGTAATCAAATGAGAGTCTCTCGCGTAGCTAACACTAAAAAGATGGAATAGTTCATAGGGGACAAATTTTCTTCCAACACTGGAAATCACTTTGAAACATGATCGATCAATATTAAATATAAAATAGAATAATAGTGTCTCCTGAAAATTTCCATCTTTTATTATGCTAAACCACAGCTGATTGACCAATCAAAACATGTGGCTTCCTTTTGAAAAGAAATTTTTTCAGGAATCTTTGTCTAACTGAATCTTTGTTATTTATAATTAACACAAAAGCATTTTTATCCCCCCAAATATATATATACGTTTATTCACGTACAATATTCAGACATAGATAGCCACAATGATTATATTATATTGTCTCTAAACAAATTCTATCTAAGTTCCTTAGTCATAACTTCCATTGAATTTAGGAGTCAGTGCTAAGAAAGTTATTTTGTAAGCAAACTAGGATGTTCCATTATGCGAAGATGGGCGAGTTCATTTTCTGGGTTCTGGTTGGCTGTTAATCCATGAGTGATAATCTATATATCTATAAAAGTGAAAATGTGTGTGTGTGTGTAAGGACACTTCTCAACCACAAAGAATTTTAATCTACAGGTTTGAAATTTGGTATACAGGATATTCAGTCAGACATGTGGAAAATGTTTTAATCGGTTTTCATCCAGAAAAAAGGGCTGCTAAGAGGTCAAAATTGAAAAATCATCAGACTTTTATCTGTTTGTCAACTGTTTTATGAATGCGCATGCGTGAATCATTCACATTACAGATTAAGAATAAGTTAAGAATAAGTAGGTTTGAAAACACTTTTTAAAGATCGTGTCAAGCTGGCCTAATGATTATCATACTTGACTCACTGTTTTTAGGTTTTGATCTCAGAGTATTTTTTTTTTTTTTTTTACTTACAAGAAGTGTTTAGAAAAAAAACATAATACTCGTATGCACATTGTCTCAGTTTTTTTTTCCATTTTTTTATTTTTTTAAAAGGAATTTATTATCTAGGGTATTTCTGTTTATAATAAGAATTCTGAATTAATTAAAATATTTATACATATTGTACGACTGGGCGACGCCAGGCAGCCTGCTGGTTTATTATATAGATATTGCTTAATTCAAACAATAATTTTCCTATAGACTATTTGCAGCCATTTATGCTGGTAAGTGTCAATTTGATTCTATAATTCACATTTCCTCTCTTCCAACAAGATTTTCCCCAGGCATCAAATTTAATTTTTTGAATGCTTGATAATTACACATTGTTTGCATTGTTTTGATTGTTTGGACAATTATTCTCATCTTGGGTGTTATTGTCACAACGTTTCAGTTGTTGAAACCTACGACCTTCATTGGGTGCAAAACTATACTTTTTTTTTCAACTAAGGAAAAAGGGTTAGCTCTGTATTGTAATAAATCGAACTGTGGGCTTGAGGGCGTGTCCGTAAATTATAAAGAAAGTTCAATTTTCAGAAGTCACTAGGGTGCTTCTTAAGACTTTCTTATGATTCAATTTTTCTCTACCCTGCAACCTCTCTCCCACAAAAGAGACATTGCAAGCCTATCCTTGTTTTATCGTTATTTCCATGGCAGGTGCTCGTCTGAACTCCAATCTCTGGTCCCCCCTCGCCAATCTTTCACGAAAAACACCTGTCTAGCTGAATCCACTATGAAAAATTCCCCCACTCTTTATCTGTGCCTAAATCAAAATGTGGATTCTATCAACAAAGCTTCTTTCTTAGAACTGCATGCCTGTGGAACTCTGTTCCGTCTGCCTGCTTCCCACCTGACTACAACTTGGATGTGTTCAAGTCCAACATTAACAAATTCCTAATGAACCGCCCCCTTAAGTAAACACTTCATCAAATCTCCACACTAATGTAATGTACTTGCAATAACCCTGAGTGGCTTCCTGGCCTTGATAAGTGGTGACCACTGAGTAAAAAAAAAAAAAAAAAGCTGAATCCTTATATCATGCTGATTGTCAATAATTGTCTGAACAATCAAAACAATACAAATATTCATACCTCATCTAAAAAATTCAAAACTGAATTACGCTTTGTATTTTTTCTTTCCCAAGAACATTTATATCTATATAATTATGAAACTCTGAACCGTCTGGGCGTCCTTCCTTGTTTACCTAAATCTTGTCTTCGATCGGTAGAGTCCATCTTTTAAAAAAGGGGATGACAGGTGAACTGTGTGTATATACATATATCGTAAACATAACCAAAGACTGCAAACTAGAGATTTACATATAAACATTTATTTTTTGACAGAATACCTCCAATAAAGAAGGGTATTGGAGGTATTCTGTCGAAAAATAAATTGTTACATGTAAATCTCCGGTTTGCAGTCTTTGGTTGTGCTTATATTAAGCTCTACTCCTTACTGGAGTATCAAGCTTTTTTATTTTTGGTTGGGATAAATATAAACATTAATACTTATATTGGACTGAAGCTTACAACGGCATTTGACTAGTAAACTTCCCCCATTAGTTACTCGAGTTTATATATATATATATATACTTTTTATTTGTTTTACATAAGCATTTATATGTCGCTACACATTCGTGAGCATGTTTCAGTCAGCCAGTTACAAGTAACTAGAGACCTCTTCAGGCAATATTGCTTATACAAAAGCTTACTATGGACTTAGTGACATATTAATGCTAATATAAAGCAAATAAAAAAGTATATTTTGTCCTACTTCAGTATCGAGCACTTTTGTATTAACCTCATTAAAACTTCATTGGTTACTTTACCTCTGGAAAATATTAACCTGGAATTATATATAAATATATGCATATGGACGTGGCTCAGAGGCTAAAGTATGAGGGTAGAGAGTTGTATGTTTTGGTTTTGATTCTAGCTAATGGCACCCAAGTCATATATATATTTTTTAAGTTTTGATCTCGCTATTAGATTCAATATAATAATCGATAGAGAATTGTCTCTATAATAATAAATATGTAATCTGCATGGATTAAAATATCATATTTAAGCATATCTTATGACCAGGCAACGTCGGATGGCCTGCTAGTATATATTATATGTACCCAGATATCTAGAATCTAGCTTAGGATATGATGCACTTTGAGGGAATATCGAATTAATTTATAATCTTGATTATTGCAATATTGCCATGTCTTAAAAAATGTCTTTCATTCGCAGCGGTTTTAACATCTTTTTTTTTATTGTTTTAAATTTATTGGCGTTACTGAAATATTTAAAAATGTATAAATGCTTTAATAAGATATTTAGAAAAATTGGAAGAGTTTCAAATCCTTGCCCCTCCTCCTCTTCTCCCTACCAACACATAAAAGACATGATGCCACATGTACCCATATATCTAGAATCTAGCTTGGGATATGACGTTCTCTGAGGGAATGGATAGTTTTGCAAGGTATAGCAAATTTATGGTCGTCTTCAAGTCCAATGTAAACAAGTCCTTGTAGAGACCCACCCCATTTTCACCACTAACTATTAATACACTCTTACCTCGGTGACTACTGTACACTTATTAACCTTTATCCTCGAGTGGCCTTTGGACGTTGATAAGTGGTAACTCCCATATAAAAAAAAAAAATTCATGTATAATAATGTTAGATTTATTTGAAAAAAAAAGTATTCACTCGTAATCGCCTAAAAAGTAGAATCTTGTTTTTTTTTTATCTTATATGGGTGTGTGATTTATTGAAAGATGTTAATCTATTAATACTCTTCTTTTTTTTTTCCATTTTTTCCATACTGAAAGTATTGACTGAAGGTAGAAAGACATTCAACAGTGAAACAAAAGCCTTCTACCTCTCTTACTTAGAAATCATTTAAAGTATGGCAAAATTAACATTTTCTAGAAAGATGGGAAACAAAATTAACATTTTCTAAAAAGATGGGAAACAAAGCAAGACAAAATATGAGAAAGAAAAAATAAAAATAAAAAATAAAATGAGAGAGAGAGAAAAAAAAAGAGAAATAGAATAGAGTCAAATAGGAAAAAAATAAGGACATTAAACTAATAACGATTTGGCTTTTTTATAATTCAACGGTGGTATTCCACTTTTTCTGGATTACAAAACAGTAATATCCCACTAAAAAGTAGAGAACTTATAACCCTGAAAACTATATTACTTCAGATTACAGGTAAAAAAAAAAAAAAAAATGGGTTATTTTTGCTAACCTGGTAGGATAGTATGAAAAAAGAGATAATGCTTGGGAGAATGGTCTCATGACAATAGAACAGATACATTATACCTCTCTCCCACCAAAAAAAAAAAGAGGTAATGCCTGGAAGGACAGTATAATGACCACAGATACTACACTACCTTTCCCTAAAGGAGATGGAAATATCTTACAAGATGAACCTATGACAACAGAACTGATATTACAGTACATCTCACTTTAAAAAAAAAGAAAAAAGAAAAAAAAAAGAAAAGAAAAAAAATGATAGTATGACAAACAAAAATATAAGAAGCTACCCGTCCTCTTGGGAGGTAATGCTTGAGAAAATGGCATCATGATGAACATATACTACACTATACTCTCCTTAAAGAAGGACGCTTGGTTTGGTTGTTTTGTTTTACAGCATATCAATCCTTTTTGGTTTATTCAATGCCAAATCCGGTCATTTAAGAAAAAAAAATTATGTTTCAAGTTTTTTTTTATTTCTTCAAATATTTATTCATAATGTTTGGTTTAGTTGTTTTGTAGGGGAAAATTGTTTATGTATGTTTTTGACTTTGCAGAACATGATTGAGTTTTGCAATGGGAAAAGGGGTGGGAAACAATAACATCAATGTCTTATGCATTTTAGATCAGGATGCCAGTATTTTCAGACAACCCAATCTGTTAGCACCAGACAAAGAAGGAGGTAATGCCTGAGAGGATGGTATCATGACAACAGAACAGATACTACACTATTACCCCCCCTATTTTTGAACATAGGATTAAAAGATAGTACAATAGAAGTAACAGTACAAGTTTAGCTTCAGACAGACAGATACCTAATCTCCATTAGTGATAGATAAGAATTAACACAAGCTTAAAATGATACTCACCTTATCCTGGAGGAGATTTTCTGTTTCACTGACATTATGTATGGTAAAGGTATCATCAGTTTCTTTTATCAGAAAGTGAGTCTGATAAGAAGTGGAAGCACTTTGGAATTGGTCATATGATTCTAACAAGTATTTCAACTGGAAAAACAAAAAGTTAAGTTTTAGATTTTAATATAGGCATGTTCAAGTTTAAAAACCCGATGACTTAGCGACCAAAAATTGTAATAAAATTCTTTTTTAAATATCCAAATACTATGTGTCATGCACACATGCACACAAACATTTATCAATGATGCAACGGTTAATTGCCCTTGTTTTAGTTTTCGAATTATCCAACAGGTGGCATCTCTACTTCCTGTTTCGCATTCTTCTTTTCACTTCTGTTATCTATCTCTTTCTCTTGAACCTCTCCATTCGCTTTGACAGGCGTAATCACACGCTCTCATGTTATTTTTACATTGTTTGTAAATAGACGTATTCTTTGTATATATTGTAACTCGGTATTCGTTGTCTCATTTTCAGGTCAGATTTGTAAACTTGAATTTTATACCCTCCACAAGATTGGTGACCTACCAATGCAGAGGTCAAACAGAAATGATAATCTCCAATTTTCGATTTTATCCTCTGACCTGCATCTAAAATATCAAAATGGGCATTCCAATTGTTCTCTCGTTTTGTTACCAAATATAACCAAAAATATGTACACGTTCGTCATGATTTCCGTGATGACAAACACATCCCACCCTCGCACCCGTCTTTGTTTTAGCCACATACTACAGTTCTCATGTAACGTCTGCCATATTTTTTTTCGCCATATGCGCACAGAACAATAACAATCACAAAAACAAAATAACAATTTCTAATTTCAACTTACGTCTAAAACACCAGAATTTAACATTCCATCACGTATTTTAATTATGTGCCACAAACTTTAACTTTCCCCGATGTCTATATATTTTCGCCATATGTGCATTAGTAGAAAAAAAATATTTCAGCTTTCCATACCGTCATGGAGAATGAGTGACAACAAGCCCACCAAAAACTACAAATAACAACTCTCACACGGTTTCAACTTCCAGCTTTCAACATCAATTTGGAAGAGTACAAGCGACAATAAAGCAACCAACGCATAGGGGTAAAGACACCCCCACAACTTCAGGCACGCAAAGTAACACCTTATGGCATATATACCCTTTCCATCAACAAACACGGCAAGCAAAACCTACAAAGACATTCACCAAGCACTGTAAATTCCTGGAATTCATAGGTGTCAATGATCCAACCGACCCACTGGTTACACCAATCATTTGAACAATGTACTTCAACGGAACGGATTCATTTTTCCTGCAAACACACTTGTGCCTGTGCGTAACAAACTTTGATCCAGCATATACACTCCACAAAACCTGCTATGCAAATCACTTGTGCAGGCCACTTGCACACGCTTCCTAGATTCGGCAACACAATGCAGTCTACGACCACAAATCACTTGCACTTACTTAATTCATAACAGTCGTTTTGTGACCTTTCCACACAGGTACACAGGCTTCAAACTCTTTATTTGATACCCTTTCCTGTTGCAATCTCTTATTTTCTTAGCTTCCAGCTATCTGGCGGGGAGTATTGTCGTGCAGACATGCACACGAACATTCATCAATGACACAATGGTTAATTGCCCTAGTCTTAGTTTTCAAATTGTCCAACAGGTGGTGTCTCTACTTCCTGTTTCTCATTCTTCTTTTTGCTTCCGTTATCTTTCTCTTTCACCTGAACCTCTGATGCGGTGGTTCCCAACCTATTTTGGGCCATACCCCACCTAGGCATTTCTAAAATCCTGATGCCCTGATGCCTCCCCTTTGTGATATTAGTAGCAACAGTAGTAGTAGTAATAGTAGTAGCAGAACTACTACTACTACTACTTCTTGCATATATATACATATCGCACACACATACACGGCCGGACGCTCCCCTTAATTCACTATGAAACAATTCACTGTTAATATAATAATAATAATGAAAAAAATAACTCATTCTCAAATTGCCCTATAGTCTTTGGTATAGTAAGCCCAAGGGTGCACGTCCTGCCCATGCCCCACCAAAATATTGCCATGCGCCCCACGTTGGGAATGACTGCTCTGATGTTATCAGATGTACATTTCATTTGCCTCGACAGGTGTAACCTTCGTTTTAAGGTAAGACGGCAATACTACAATCAACTTACAATCATCACATCTTTTCTCAAAGTACACACGTCTACAACAACACCAACGAACATCCAAACACTTGGTACACACGCATTCACAACTCATCAGAACTTTACACACAACAAACATTTCCAGTTTATGTCTGCTCCTATGTGTACACCCATACACATGCTCTCATGTTGTTTCTACATTGTTCGTAAATAAATGCATTCTTTGTATATACTGTAACTCCGTATTTGGTGTTATGAACTTGCATTTTATACCCTCCACATTTTCTTCTACATAATTGTAGAAGATTGTACACCTGAAGAAAGTCCGAGATTACATTGGACGAAATTACAATATAGGGCATCATATTTATACAAGAGTTGTACCTTCCTGCTGTTGTCCATGATACATTTATTTTAGTTCTTAACTGTTTGCATATTTTCAAACTTAAGGTAGACAATTTCTATTATATTCTTCAAGTTAAAAGTTGCTGATTCTTCATTTATAGGTGATTATTTAAAAATGTTTTGTATTAGCAGTATTAGCAGAACTGGACTAAGGAATTAAAAAAATAAATCGTAGCTAAATGCACCAATAATATGGTATGAAAATAAAAGAATTGGTACATAAGTCATGCTTGTTTTGTCGTGTTACTTGAGTCTCACTTAGAAAATCTAACAGTCTATATTATATATATATATATATATATATATATATATATATATATATATATATGATGAAAATAATGGAAATAGTATTCCGACAAAATAGAGAAAATAAAAAGGAACAAACCGTATTATGTGTTCATCAACGTTTCGTTTTTATTTCATCCAGAGGAAGTCTCGAAATAAAGACGAAACGTTGATGAACACATAATACGGTTTGTTCCTTTTTATTTTCTCTCTCTCTCTCTATATATATATATATATATAGTTAGTAAGTTATAAAATGTATATGGCGATTAAGCTACGCTGAATATTCCGCGTTTCATCCACTCTAGGACTCTTCAGGCTTATGCGCTTAGAGTGGATGAAACACGGAATATTCAGTGTAGCTTAATTGCCATATACATTTTATAACTTACTAACTAGCTCTACCTACGTATTGAGCACTTTTGAAGTAAATACTTAAAGTTTACGCATAAATCTATACTTTCGTATATTAATTTTATGTGAGTAAATTAAGTAGTTATATATATGTATATAGTAGTGTTGTAACGATTAATCGGAATCAGGAATCGGAAAGATCGACAAATTTGGGGGTATCGGGAAAATTGGTGCCTATTTTCCGATGCCAAAATGATTCTTTTGTCTTTTTTATTTTATTTAAAGAAAAATCTTCCATTGCTGGCAATAAATAATAAAATAATAATTATTGATTTTAAAATAACAGTAAAGCTAAAATCTATAGATTGTCCTCCACATGTATAATTTCATGTTTAGGAAAATATCTGCATATTTAACAGGTGTTTTTTTACAGAAATCGAGGAAAATAATAACTCTATAGTTAAATATTCAGAGATTTATAAAGAATCAGAATTGATAATTGTATCGGAATCAGGAAAAATATTGGAATAGTCCCATCACTAGTATATAGACGAAACCTGACGTTGATGATGATCAACGAATGCTCCACACTTCCAATATATTCCTTGTCATCCAAATCACCCCTTTGTCAATCAAATCGATTGATCATCTATTTTAGTCGGGGACCCACTGCAGTTCACTGGGAGGAATCTTACATACCTACTCACAGTGAATTAGTTCACAATACATTGTAATCTACATTGCACTGTAGAGAACCTATAATTGATTTTATAAAATTATTTGGTTAGGTGATTGAATGAAAGTTTAAAACGCAAAAGTTAAGTATCATCGTTCAATTGTCCTCTAAAGAAAAACATTAATTTCGAATGTGCTCCTGTTTTATCAAAAGAACCTACCATTGATTTTATATGCCAGACCCTCCTTGCGCGATGACAAAACTTCTCAAACGTACTTGTGATGTTAAGCTGTATAAAATCGTTAAGTTTGGTCCTTCTTTAATCGGATTTTTTGATTACTTATTGAGGGCATCCCAATACAAAATCTATCTAAGAACACTGTCAGACATATAAAGTACATTTATGTGAAATAAAAATTGGCCTACATATATATAATTATTATTTCATGTATTTACATAAAATTTTATAAGGAGATATATTATTTTAAATATTGTTGTCTGTATTCAACAGTGCTCAATATGCAAATTTTCTGCATTTCATCCTCTTGAGGACTTGTCAGGCTAATGCATGTATTTTGATTTACATTTGTTGGTTATCCAATCAGATTCTTTGTTATTCCAGCTCCTGTTTTCACCAGCTAATGGTCAGGCTCGTATAAGACAAAGATTTGGTTGACTTTTATTTTAGCTCTTATATTTTCATAAGGTATAAAAATAATTATTAATATTTATAATCATAACCTCTTTAAGATTCTTAAAGTTGAGCCCTGTCTGGGAAATAAAAGAAACAAAACAAAAAGCAATCAACAAGCGTTATGCAATGTTCACGACTCCTGCTCTTTTGACTACTCTTGACTGCTTACTGTTATGTCTGCTTTTTTTAACAACATATCAACCTTTTGTGGGTTATTTAATGCCGAATCCAGTTATTTTGGGAATAGTATTCGATGTTGTATCCAGTTATTTTATATGAGATTTTTATTCTAGAAGCTCCTTGTATTTTCAATCGTTAGTTCGTAGCTTTTGGTTTGGTTGTTTTATAGTGGATTTTGTCATTTTTGTTCTCTGCCTTGCAGAATATGATTGGATTTTGCAATGGGAGGGGGAAAAGGGTTACAGTATTATTAAGTCCTGTATTATAAATGTAGTTATATTGTTGATAGTGTTTTCTATTCAAATTGTCCTCATTCTTAAGGAAGGTTTCTTGGAGACAAATAACCAAAGGATTAAATTTGGTTGGCAACAATAAAATTTCATTGTAATTTGCCTTCAATCCACAGCAATTCCATTGGATTATCTTGTAATTCATGATGATTTTTTTGGTTTGAGGAGTAACTTCAGTTTCCATATCTTCTAATTCCGTAAATCTATTTGTAGTAGTAGTGGCTTCTGTTTGTGGTAATTTCTTCATATTATTTTGTTTTTTGGTAGATGTATTTTTTGTTTGTTTCTCAAGTGTGTTTTTTTTCACCATGGGGAAGATGTATTGGTGACCTGTGTGGTCTTTCTTTTAACTGATTTTGTTTTTCCTTAGTTTTGTCTTTTTCAGCATCTGCATTTCGTATTTGGAGTCTTGGTTAGTGATGTTGGATGATAGACAACTTGAGGTGACTTGAGAGCACGTCTTTTCCTTCATGTATCCATCTACTATTTTCCTGGCTTCGAGGAAGGAGATGTTTTTGGTATGTTTCTTTCTTCCAGATTCTGCATGCTCTAGCATAAGCAGGATGGCTTTCTCCACAATTTGCACATTTGCAATCAAGATTGCAGTCATTGACAGTGTGATCTGGATCTCTCTGGCCACATCTGCTGCACACTGCTCGTCCCCTACATGCATCCTTATGGTGCCCAAACTTCTGGCATTTAAAGCACCGAAGCGGGTTTGGTATAAAGAGTTCAACTTTTCAATGTTGAACCCAATTTTGATTTCTTTTGGGATAGTGGGTCTATCAAACTGCATAATGTAAGTGTTCGTATGTATAGTCCGATTCTTTTTTTTTATTGTAATTCTTTTAACGTTTATTACTCCTTGGTTTTTAAGTTCTTTTGTTATCTCTTCAGTAGCGCACATTGAGAGGTCTTTCGATTTTACTACACCTTTGGATGTATTCAGATTCTTGTGTGGATAAGTTTTGATATTTATGTTGTGGAAAGTTTTCATTCCTAGGAGAAAAGTGGCATATTTTTCTCTTTCCACTTCCACCAGTAGGGTTTTATTTTTTAAAGTTTTTACATTTTTTTGGGTAATATATGCCGATATAATTTTATGTATAATAAACGGTGATAAGTCAGTTATTTTGGTTTCTTTGGTGGATTCCAATACAATAAATTTTGAGGATTTTTGATGTAGTTCATTATCTGAACTATCCGAATCGACGTGTTGGCGCTTGGTGGTTTTATGATTGGCCACATATATATATATATATATATATATTAAATTCATTGTTTATGCTCCCCACCTACCTTGGAGTCCAATATTGGGGCATGTTAAGGGGGAAACCCATTTGCCTTGTCATGCCAGGGCTACATAAACAGTATACATGTTCCAAATGGAAGCCATGAGCACCCATAATCCTTTAATTACACAATCCAAGTAATTTATAGTAATTTCCGGCACTATACAGCCATGTCATCACATTAATCATTTGGCACATTTGACCCTAGCCACATGGAAAAGAGGGGAAAATATGTATATAGTTTATAGTGGTACAGGGTAGAACTGTATTTGTTACGGTTTAGAGGAAATTGATAAAAAGTAGAAGATGTGGTAGGGGTTGACGTAACTAGCTGATTGATCGGATCGGGCCCCTCTGACCACTCGTCTAGCCTTGTACGAGGCCAAAGTGGAGTGTTGCAACTGATATCTTTAATTTCCCTAGATATCAGTTGCTCAGGCATCAGGATCCTTCTCAGAGTCATTACGGATCGCCACCCACAGCCAACAGGTGGCCCCTTTGAGAGGCTTTTACTCTCTGCAAGGGGACAGTCGGTGTGTTCTAATGCCTGACCAATGGGGTTGGGAAATAGGGAAGGAAAAAAAAGGGAGGGGAAGGAGGCTGTTGTTTTTGTTTTTGCAGAACATAATTAAGTTTTACAAAAGAGAATAGAAAACAAAAACAGAAGTTTAATGTAGGTGCATTTCGTTTCAGGAAGCCACTAGACAGCCTGATCTGGTAGCACCAGTTGTATGTCTGCATTTGGCATTTATACATGTTAAATTTCCCTTAATTCTCATGGCAATTGAGGCTGGCCTGAAGGTAATGTTCAAGCAAACGTAGTCAAGGGGACTTTGTAGCTGGGTTCGAATCTCCTGACCAGTAGTAATTGTCACTTCCCACACTGATAATTGTGAAAGCATGAAACTCTAGTGTCTGTAGGTATAAAAATTATATATATATATATATATATATATATATATATATATATATATATATATATATATATATATATATATAAAACCTGCACACTATACATGTGAATGTAGATGGCATGCAAGAAAAAAAAGAAATCTTCTTACCTGACTATTTGAGAAACGTTGCTCTAAAGTTTCTTGCTTGCTTACTAACACGTCAGGTGGCAAACAAAGGCATGGAAAGGCAAACCAATAATAATAATGATATTTTTTTAAATCCTGGAAGAAATAAAAAAAATAAATAAAATAAATCTCTATGTTCACAAATAATTGTAAGACAGAAATAGCGATAGCTAAGAGAGAATATACCGAAACTACCAGAAAATGCATTAAAACACAGAAATTAGGAACTCTTGATTTCTGGAAAATTTACAACAGTGAATAATGGGCAATCAACAATTTCCCCACTATCCAACAATCATGAGGTTGCTTCCACGGCAATTGAAAAGGCTAACATGCTTACCTGTCATTTGCCTCAAACTCTACATTGAACCCAGCAAACCACTCCCTCTCTGATTTTCTCTTTTTCTCTGATAGTAGATGCTCCAACAAACTACGAGCTCTTGTACCCCTTCGATGTAAATAACTCAGATAAGCAGCAAAATCCCACCCTTACACAATCAAGTAGATTTTTTTTAACTAAGAAAATCAAATTTTATGACTAAGTGAAATGTTATGTTTTGATCAGCCATGTTTTATAAAAGAGGAAGAGACAACTCAATTCGAACTATTGAGATAAAAACTTCAGCCTTATAATGGATACAATTTGCTATTAAAATCATTAAAAAATCATAAAAAAAATGAATTTCTATATATATTAAAAAATATCCTACTCACTCAATTTACATAATTTTTGGAATATGACCTCTTTTTTCTGTGATGGATACGTACATCATAAAGATTATTCTGCATTTTTTTTTTTTAAATAAGTTTGATTCTAAATAAGCACCAAAAATTGATTAATTGCAGTCAGCAATCACAAGGATGTCCGAGGCAGTTTTGTTTTGTGCCTGGAAGCAAGACAAAACAGTAAGGAAAAAAAATACTTACAGCAAATGATAACATCACAAACCGTGTCAAACTGCTGGGATCTTTAACAGCTTCACCTGATTGGATGCATTTGAAAAGCTGCAAGTAAAGAAACAAACAATATCTGGAGCATATAGATTTCAAGTATCCAAAAATATGCACTTTTTCAGTAAGACCAAATTTTTTTTTTTTTTTTTTTTTAACTTTTACTTCTGATCAAGTTAAATCTTAAACAGAACAGTACATACTTTTATAACATGTTATTAAAGAAAAAAACTTTTGCTATTTTACAAAAAGAAAAAAAAAAAAAGGAGGGGGGGGGGGAAGGTTATTTACAAACAGTTTTATTTACAATGAGCTGAGCATGCAGGGTCCTCCTCCATGAGTGAAAAATTTACTTTCAATATGATTGTTTGTGCAAAATTTAAAAGATTCCAAGGCATGGTTATTGGGAAAAGTGCAAATAAAGGAATGGATCAATGATTTTGGGACAATTTTAATCCTATAACAGCCCCTAGGGAGCATCCCGGATAATGTTCTGGTAAAAATTTACTTTCACCATGACTAATGCTTGTGCAAAATTTAAAAAAAATTCAAAGCGTTGTTATTGAGAAAAGTATGAACAGGAATGAATTACTAGGTCTATTCCTTCCTTTCTTGGGAAGGAGGGGGAGATGTATTCTTTTAATTACAAAAACGTGCTTTAAGATTAATCAATTTTGGCAAGGTAGAAAAATTAGGCAACTATGGAATAAATATCAACTAAAAATAGATTTTAGGATCGTTTTTAAGGAGGATGTAATTTTTATTAGGAAATAAGGACTTTTCTAACTTGTTTTAAGAAGATGATTTTGTATCATCATCTATATATAAATAAGATAGCGTGTGTTATTTTGTGTGTCACGTTTACATCCGAGTGACTGTTGTTTAATTGTTATGGACTTCCATTTCTTGTAATAAATAATTTTACCAAGAATTCTTCATAAGTTTTGGTTTCAATTCAAGCTAATGCACCCAAGTCATATAGATATATTTTTATTTTTGAAATCGCAACTTTATAATATATAAAAATTGATAGAACATTAACTCTATAATAATATATACAAAATTTGCAAGAATTAAAATATCATATTTAAGCATATTTTACGACCTGGCTAAGTTGGGCATCCCTGCTAGCTTAGATAAATACTTTTGCCGTTTTAACAAAAAAGCTACAATAATATCAGGGTATCTCCACTTATGCTGAACATCTACAGAATGCCAACATCAATATATTACATATGAAAGAGTCCCCTGTGAAATTTCCACAGGTCCTGCTAGTTTCTAATTATATTAATAAAAAAAGTAGTAAATTAAAATCCTATTACAAGATTAAACCCATCATAATTAATTTTGTTTTTTGTAAACAAGTTCGCCATTTTAATATTTTATTAATAGTTGAAAAAACCCCCCAAAAACTCAATTACTTTGTGACTCTGACATTTGGAAATATTTAAACTATCGAATAGAAAGTTGTTTAAATAGGTTTTAAAATTCTTAGCAAATCCTCCTCAAGTATTAAAAGACTTTAAAATTCTTTACATCCAATTGTTTTTATAATAACCGATCATTTCCAGGCCATTCTAATTTTTTAGCAATGTTCACTATAATTTTTTTACCACTAACCCTAAGTCTGACTGGCGAAATCATAAAACTATGCATAATCGCTTAAAAAAAATTTTTTAAATAAAAAACCCAAAAAACATAGACCCCCCCCCCAAAAAAAAAATGTACAAAATTTATCTCCCAAAGGAAAATAACAATTTTTACTTAACTGTTCTAAAAAACTAGATTGTCTTGGAAATGGGAGCTCATTTTTATGCTAATTTTATATGTGAACTTGATCCTCCACCCTAAATTTGTAAATGCTTTTTTGCATTTTTCCTTCGATTTAAGTTTTTCAAGGTGTCCACACATAATCACATGATAAAATACAATCTTATTTTTGCTTGGAGGGATGATTTAGCTGAGGATGTTGATCTACAATAGTAATAATACTTGTAAGTTCATATATAGTAAAAAGATTCTATTTATTTTTTACAAATATACATTAAGATACAAATTTAAATACGTAACAAAAATTAATAAAAACATGTTAGAATTCTTTTTTCTTTTTCCATAAAACCGATTTTAAATGTCTTTAAAAAAGTTTAAAAAAAAATGCAGACATATTTATGTCGGAAAAATTTCAGTCTTTCATGTGTTGTGTTAATGAGCAAGAAATGTAACAATGTAACAAAAGGTTTCAATAAAGCAAGAATCATTGATTTTATTGCTTTCTATATCCATGCAAACCCACTTTTTATATTTAGAAATTTTGTTTTACAAGCAGACATGGAAAATCAAAATCAAAGAAGAACTGACACCAAAGTTTATTCTCACACAGAGGTGTGAAAATCTTTGGATTCACAAATTCATTTTACCTAATTCAACTCAAGACCAAGCATTGTCAAAAGTTTTTTTTGTTTTTTTTAAACACTTTTTGGCCACCCCTTGTAAGATTTACCAATACTGGCTGGGGGACCAGACAAAAGTTCATAAGACAAAGCCCGCCATACAATAAAAAAACCCAAATGTATATATATAAAAAAAAAAAAACTTTTTATATTTTACTTTAAATTTTCAATGATGATTGACAGCATTTTTCTTAACAAAAATATTTCATTCAATTTTTAAACATTTTCGGAAACTTGTAAAACAATGACATTTTTTAATAAAATGTAGTGAATTTATGCAAAGTTTAATTTTACTTTGTTTTTTATGCGAGTAAAATAAATTTATATTGTATTTTGCTGTTATTATCATCCATAGATTTTAGTTTATGAAACAATAAATATTTGTCATTATTGCCAGTAATAAAAAAATTAAGTTTTAAAAAAGAAAGGAAAAAGTTTTTGGAATCGGAAATTAGGCTCAAATATTTCAGATACCAATATCCTAAAAAGTTCTGATTTCCGATTAATCATCTCAACACTAATTATTAAGGAAAATAAAAATTTTTACTTTTTCTGCAGTTTTTTTCAGCATCCCTTTTTGGTCAAATTCTTTGAATGCTTCAATTGTATTGGTCAAATATAATTCTCCTTGGGCTTTACAATGACGCGGTGGAGCTGGAGCAGCACTGGAATGAAAACAAACATCATAAAATTAGTTTGATTTTAGTTTTTTCTTTACCCGGTTTTCTGTTATTAAAGCATGAATATTTAGTCATATTTAGTTAGTTGGGTTAGGGTTAGGGTTTAGGGTTAGGGTTAGCTGGGTGGTACGCCATAAAGAACCAGAATATCTGTATATTTCAGCAAATGGACAAAAGCAATTTGTTGGGCCAAGAGACTCTTAGCTCATGGATCGTGTTTAGTTGGACTTGTGTTTTCTATTTGGTCGAGCTAAGAATTCTCATTTGCAAATCTGTTGATCACAAGATGAAAAACGTTTATGTTTTATAAATAAAGTACTGTAACTGAAAAAAATATAAAAAATGATTCAGTAGCTTCTGGTGGGGCCTCTCGATGCCATATTAGTGGGTAATTGTTACGGCTTTACCTTTTCATATGCTACAAAAAAAAAATATATATATATATATATTTCTTCATTTCTATTTCTCTCTTACTTTCCCTCTCTGTCCTGCTTCAGTCATGTCTGTCGACCTAGTCCACAAACCCCAAAACACCATGAAAAGTCTCAATAAAAAACACACGATTAAACCCGGATCTTTAACTTCTAATGTAGACCCCCACTACCAGGTCTCCTTCTCTAACATCAGGGGTCCACGTTCTGACCTTCCAGAGGTTGAAACCCAATTACAGGAGACTAAACCAGACATATTATTTCTAAGTGAAACTGGCATTGGACAGACCATTTCCCTAGATGAGTTTGTAATTAAAAGAATACTCTAATTAAACTTCCAAATCTGACCCCCAAGATCGCCATGGGCATGGAATATGTACCTATATAAAAGATGGCTTTCCATGTGGTAGGGACATCTCCAGAGAAGATCCTAACTTACCCTATATGTGCTTCCGAGTAGCACTAGCTCACACTACGGCATTTATATTTACTCTCTATCGCCCTCATAACAGCGGAGTTATTATCTTTAAAAGCATATCTGAGAAAATTGACCACGCCCTATCTGCTTATCCTTCAGCTAATATTCATGTCTGTGGAGACTTCAATGTTCACAATGTGGAATGGTTAACTCACTCAAACAAGACCGATGATGAGGGGAGGTTCTGTCATGATTTCTCCATTGCTTATGATCTCACTCAGATTGTTCACGATACCACCCATGTTCCCGATACTGACGGCCAGTATGCAAGTCTCCTAGACCTCTTTCTCACAACTTGCCCTGAACTGTGTTCAGCTTCTGTTCTGTCTCCACTTGGATCTTCCAACCACTCAGTTGTATCAGTTAAGATAAAAATGAAATGTAAAAAGTCCCCAGGTGTATCTCTCCATCGTACAGTATATTGATACTCTATGGCTGACTGGGATAGCTTCCACACATTTATATCAGATCTACCTCTGCGTTCCATGTTTAAAAAGGATGTGCCCTCTCTAGTATCAGACCTGACAGAATGGTTAATTGTAGGTATAGACCGTTTCATACTCTCAAAAAAATTCCAGCAAAAACCTAACAGCCAGCCGTAGTTCTCTCCAGAATGTGCTGCTGTCATTGCACATAGAAATCACTTTTTCCATTGCTTCCAACGTAATAGATGTACTGAGACTAAAGCCGCTTTCAGAACTGCCAGCAACCACTGTAAAAAAGTAATAAAGAAAACAAGAGAGTTGTATGCTCAGTCCGTCAAGTCCAAAGTAGCTGAGCAGCGGCTTGGTTCCCACCAGTTTTAGCAAATAGCAAACAGAATTCTGAACAGAAGCATGTGCTCTATTCCAAGTATCATAAATGGACCTGAGGTAATCTCGTCAGCATCAAACAAAGCCAAACTCTTTACCAAAAACTTTGCAGCTAATTCTAACCTTTGCGACCAAGGCTGCCAACCTCCAATATTTCCTCCTGTATCAGAAAACATGCTATGTGATATACAAATATCTGTACGTGATGTTGCCAAGCTAATCAAAAACCTTGATTCTAGTAAAGCAACCGACCCTGACGGTATTCCAATTATAGTACTCAAAAGACTTCAACCAGAACTAGCGCCCATCCTTACAAAACTGTCTAAACATTGCCTTAAGGAGAATTGCTTCTTGTCACCCTGGAAAATCTCATCAGTATGCCCTGTATTTAAGAATTCAGGTGATCGCTCATCTCCCTCACAGTACAGGCCAACAAGTCTCCTGTGCGTCATGAGTAAGTTGCTGGAATCTGTGTTAAATAGAGAAGTAATCAACCATCTAAGCAAAAATAACTTTCTTAGTGACACACAATATGGTTTCCGTTCTGCTAGATCTACAGCAGATGTGCTTACAGTTATATCACATAGGATTAGCGAATCTCTCAACAAAGGCAACCTTTCTAGCGCAATTGCTCTTGACATATCAAAGGCCTTTGATAGAGTATGGCATAAAGGTTTACTTCACAAGATCTCCAGCTATAGTATAGCTGGAAAAGTCTTCTCAATTATTAAATCATTTCTCTCTGATAGGTTCATAAGAGTAGTAGTTGATGGGCAAAAATCAGAAGCTCACAGTATTAATGCTGGAGTCCCTCAGGGGTCCATCCTGGGTCCAATTCTCTTCCTGATCTATATTAATGATCATCCAAATCACATCCTTACATCATTCGTAGACACCTATGCTGATGACACTACTATCTATGGTAGCACATCTAAGACCGTAAATGACCACGTTCTCTCTGATTCTCTCTCCTCTGATCTTGAGCAAGTGGTACAATGGGGAAAGAGGTGGCTTGTTACTTTTAATGCATCTAAAACCAAGCTTTTATCTTTACATCATCAACGCTCTGGCATCAATTGAAATGAATGGCTCTCGTCTTGGGGAGGCCTCATGTTTTGACAAGCTTCTGGGCTTGACCTTTACTCCTGATCTTAAATGGAACACATACATTAAATCCGTTGCCAAGGCCACTGGAAAAATGGTGGGATCCTTCTATCGATCCAGTAGACATCCCACTGCTGATGCAATTCTCTATCTATAGAAGAACCAGGTACATCCAAGGATGGAGTACTGTTGCCACATCTGGGCAGGAGATGCTAGAATGGACTTATCCTGCCTTGATAGAGTTCAAAATAGACTTCGTAGTCTTGTGGGGGGATATCCTTTTCTCTTCCCAGAAGAGATGTTGCGAGTTTGTCTCTGCTTTATCGTTATTTTCATGGCAAGTGCTCGGCTGAGCTCCATTCTATGGTCCCTCCTCGCCAAACTTTCACAAGAAACACCAGTCTAGCAGAAAACACTATCACTAATTTCCCCTACTATTTATCTGTGCCTAAACCTAAATGTAGATTCCATGAGCAAAGCTTCTTTCTTAGAACTGCACGCCTGTGGAACTGTCTTCCATTTTTCTGCTTTCCAGCTGACTACAATATGGTTGTCTTCAAGTCTAACATAAACAAGTTTTTGATGAGCCGTTCCATATAAGTTAACAAATTTACCAAATCTCCATTACTAACGGTTACTATATTGTCCAATTTCTACTGTACACTCTTTAACCCTTATCCTCGAGTGGCCTCTGGTCCTTGATAAGTGGTGATGCCTATGTAAAAAAAAAAAAAAAAGAGACCAATCAAAATGCAGATTTCTTTTTTTTTTTTTTTTAAATAAGCATTTATTTAAAATTCAAATTTTCGACTCGTATAAGAATCTTCATCAGGAAATACAGAAATACATATATTTTTTTATGTTCTTATTAAGCCACATGGAAGGTGACTGTGGTCAAGTAGATATCGATGCAGACTGATGACCTGAGTGCTCCAAGTTTGAATCCAGTTCTTTCCACAAAAATTACTTTCACTTAGGATGTTGGCAACCTTCACAGATTATCAGATTCATATATGATGATTAAACCATATGAATACTTGTTTTAAACCAGCGTTGAAATTTTATTTGGAAGGAGGATACTTCTGTTGCCGCACTGACAGACACCATAGGCTGGTGTAAAAACTGATAACCAACTTTAGATCGGTACAATGAGTGGATGACCACAGCCTGTGCAATGAATTCACAACAAATGCACGTTCACAATAAAACATTCTTATTTACATGTTAACAGTTTGCTGAAATGTGAAATTGATTTTTACTTGTGAAATTTCTGTATCACAAAAAGGCTAAACAACACTTTCAAGATGTCATAATTGCTTATTTGGTAGAGACGAATAATTAACCACTTGTATGCATAACATGTATTTTCTCTTGGGCTATCTTAAAAAAAAAAAAAAAAAAAAAAAAAAACACAAAAATCTGAATGCATCTATCCATGCACATATGCTACTGCCAGGCAAATGAAAATTTACACAGATCGACCTGTGACATGAAAATACATAATAAAATCAGCACCATTTTGCAATCAGTGTACATATCCCCGACAAATCTGCTTAGCAACAAAATCACACCCCTTCACTGTTGAGGACCCTAAATGTCAGAAAGTTTTCTACTCAAATAGCTTTTTCCCTAGAATAGCTAGATTTTGGAATTCTTTTTATTTACTTGCTTCCCAAACTGTACTGATATGCAGAAGTTCAAATGCACATAAATCAACATTTAAACCTTTCTTTAGGCATGGTCCCAATTAGTAGCCCCTTACGTCCAAGGTGGGGTGAAGGTGAGTAAAAAAAAAAAATCTAGGAGTCAACTTTCGTCCTTAGCTTTGATCATACATCAGTGGTGTATAGATGTAAGCATGACATTGATAAGATGAACATGTTGTTAGAGGTCACCTTTGTAACTTCGTTAGAGGCTGTTTTCACACATTTGAAATGTTGACAGGAAGAGATTTGGTTGGTTGTTTTTATTTTATGGAATATAAACCCTTTTTGAGTTATTTAATGCCAAATCCAGCAAGTAAAAAAAAAAAATTTATGCTTTCAAGTTCATTATATCTTAAAATATTTATTTACGGAGTTTGATTTGGTTGTTTTTGTTTTATGGTGTATCAAAACTTTTTAGGTTATTTAATGCCGAATTCAGTAATTTTGGAAAAAAAATTTTTTCCTTCAAATTCTTTATATCTTCAAATATTTATTCATAGTTTTTAGTTTGATTATCTTGTACAGAGTGAAATGATGAAATTGTCGCCCTAGAAAAGACAACATGATTCCATTTCCAGTTGATGAAAACTGGTTTTCTTTTTTTGTTGCAGACCATTTACTAGTTAGCCAGTTGTGTACAAATCCTAAGTTATGAGCCTTCTATCATGTCTGAACGTGACACAATGTTCAATGAGCGAGATTGGATATGCGTCACTGTACAACTCATGCTCTCTACCGATTCAAGTTATGACAACAGGACCATTGTCAGCACCCTCAAAATACATCGCTGGATTACCACAAATAACCGGGACATGTGCAGGGTGATGAAAACAAAATTTCCAGCCACGGTCTTTGGTATGGTTTCAAGTGAGGGACACATCATGACATCTTACATCTTTGAAATCGGCTTGGAAGTAAACACCAAAGTGTACCTGGATATGCTGAAGAGTGTGGTGATCTCCTGGTGCAATCAGGTGGCCGCTGGCAGACCCTGGGTGTGGCAGCAGGATTCGATGCCAGCCTACAAGCCCAAAGAGACCCAGGCTTGACCTCAGAACGAGTGCTACAACTTTGTACCCTTCTCTCACTGCCCCTCCTCCCTCGACCTGAACACGCTGGACTACTTTGTTTGGTCATACATCGAAAACATCACCAACATGAACTCCTACAACACCAAAGCTAGCCTGATAGCTCCCACCAGTACTTGTGGAAAAGGCATGCTCCCAGTTCTATGGAGGTGGTGATTGAGGCTGAAGGTGGCTACATTGAATAAATGTCAGTTCTACTACATAATCAAGTTATCTGAATTGATTTTTTTCATTAAAAGTTTTAAAATAAAGCTGTAGTGTTGTTTTCTATAGAGTAGCAAATGTATCATGTCACCCTGTAGAAATAGATCGCAACTTTTTTTTTTTTTTTTTTTACCTTGCAGAACATGATTGAGTTTCACAAAGGGAAAGGGAAAAAAAAACAAAAAAACAACCACATCAACGCCAGTATCTTCAGACAGCCTGATCTGGTAGCACCAGATGCTCTAACAGGTATTATCAATCTGGGCCAAAATGGACCTGGGAGCACTGATAACTAAGGGGCAACTCAACATTCTCCACAGCCCTCAGATGGGGCCTCACCACTGACCGCAACATCACAAATCACCATCATTACTAATCAGATGCTTTCATATTTTTTAGAAAGAAAATTTTTTGTGAAAGGTGATAACGTACATATAAAGATGAGCATATTGTTGTATAGATTCATCTTTCTTGTATTTAATGTCAACTTATGCATTTTAGATTTTTAAAAACATCTGTAATGAACATGATCAAGTGATTTACATAGCGAAATTAACAATCGGACATCTCTTTATAGATTTCTTTTTTTTTTTTTTCTTCTAGCAGTTAATTTCAACTTACCTGTCAAACGCTGTATAATCTACACTGAGTCGGCAAGTGGGGCTGGTAGAATAACCTATGGATAAAGAAGTTCAGGAAAATTATTAGAAGTAATCAGTAAAAAACACACATATGCACACCCATCATCATCATATTTAGTGTAAAGTTTGGCATGTTTTGAACATCTTTAAGAAATTAACTTTCAAAGTAATTTATCTCTGACCAAGTCTTTATTTATCCCTCAGGCCCATTCTTATCACTTCCTCCCATGTTTTCCTTGATCTTTTCTCTGTGAACTGAACTGGTTACCTCAACTGTTATAGATTTCCTAACTCAAAAACGCTCATCTATTCCTTCAATGTGACCAAATCATCAAAGTCTACTCTTCTGCACACATCTCCCTATACTGTCCAGATTTAATCTTTCACTGTGATCATCAAAAAACTAAGCCTATCTTTAAGATTCACATTACATATCCATTGTACCATTCTCATATCATTTCTCTCCATGCAACACATGTCCTCAACTCTAACTGTCCAGGCTTCATTTTCATACATCATTACAATGTGTGCATATGCCCGAGAGACTCTTTTATGTAATCCTGTAATGAAATTAAAGGAACTCTTCTTCAACAATCAATGACAAATTTCAACTCCAATGTTCTCTCTCAGTTGTCAAAAATTCAACTACCCATCTTCCATAATTCATCCTTCTTAAAATACTTCTACTCATATGCAAATGAATGCCTCAGATAAAAAAAAATATCTAAGCACGAGTCCATTTTTTTTTCCCCAACATCCACACACTTCATTTTCTTCTCCATTATTACAGCCGGCAACATTTAATTCTCTTAAACTACATGCAATGGCTGCGACTCATAGCAGAGTATTGCCATTGCCAGATGTTTTATTTAAGGCCACCTGGTGTTGCCCAGTCGAAAAATATGCATAAATATTATATTTTGATTCATACAGAAACAGACATATGCATGCGAGTATTGTTTTTTCTAAATAGTTCACTTCTTGTAAGTAAAAAAAAAAAAAAAAAACTTTAGCTGAGATCGAAACCAAAACCTAAAGACAGTGAGTCAACTATGACAACCATTAGGCCAGCTTGACACGATTTTTAAAAAGTGTTTTCAAACCTACTTATTGACATAAGAAATCTGTCCTGTGAACAATTCGCACATTCGTGAAGCAGTTGACAAACCGATAAAAATCCAATGACCCACAAGTATCAATTTTCAAATTTTGACCCTTTAGTAACCCTTTTTTCCAGATGAAAACCAATTAAACAGTTTTCCACGTGCCTGAATACTTTATATGCCAAATTTCGAGTCTGTAGATCAAAAATTCGTTGAGTATATAGGTTGAGAATCGTCTTCACACACATACATTCTCACTCTTGTAGATATATAAATTAAACGTGTGAAGTAACTGCATCTTTTTAACGTTACAAATTTTGGTTCAAGTTCAGAATTCAACCTTATTAAAAAACAAAAATACAGAAAAATGTTTATGTACATACCCGTCATCGTATGAAGATGTCATATTCCAAAAAATCATGTAATGGATCAAATTTATTTTTAACTAAGAAAATCAAATTTTATGAGTAAGCCAAAAGAAACTGTCTTGCGTAGTTATCTTGAAAAAAACAATGGCAGATAACTATAATAATTAAAACTTTTCAGATTAGTCTTGTAATGCTAACAATTTCACATTAATTGCTAAAAGTTGTAAAAAAATTATTATCTTAATAAAAAAAACTTATGGAATATGATATGATTTCGTTCTGTGACGGGTACATACATCAAAGATGTTTCTGTATCTTTTTTTTTTTTTTTAATTAGGTTGAATTCTGGATAAGAACTCAAATGTCTCTGGTACAAAGATAACAAACATTAATACAAAAGACAAACTACTTAATTGTTTTGGTTGACCCTCATGTGACATTCGGGGCCTCCATCTAAAAGAACATGCTTTTCCACATACTCTGCATACAGCAACACCACTGAAGCCATACTCAAACATTCATGCATTTGTGACTTTTTGATGATCTAAGACTGGCATTACTGTGACAAATCTTTCCACATTCATTAGTTTTAAATCTGACAGATTCTGACAGAATCATGATAAATTCCCATGCAATTCCTATCAGATGATATCTTACCATTCTATGCAAACTTCCTCTATTAAGAATGATTAATAGATAAATTTTTCCCAGTCATTAATCTTGATATTTGCTTTCATCAAAGTGTTTGTTATGCAATCTTTATATTTAACACAAGCTTAGATGTTCATTATACATGATGATCTATTATTCATAAAACAGCATATGCAAGCGTAATATGTATAGCAAGCTGGTATATTCAGGCTAAACTTATTCTGGTACATGATACAGAATAAGATCATTTATCAAATGGAAATGTAGTTGTAATGTATTATGTCTTAAAAAGTGAAAGGCAAATACTGAGCCGGCTACGTATTAAAAAGTAACCGGAAAAATAAAATGAAGCAGTAAGTTTGGGTTAAGGAAGGAGGAGTAATTTGTAGTAGAGGGAAAGCCTTAGCTAGTTTCTCAATGGGCTTACGTATTTGAGAGAGTAAGTCGCACAGGAAAAAGGAAAGTAATAGGTTTGTTTTACAATACACAGATTCGAAAAAGTTATCAAAAAACAAAAATATGACAAATAAATGTTATCAAAGGCAAGATAAGTTACTTTTCTACCTAACTGGATAAGTTTTTAGTGTTTTTATTTAATGTAAAATGTTTATTCGGTTCGAAAATCATGCAGTGTTTATCGATATATTTGAAAAAGACAAATGGCGGCGAGGTCTCTGTTGAATACGTTAAGTTTGGGAGAATGAGTTCAAACTAAAAAATTATACAAAATACTGCTAGAAACGCACTCAATATATGTCAGTCTGTGTCACGGTAACATATCTTGGGTGGGTTTCTAATAGTGATAAGCATAATAGTTGTGTTTATTTATAATCCCATATTGTCGATAGTGGCAGGGGGAAAAAAATGGTCCTATTTTATTATATTAGAGAAGATAAAAACATACATAAATAAATACACACTGAAAAAAATATACACAAAGAAACAAAAAAAGAACCTATGCAAAAAAAAAAAAAAAATAGCCGAAGATATGAGTAATATCTTAACTTCATAGCATGAAAAAAGAACTCAGTACAACAAAATACTCTCATCACTAAAACTGAAAGTATGATCATATAATAAATGCAATGCAAATGATGTAATTGAAATCTAAGATCTTTTCCATATTTAAAATATTGATTTCATCAACATTGGTTTCCTTAAGACTTATCTATATATTTAACTAGCCTGGGTGCCCGGGTGTTTGTAGGTGTGTGTTGAGTTTAAAAAAAAAAAAAAAAAAAAAAAAAAAGTGGTAGTAGGCAGGCGGGCTCGAACCCGTACTGTGAAGAAGAAAAAGAATGTGAAAAAAAAAAAAAAAAAAAAAAAAAACGCGATGTCTTTGTTGTTGCATTCATTGCCAAACCGAAAGTGGCAAAGGTTTAAATTAAGGCTAGTCAATTGAAAAGCAGGGATGACTTTTTAAAATATTGGCAAAAAAAAAACGACCCCCTCCTTGAATGAATATTTTTCGATATTTGTCGTTTGAAAGGTCGAGCTTCAAAACGATACCAATCTCATGAAAATTCGTTGCCTTTGTCAAAAGTTTTAGGCATACATACATACATACTTACATACATACATTTAAACACACAAGAGAGATTTATATTATAGATGACACAAAATATATGCTAAAATATTTATTGGTTTTGAAATTGAGTGTTTTCATTTCGTTGAACTATGACAAATGTCAGTGATAGGCGAACTCCTGGTTTAAAATGAAGATGGTTATTAATGTCTAAATTTTGTGTAAAGAGCATGCTGGTACATGTTTCAAGGTAACAGATCCAATATTTCTACATTAAAAAGAATTGAAAATATACAGTAAGAATTTTATAAACCAAATTCAATAATAAAAGACTTTTTTAAAAAATAAATAAAAACAATATATAAATCAAATATTTCAGTCGACTCTGACCTTCCTTAGTAATATAAGTATACTAGCATTTCAGCCCGGCGTTGCCTGGGTGTTTGGAGGTGTATGTTGAGCAAAAAAAAAAAGTGGTCAATTTTTTTTAAACTTTGACCCTTATTATGACCCTTTAACATTTATTGTTTTGGGCTCAAATCAAGTTATTAAGTTAGATCCATGTCCAAGGAACCTATATCTACAATTTCAAGTGTTTAGACCCAAAATTGGCAGAGGAGTTTGGGAGAGTTCTCAAAGGTCAAATCGTTGAACTTTGACCCGTTAACAACCAAATTTCTGTCCGAAAACGGATTACAAAGATTTTCCCAAATCTCAGTACCCTGTATATCAAATTTCGAGTCTGCAGACTGAAAATTGACAGAGTTATTGCGTAGGAAAATGTAAACACATACACACACGTTCACTTTTATATATATAATAGATATTATTACTAGTGAAATACAAAGATTTCTCTTTGGTTGGAGTTGAACCTTTTAAGTAATCAGAATCAGAGTCAAGCTTTAGAGCTTTGTCACACAGCCTTACCCTATAATAATACACATTTCTCCAGCTCTCTTCTACGCTATCAAGATCTACCTTAGCATAACTTTACGTTTTATGTGCTACACCTAAATCCCCATTGTTACTGCTGTTTTAGTATTACTAGCATATATATGTTAAATATAGAGCACTGCTGGTGGATGCCAAGTAACCTGAATGATTATTATTAGGATCGCTGTTAATGTTAGGAAAACAATGTTTACAAAATATGTATTTGCAATGCTAGTGAGGCGTGTTAAGTTGATAGAATGGAATTTTATTCTGACAATTATGTTTTCACTTGGAAGAGGAATTTGGAATCATGAGACTAGTTTGAAATGTAGGAATGATAACAAATGAATTATGTGAAAACCATCAGGTGATGTCATAATAAATTAGAAAAGATAGTTTTAGATATAGACGTGAAGTTTAGGAAATGAGATTGTCCACTTTATATGGGGAGGGGGGGAGAAGGAAGGTGGCATAAAGAGTTAGACAATGGTGAAATTGCAATGCTGACAGAATAATTGAAGAACAAAAGATTATGAAATCACCAACTTTGTCCGGCGTTGACGAGATGACAAAAGGTATTCTGTTCGTGTACATGTAAAACACTTCCACACACATACACAAGAACACATTGAATGCCTACTAGACATTGTCCTCGAGTGTCTAAGGTCTTTCTGTACAGGGGTTTGTCAGAAAAATCTGGCATGAGGATACTTTTTCCATAGAAGTAAACCCTGACCAAATATTCAAAATCACATAGTATTCGCTGCCCAAATAAGATCTCCTCACTATGGCTGACTGACATTAGCTTTTCCGAGGAATGGTTCACCTTCTCCAAGTGATGTTACCTCAAGTAACAGCACGAAACTGGATACTCCACCAGACTAGATAAATTCTTGTCCTGGAATCCAGTAAGACCAAGAGACCAAAACGAAAGATATACTACATTGTATGAAAATGGTTAATTGGGGAGAGGAAAATTATGTTCTCAATTTCTTTACTAACTCAGTGTTTGAGAGATAAAGAACTTTAATGGAACATTCGAATATCTATGTATCTCATATAGACTTCAAGTGTTATCCCCAGGTTGTGGGCCCCTTGATTTCTGAGAACTTCAACTGAAGTAAAATAAAACAAAAAAGAGAGATGTTATATACACCCCAACGTTTTTGTTATGCATACATAAAAAAGATAGTGCAGAATATTTTATATATACACAATTCACCCCACCCCACCCACGTTATATAGATCAGTATGCAATATATATGCTCCTAATACACCCTATACTTCAAGGAGATAGTAATACCCGGGAGCATCATCTCATGACAACAAAACAGATACTACACTATGCCCTCCCCATAATTAAACATTGAAACATAATGCAACAGAAGTAATAATATAGTTTGGTTTCAGATGGACAGATACTAAATCTCTAATGCTAATAGATTAGACTAGGCAGATATTCAGGAGAGAGAGAAAAAATAGTAAGTTATTTGGGTCATTCAAAGTTATAAATAAATATTTGTAAGAAGTGAGATTCATTTCAAGTGTTGAAAGAAGTGAGATTCATTTTAAAGTCTATCTTATAAAATGCTTCAATTTATGAGAACTTTCAGGTGTAAGACAACTTATTCAAGTACAGGATCTCCCTCGTTTTACAACATTGTGGGTAGATGAAAAGAGTTTAGACAAAAACTGATGATTTTGTAGAAATCATGAAACAAGAAAAAGTTCAAATGAAGCATTGTTGTGTAGCGATATATATATATATATTAGCGTTGGGACGATTAATCGAAATCGGGAATTGAAAAAAATCGGAACTCTTTGGGGTATCGGAAAAGTTTTAGCCTATTTTCTGATGACAAAGCCGATTCCTTAAATTATCTTTTTTTATTTGATTTTGGTTTAAGAAACATCTTTCACTGCTTGTAGTAATAATAAAATAATGAATATTTATTGATTTAAACTTCCAGTAAGACTAAATCTCTAGATCACCCCCTCCCAAGTATGTTTTTACGTTTGAGAAAATATAGGGACATTTAAGATGTGCTTTTACAATAATCTGGACAAAATAACAATTTTATAGTTAAATATTTAGAGATTTATAAAGAATCGGAATCAGTAATTGTATCGGTATTGGGAAAAATATTGGTTGTTTTGTTTTACGGCATATCAACCCTCTTCAGGTCATTTAATGCCGAATCTGGTGATTTTGAAGAACGATTTTTTAATATAGTATATTTGTTTTTTAAGTCGTATTCTATTTAACCCATAGTTGGGACCCTAACAGGTGCTACAACTCCGGGTCAGAATGGACCTGGGAGCAATGGCAATTAAAGGGTGGCTCCACACTCCCTAAGGCCTGCAAGCTGGGGCCCTCACCATCGGATATAGTTTAAGGTCATATCCAGGACTGAAAAATATTGGAATCGTTCCATCACTAATATATATATATATATATATATATATATATATATATATATACACACACACACACACACGTGTGATTTGTGTATATATTTCTGTAGGCATGAATTAGAATTGTTTAGAAAAAAAATGTCTACATCTAGTTAATATATTTAGTTTTTGTTCTGCAATTACACGCAGATATGACATCCCCTGCAATTTCCCCTCGCAATATTAGCGATAGTATTCTATTCTTTCTTTCTGGGTAGAGAACTGGCATAAATGTATCTCATCTGCTGCTTAATTGGCTTTAATGCGAAACTCACCGTTTGTTTGTTTGTAAATAAACAAGCAGCTCGAGCACTGTAAAAGCGGTGAGCAAGTGTCTAACCAAGTGGACATTTAATGAGGTCATTTGTGAGCACCGATCTCGTTGGCTGGAGGTCAGAACTGTTGAGTATCAACTCGATGGTTGTAGGTTCAATCATCCCTGGCTAGGGAAAGGTGCTGGTCTAACCGCACTGATGAGCTGTGATACAGCAAAACAGTACTGTATGTGGATGACTAATATCTCTCTCTCTCTCTCTCTTTCTATATATATATATATATATATATATATATATATATATATATATAAAAGCGAGATAAGACACAGATTAAAAATCAGGTGAAATATCCTGGTAGATATTACTTGAGGTAATACTTTCAGAGTGATCCTAGCCAAAAAAGGAGAAGCTCAATATTTAAAAATAGAGCAATTTGAATAAAAGGTACCTCGAATGCCATCTTTTATGAATAGTTTATTTACTATTTCATAATGTTTTATAACCTTTTCTTTTGCTTTACCCTACTCTTTTCTCATCGACTTGATGACTCCATTCATTATTTTTAAATCATATATATATATATATATATATATATATATATATATACATATATATACATACACACGTGTCTTGTATGTATATACATATTCCAAATTCATGTATCGTCTAGTGGTATAAAATGTTCTTCTAATGAATGTCTGTATACAGATTGTATATCATGTGTCAGGTCATGTCATATGCTACTGGTACCATGTAACCCAGTACTACCTGCCTCATGGTCGGGTCACCGGCGACTAAACTGGTTCCCCCATCAGACTTATTTGGTGAGGAGGGCAGCTAGTCTCTCTGAAGGATTAAAAACAAGACCTTCCAAAGGGCGAATGAACCCTTTTTCATGGTCAACAGCCAACTAGCACCATGTATATTTGTGTGTATATATATATATGTGTTGGGGTGGAGAGGGCTCCCGTAAGCCGTGGTGAAGGCAACCTTTCTAGGAGAAGCAAATCTCTGATTTAAAAAACCAGACCAGTACCCACATTAAGCTGGTCTGCAGTTTAACTTGTTGCTGGCTATCTTGCTCTTGCTTGTTGCTGGATCTCAACATTTTGAACCGAGAGAGAGATTTAGCTGTTGTACAAAGCTAAGACTCTGAAACATCATCTTTGTATAGATACTCCCTCTGGCATTTGGGCTCATGGACTTTAAGTGCCTGAGGGAGTGGCACTCGTCTGACAAGATGTTGCAATCATCATATAACATGTTTATATACGTGTGCTCGTCTGTGATCATCTAATCTAGTTTTTCTATTGCTTAACAGGTACAGTTTAGAAATAGACATGTAACATTTACAACAGAAAGAGACAAATAACAGTCTCTGGTGTTTTACATCGGCCAATGGAGAAACATAGCTGGTCCATCTTTGGTCTTGATTTTACGGATTCTCAGGAAAGCTGAAATTGAAGATTCATACAACTCGAAATTTTGGTGGTGTTTACAGCAGCTTTATTCCGGATGTTTGCCTCATTGGAAAGCTGCAATGCTGGTCCTAGTCTACTACATTTGACATTTTCCGACCCCTTCTACTTGGAGCCATCACAATCTGAAGACCGTGTCTGTTCCTCTCTTGACTCCAACTTATTCTTGACTAAAAATTGTGTCTTTCAAGCTCTCTCCTAAAGTCCATGTCATCTTAAGTGACCTATATGTAAGATTACGTCAGACTAGAAATCCAACTTATTTTAAAATTATTGTTTGTGTTCTAACATTCTTTTCTATTAAAACATCTTAACATAAATAATTTTATCTGTAAATATTTATTTCGCTATGATAACATTCTTTCTGACATTCTATTTTTAGAAATATTAATAATGATCATAATAATAATAATTGTTGACCAGCACACCTTTCAGCGTTGCCAGGCCAATATCTAACAGCATCTTTTTATTTGGAAAAAATAAATAAATTTCATAGGAGTATTTATGAAAATCAAACTATTATAGTTAACAGATAGTCAAAATAACCTTAAATTTTTCTTCATTTCTCACGAACATTATCATTATAAGAATACCAAGATGAATTTTTAAAATGGAGGCACCAGTCCCAAGGCCCCCCACTGGAAGTGTGCAGAGTGTACTGGAACCTTGAAGGGCTTATTATCATCCAAATTCCAAAGAAAGATACTTGTCTTTATCAGTGAGAAATCAAAGGTAAACTACTGTTGCAATAACACAAAGTGATTTGCAACAGTTAAAGTAGTAGAGAATGCAGGAAATCAGGAGCACCATTTTTGTTATTACCAGTAAGAAATCGGTGAAAATGATTTGTGTGAAAACTCCTAAGTACATAATAGTAATAACCATTTTCTTTTTTTTTGGCAATAAAGATTTTGAAATTAATCATAGATTTTGCATTCTTAAATATATATGATAGAAATTTTACCTCATCAACCACACTTTCAATAATTAGTTATTATCAAGACATGGTAACCAAGTTTGCATAATCTAAACTTACCATTATAGTAAAATCCAAATAGTGATTTTGCCGATTCGTCCAAACCATAAGCATTAAGTTTGTTGTCTGAGAGTTTGTACCAAAAACCAGCATCTAAAGAACTGCTGAACGGAACAAACATCAATTTCTTAGACTCGCTTTCTGCCATTCTTGTATTGCAATGGTGGCAAAAAGTTTACGAATCTCTCAGTCTAATAAAATAAAAAAGAAAAAATACATAAGTTTTACAAAGCACATTTCAAACAAGAGAAAATAGGGTTCTTTTATACAGCAAAGGCACATGATAATATTAATGTTTTCGTATTATTTGGAATCTTCAGACGACTGTTCTCATCTGGAGTGCCATTTCAAAAAACACAATTGCGAATCACTTAGGAGCTCTATCCAGTCATGGATAAAGAAATGAGAGCATGCTACTCCCGTAAAGTAAATAAAGGGTTCCATTTTAAATTCCATCCAAATTCCCGAGTTTGACAGAAATATTCCCCCAGTTCGACAAGATCCACCTGAAGAAGGTCAGAGGTTACATCGACCGAAACATTGATAAAATGACACTCAAGATGAGAACAGTAATACAAATACAAATCCTCGTCTCAAAAATTTAGAAACATAATTTTCCTTTCATTTAAGAATATAAATGTACAATACTTGACTTTAGACTTACAACTTTAATTCAAGCATGAAATTTATAACCATAAAAATGATATATGTCTTCCTGTCTCTTTATCTATCTATCCAATAACTACTGGACAGGATACAGCAGTTAATAATGAAGGGTGAATTGGATGAGAATTTGTGGGAAGAGAGCATGCATTAAGCACAAAAGTCTCATAATTAAAAGGCTATGAGTTCAATCCCGGTACAGAGCAGTACATTTTCATTTTCTCTTCAATCACATGTACAAAAACTGGTGATGTAAATAATTGTTTTAAAGTAAATAAATTTTATTTTGATAAAAAAAAAAAAAAAATCATTGCCTATTTTTTCAATGTTTGATTTGTTAGAAAAATGTAATTTTGTCAATTAAGCTCCAACCTCTGCCCCCTCACCACAATATTACATCCCATCCAATGTTTTACAAGTATTTTAATGGAATGTGCTCTGATGAACTTGTTCCTCTTGTGTCCCCTCGACATACATATCCCCGACAAACCCGCTTAGCAACAAAATCTCACTCCTTCACTGTTGAGATCCCTAAATGCCAGAAAATTTTCAACTCTAATAGTTTTTTCCCTCGAACAGCTAGACTTTGGAGTTCCCTTTCTGTTACTTGCTTCCCTGACTGTACTAATA
Source organism: Euprymna scolopes (assembly GCF_053919585.1). Taxonomy (NCBI): domain Eukaryota; kingdom Metazoa; phylum Mollusca; class Cephalopoda; order Sepiida; family Sepiolidae; genus Euprymna; species Euprymna scolopes. Next base: position 37,702,477 of record NC_136503.1, read on the forward strand.
TGCAGAAGTTTAAATGTAATGTAAACCAACATTTTGTTACTCTTTCCTAGGCATGGTCCCAAATAGTAAGTAGCCTTTTACGTCCAAGTGGCGATATATCTTTTTAGGGGTGAATGTGAGTAAAAAAATAAATAAAATTTCTGACTATTTTATGAAAATGATACTTTACTTTATTTTCATCAGTAAAACATTAATCTCAAAATGTCAGAAAAACATGTTAACCATTTTTTAATCGAGATTAAAAAATAATAAAAAAAAAACATAACTTAAACTTACTGTCACAGGGAATCACGCCCCAAAATAAAATAGTATTTTTTTAAAAATGTTATTGCGTTTTGCTTTGTAATTTCTTAAAAATACTAGAATTACTAAAGCAATTTAAAAAACGATTTTCACTAGCTTCTGGGAAAAAGAAAACAAAAAAACAAAAGCTCTAAACAGTTTATTTTTACAGTAAAGTGATTATCATATGAAAAGAAGTTTTACAGTCAATGTGTAATATACTTTTCTTTTACAAACACTAAAGGCAAATTAATGCTTGTTTAATGTTCTCCTTGGATATATATATATATATATATATATATATATATATATATATATATATCCAAAATTATATATAAACACTCCCAACCTCCCCATGTTAAGAATGGCTTTTGGAATAAACACCCTCAACCTTGAAAACTATACTACATACTAAAACATACTATAAAAATTATGGGAGGAGGTGATTCTCGTTCAGGTCCACCACCTTTTTTTTTATCCTTTCAGTTTCCCTCTCCAATCTCTAATATATGATATAGTTCACATTTACTAAGATGAACGTTTGCCTTTCTTCAAACGCTGGCAGATAAACATTCTTCTCCACATACAACCATGGCCCCCTTACTATTTAAGTGAAACTAAACTTATATTTTAAAGTAATTTTACTTTTGAGAGAAATCCTTTAAAAAAAAATAAAAAAAATGTGCACCAAATAAATTCCCATGTCTCACAATTTTATAGTGGTTACATATTCCAAGGATGGAATACTGTTGCCACATCTGGGCACACTTTAACCCTTACCCTCGAGTAGCCTCTTGGCCTTGATAATGTGGTGATGCCTGTGTAAAAAAAAAAAAAAACATAATTATAATCTATTTTCTTTTGCATGTTCTCACTCGTGGAGCGAGTGATGCATGGTTCACCCAAAAGACTTTTGTAAAACACTGCACTTCTACACAAACCTTTTCCTGTGATTTATGAACAGTTAAACTTTGAGCGTCATGTTGACAAGATGTCATATCCCTTTCTCATCTCTCACCATGATTTTAGCGAGATACAAGAGACCTGAACTCATTCTTATTTAAATAGCACATGCATGTCTCCTGATTCAATATCATTTTGTATTCCTGTTTTATCTTAACTTCTTCCAAACCATCTTTTGCTGTTGTTGAAGCTGTTTGAATAAAATTGATTTGAATTGCCTTTTTAACCAAAACTTGGTAACCTGCTCTAAAAATGACAAGAAGTCTCATTCTAATATTTAATAGGAAATGGGTTAGTCGTGAAAAGATGTAGATTAAAGATTAGACAGGCCTGGTGAAAGAGACAGAGTTCATGCATGTTTGCATCCAAAGTAGTAGCAGAAATGTGTGTCACGAATGATTAGCGATAGTACTGCAGGATGAGAAAGAAAGTTCATATGTGTACTGCGTTGAGGTGTGTGTGTGTAGATAGCCATGTTGGCCTGTTTGTATTCATATCTTAGTCGAACACTGGGCTCAAAGGCCAGGTGAGCTCTGCTGAGTCCCAAAAGAGAAGTTGGGAGGGCGTTATACATGGAGTTGTTGTCAGTCCAAGATCCAGGAAGAAAGAGAGAGAGTGTTGTTGATTTAACCTTTTATAAACTCAATCACGTGGCTGAGAGCTGACTTCTGATTGGGTAAGCGAGAAAAGAAGTGTATTCAAAATGTCCAGCTGCGAGAATTCACTTCTGTTTGCGTTAGTTGCAATTTCGTCTACTACACTATCCGTTTTCTAACACTGAACATCTTTTACTTTAAAAGCTGTGTTTACAATTCCTCTACAACTATCGTTGTTGCATTTTCATTTTTTGTAATGTTAAAAACTAGATGTTGGTGTTATTAATTAAGCTTTGTAACAGTAAAAAAAAAAAAAAAGTCGCCGCAGCTTTAAAAGTTTCCTCCTTGTTTTATTAAAGTTTCATTCTTTGTATTTTTTAAGGTTAAAGACTAATTTTATAAAAACCTTACTATCACATTTACTTTTTAATTAAAAAAAAATTGCCGCAGCTTCTTTTTTAAATGTTTTCATCTCATGAAAATATCGTTGGTTCGCTGTTTTTCTCTTAATAGTCGCAGACAGACTACATTTTGTATTATTAACGTCATCAATCTTGGGTACTTGTACAGTTTAATCAAGACATTAAAAAATGAAAATATCGAAAAAAGGTTATATTTTACATATCCGTTTTGCACTGAAGATCTCCGGAAAAATTTTTTACTTAATTTGATCGAGTAGTTTTTTTTTACAGCAGAAAAACACGTTTTTATGAGAGAGCGTTGAAGTCAGCCATTACGGAATTTGTTAAACACGCCACGGGAGATAACTCCAGTTAAAGCGCCAACACTCCCTCCCCATCTTTAATACTAGCTTTTCTACCTAAAAATCGAACCTTTTGCTTGGTATCATAACAAATTTTTTTTGCTGTAAAAAAGAAACTACTTGATGAAATTAAGTGAAATTTTTTTTCGGAGGAGGACTTCATTCCATAACGGATACATACAATATAATCTTTTTTCAATATTTTCATTTTTTTTAAATGTTTTCATTAAACTGTACAAGTACCCAAGTTTGTTACATAAAAAAAAAAAAAATTGTCGCAGCTTTCTTTTAATGTTTTGATTTAATAAAAAATATTGTGGCATCGAGCGTCCTAAATTACGAGATGAAAAAATGAACGAATCTCTCAGTAAAAGAGAGTTGTCTCCTGCACAGTGAACGATTGTAAAACAGCACTAGGTATATCAGAATTTGGGGAGAATTCTTGACACCCTTAACAGAAAACTGTGAATAAAATATAAAAAACTTATAATTTCTTTTTTTAAAGTGGGTTGTTTATTTTCTGTATGGAATATACTTCCAAAATAAACTATTAAAGTTGTTTAAAAAATAATAGAAATATTATTTTTTATTTAAAAAAAAAACAGTGTTTGCAAAGTGCCGTTGCGCGTTCAACCAGCCATTTTTTTTTTACCTATGAAATCAATTGAATTTTACGAGTGAAATTTTTTTAAATTTTTAAATTTTAAAAATCTATCGAAATTTTTCTATTGGTTCAATTTTTACCATATTTTCAGGGTCAATGTGAAATTTTATGCTCTTTCCAATAAACTGAATATAATATTTTAGACAAACGTTTTTTTTTTAAATTTACCACCCTCATTTTGAAATGTCTATTAAAAATTAAATAATTAATTTATGTACCAAAGTTTTATATATCACATATTGTAGATAAAATATCAATAAATAAAATATTCTAATTTAAAACAAAAAATAAGTTTTTTTTGGAAATTTACCTGTAAAGTCCAAAGTGTAAAACCTTTTTTTTTTTAAACCACGATGATTTTTTTTTTTTAAATGAAAGCTCATGTTATGCTTATATCGTCAATAAATACCGGACGCTGACGGCAATTTTTTCTATTTCATTCAATGTTTTCTTTTTTTAGATATTAAAAAAAACAAAATCCAGTCGATAAAGTAAAAATAAGATATAATTATAAAAAACTTGTGTATTTCATTATTAAAAAAAAAAAAAATCAGTTGACTGGATTTTTTGTTTAACAGGATTTTTTGTTTAACCTGTGAATGTGTGCTTTTTTTTTAACTACAGAGGACCAAAAATACTAATTTTGGTTAACAGCACGCAATAAAAGATACATTAATTATGTCCCTTTAACGAATCCGTATTTGATAGATTGCAATTTAGCAGCAGCAGCGCTTTAAGCTTATGGCACAAAACGCGTTACGAAAATGCGATTTTCTACGACTCTCACTTTAAAAAAATCCTTTTATTTAAAAAAACATGGAATATAAAATATAAATATGGACAATTCTTATAAATGAAGAATTGAACCAGCCATTGCTTAGTTTTTTTTTTTACAGGTAAGTAATTTTTTGGCATTTATATATACTTAATAGATTTTGGTACCATTTAAAATTTGTTGAATTTTGTGAAATCTTTTTTTAAGAAAACCGATGAAAAAAAGAAATATTGTATTTTTTCGATTAAACCTTTCATTATTTTAAAATTTGGTCTTTCCTCATTTTATTGAAAAAAAAATTACAGTTTGAAATTACATTTTCATATTGATTATAAGCTTCGAAACAGAGACAGTCTATATAATCAGATGTTTATTCAAGTTTTCAATGGCGGCTTCTGATACTCCTAAAACAGCACCCAATCATGTATAAGTTTGTTTTTTTAAAGTGTTTACTTACTTTGAAACACAAGTGCTGAATCTTAAGTTAGAACAAGAAAAAAAAAATAGCTGACAGTGACATAAAACGATAATTTGTGGAATCTCAATAATCACTCAAAAATCGAAAATTAACCAAAATACCGACCAGATAAATGTCACAGGTAGATCAAAGAGCAACTTATTTTGCCTTTGGTAACATATATTTGGGTACTTATGCACTTTTGTCACTGTGCTGAAATAACATTTAGAAAGCCATTTTTAACATGGGGAGAGTGTTTTGTAATTGTTTTCTACTTTCACCTAACAATTTAATTTAATAAAAAAAAAAATACCGTAAAACTTGAATTTAACTTGAAAATACTATTTAAAAAAATTGGCACGGTAACAAAAGTGCATAAGCACCTATTTGTTTTTGGACCACTTTTTCGTTTCGTTGTCTAGACAACGAAACGAAACGAAAAAGTGGTCCAAAAACAAATAGGTGCTTACAACGAAACGAAAAAAAGTGGTCCAAAAACAAATAGGTGCTTATGCACTACTTTTGTTACCGTGCCAATTTTTGTAAAAATCTGTAAATTTCAATTTCTGTAAAAATAACCAAAATTTATTTTTTTCATAAGAAAATGCAACTTAGACTGCAGCAAAATCCACGCAAAACATTTTTCTTATGGCCTCTCCACCCCTTTAAATCTTCGGAATATTTATTCAGCACGCATATTTTTTATATTAAAAAAAAAAAAAAAAAAGGAGGAGGAGGGTAGAGGAATTGACTTTTAACGGTTCCGTTACGCCCACTGTGGATGATGTATTGTTTCCACCCCACTTCGTTTATTACTTATTTTTTTAGAGTTAGTAGTAAGGTTAATGAAAAATATTATTTTCTTCATTAAACAATTTATTATCTCTGGTAGTGCTATTCACAATGACACGTGGTTTGCTTATAATAGCATTGCTAACATTCCTATAAACCCCTCCTTTATGTACACCAGCAGGTGAAAGCTAAAAAAAAAAAAAAAAAAAAATGATCTTCACATAACACTTTCACTCGGTTTTTATTATCAAGTTACAGGGACCGTTAAAAGTCAATTTTACCAAATTAATAGATCATATTGAAGTTTTTAGCTTTGACATGACTGCAATTGAAACGACACTATCTTAACCAAACTAGTTAAGTTTCAACTTTTTTCGTATATACTTTTAACTAATCCCACGTTTTAGATTTTCGGCAATAGTCAATTTGGTTCGGTTCAAATTCTGTAGAAGCACCTAATTACGGTATTGCTTAGTCATTAAATTATTAATCGAATCAAATTGTTAAAACTAATTTGGTTAGTATAATGTTACCTTAAAGCTAAAAACTTCAATATAACCAAATAATTTTAGTAAGTAGGGTGTTTAGTTTATGGTTTATTTAGATTTATTTTCTAGTGTTATTTGATTATGATACACACACACACGACATTTAATACCCACTTTGGTTGATAATTTGCTATTTAATAAACGACTAAAGTTTTAACCTTTTTAACAATTGGTACTTCTACACTTTATCGCCGAAACTGGAAACGCCATTTTATTTCGAGCACCTGCCGTTAAAATCTAAGGGAGAAATCAGTATTTTAAACTATGGCCGAATCATGAAATAAATAAAAAAATAAAAAATAAACTGGAGAACGATTGCTTCCGGAAAGAATAAATTAACTTAAAATTAAATGAAAAACTTTCCCGTTTTCATTAATTAAATCGAAACATTTTCAATTAAACAATTGTGGATATATGTTCTCTTTCACTTTCTTTATTTACTTTTTTTCATAATTCTTTCCGGAAGTTTATCTAGTTTAATTTTTTTGTTATTTATTTACAACTTCGGTTATAGTTTAAAATACTGATTTCTCCCTCTGATTCTAATCGACAGGTGCTCGAAATAAAACGGTCTCCAGTTTCGGCGATAAAGTGTAGAAGCACCTAACAATTTTATGCGCGTGTCAAAAACTATTTTTCTCATAACATTTTTAGAACAATAACATTTTCGGTATAAAAATAAACAATACGGCCGCCAAAATTCGAAATTTATTTCAGGCGAAGAAAAAAAAAAAAAATTAAAACCAAATATCTATTTTATCGAAAAGAAAAAAGAAAACACGAAATAGGAGGGGGGGTATATCCACGGCCTTTATCATATAATCGAATTATGTTTAATTGCTAATAATAATCCGAATAATTTTTTCAACTAAACAAAATTAAATAAGATGAAATATATATACATATATTTTCAGGGTGGGGGCATATACGTGTGCACTGTAAACAATTTGATTTGTCGTAGAATACGGACCGTGCGAAGTTTTTAGATAGGATTTTCAAGTTAAATTCCAAGTTTTACGGTATCGTTTGCTTATTAAATTGTTAGGTGAAAATACAGAATAGTCACAAAGCACCCTTCCTCCTCATGTTAAGAATGGGTTTTTAAATAATAACGTTATTATTTCAGCACGGTCCGTATTCTGCGTAAATATCAACATTTTAATCGAGTCACATCATTACCTGTCGTCCGAGATAAAGCTTAAATAACGTTAACAAATCTGAACTAAAATATAAACATTTACACGCTTACTTCCCTTACAAACAACCGGTGCGTCATGACAAAAAGTTGCCGGTTATAAAATTGTCCGAAGTCGCCATCATAAAATTTATAACTGTATCAAAATCTCTACATTAACAAAACTTTGCGACTATTTCTCATTTCTCTGCGTATGTGTGTGTCTGGTGTGCTGTGTGTGTGCGTGCGTGTGATTTTCGCCTTTATGTAACTTACACGTTATTTTCTTCATTTACTATAATCAAAAACGCTACAACTGATTTCTGCATCACGAACAGAAGTGATAAAAAGTAAGACATTATCAAAAGAAAGAATGACAAGTTCTGTTCATATAAAATAATTAATTTTTATTGAAACTTTTTAAGACAATGAAAAATAAAGTGTTGGCGATGAATAGGGCTATGACAACAGCATATTCTTTTCATTGTTTTGACCCTTGAGTATGTATCCGTTGATATCATATAGGCTGTTATATAGAGTGATGTGGTTCTCGGTTGATTAACTGTGTCTAACTGCGTCGGATATATACTCGAGAGTCAAAACAATGAAAAGAATATGCTGTTGTCACAGGCCTAGTGATGAATCAGAGTTAAACGAGCCTAGGGAACATGAAAGTGTTTTATCTGTAAGGATACAGATGGGTACACATTTCTTTCTTTCTTTTCTTTTTTTTTTATTACTTATTGCCAACCTAAACAAGGCATATCATGTAAGGGACTACTATCTAGGAGCTTGTCTAGCAGGGAACTGAGGAAAGTTACATTTGAGCTTCTGCAGGTTAGTATAGTCAGGGAAGCAGAAAACAGGAAAAAAAACGTCCAGCAGTTTGAGGGAAGAAACTATTAGAATAAAAGGTTTTCAGGCATCTAGGGACCTCAGTAGTAAAAGGGTGGGATTTTGCTGCTTGTCAGGTTAGTCAGGAGTATATACATCGAGGGACTACAAATGCTGTGAGTTCATCAGGGGGCACATTCTATTAAAGTATTTGTAAAACAGGCACAGGGATACAACATTGCAGAGAGGGAACAGGGCTGGATCTTGGCCGATAGTGGGGAACATTGAATTTGAGATTCCTTTTTGGACCCTGTCTTAGAGTGAAAGACTAGTGTCAGATGCTCCAGTCCAGATATGGCAACAATAGTTCATGCATGGATGAATTGTGGCTTGTAAAAGTATAGGATGCTCTTTGGTATAATTTTCTCGCAAGGTAGAGGAAGCCCATCTTTTTTGCAGCAGTCTTGGCAACGTCCACAATGTATTTGTTCCAATTCATACTGTCTGAGAATGTTAGGCTGAGGAATTTGAAAGATGTACTCTCAGGTAAAGTATTATTTGTTATGGTAATCGGTGGTTGAAAAGGTATTTGTAGTTGTTAAAGGAAATAAGCTTAGTCTTAGTAGCATTAAATGTTACCATCCACTTACAACCCCATTCCACTACCAACTGAAAATCGTTTTCTAGGGTTTCTACCATTGGCTTGAATATGTGTACATTCGTTTTACCTTCATGTCTATTATAGAGCAGAGTGTAATCAGCAATATACTCATCCGAGATACGATTTTCTCAGGGAAGTTATTTGTGAATATTAGGAATAATAAAGGTCCAAGGATTGACCTCTGGGGCACACCTGCATTAATAGCATGTTGTTTGGACAGGTGCCCATCGATGACAATTTGGATTTTACTTTCATCTAGAAAGGATCTGATTATGTTGAGTCTTTTTCCAGAAATACCATAGGATTTAATTTTTGTGAGAAGCCCTTCATGCCAGACCTTGTCAAAGGCCTCGGATATATCAAGAGCTACAGCTCTAGCTTTCCCTGTTTTATCTAGTGCATGGTATATGTGTTCAGAGATGATGGTTAAGATATTTGCAGTAGAACGAACTTGCCTAAATCCATACTGTTGGTCAGAAAGAAACTTAGCATTTACAAGATGGCGGACTCAAAGATTTTAGTGGAGAGGGGACCGATAGAGCAATAATTGATCAGTTCTTTCACCAGAACTTATGAATACTGGTACAACAAAGGCAATTTTTCAGCTATCAGGAAAGCAAGACTCGGCTAGGCATTTGTTGTAGAGTTTGGAGAGGACAAGGGCTAGTTCAGTGGAGTTTTTCTTAATTAGTACAGTAGTACACATGGCTTGAAAGTGTTTAGGTTTTTTATAGTATCACAGACATGAGAGGGGGTGCTTTTCAGATCTATGAGTATGGTTTATGTCTGCAAAAGGAAATTTGTGATGGAGTGGTTTGAGGGATCAAGGTGGAGATGGAGGTAAATCGCTATGAAAGCAGGTCAGCTTTCTCGGTTGCCAAGCAAGCCACCTCAGGGTTAGTGTGGGGGGAAATTATTGATTGTTCATTATTTATTATACTATTATAAATTTTCCAGAAATCACAAGTTCTTATTTTCTGTAACTTGATACATTTCCTGGTCACTTCAGTAAGTCTTCTCTAAGCTACAGCTTTCTCACTCTTACAATTATTTCTAGCGGCTATTAATTGCCTATTTGTACTTGACTTGTGGTGGATGAATCATCAAAATGCAAGCTGCCTTTGTGCAATAGCTGCTGCACAAGTTGAAGCGAACCACTGGGGAAAGTAAGGCTTACTATAATACTTCTGTGTGGGGAAATGAGCTTAAATGCCTAATTGGCACCATTCGATTGACAGGAGGTAAAGGAAAGATATTAGTCCATAAGGCATCTCTGATGTGTTCTCTGATGATTTCACAATCAGCCTTTTTGAAGCCTGATGTTGCATAGGCATGAAGTTATGGGTGCAGGTGTGTGTAAATATGTGTGTTATCATGCCAGTTTTTTTAATAAGAAAGTATATGTGCAAACTTGTGGAGAGAGTTCAGTTAACTGGATGTATATGCTGGCACTGCACTTAGTAGTATGTAAAAGTCTCTTGATGTGTCTGAGCCAAGAGCCAACAGCCAACAGTGAGGGGTCATGGTTAGCTTTTAAAGATGTATCTATTTGCATTGTCTGTGAAGAAAAAATAGAAAAGACGTCAAAAAATATTGTGTTTGGTATTTATACTATGTGCAAATTTTGGAAGTGAGTATCTCTTCCACTGTGATTGGTTGAAAGATGCTGCAAATTTGAACTTTTGGTCAGTTTAAAGATGATAGGTAAAACAACATTTACTGTCTCTGCTGTTTCTAACAGAATATATATCTTCTATATATATATAAAAGTGAAAATGTATGTATGTATGTATGTGTGTATGTTTGTGTGTCTGCTAAAAGCTTTCGACAGACACAACAAAAATTCACAAACTCGGTATCATATTGAAGCTCCATCCTTCGCTCAAAAAATATCGAAAAATTGGCCAAAAACGTTCATTTTTCACCCCGAAATCGACAATTTTCAACAGGGGGGGGTCAACAAAAACGGCCCTCTCGACCGGTTCTACGCATGTGTCAGATGACGTCATGACCTGATTTACTTTAAATAGTTGAAAAACTGAGCAAATGTCATGTACGTTGTGTTAGATCAGTTGATTAGCGCGTTTGTTTATTATCTAAAGGTTTTGGGTTCGAATCGTGGTGTGAAATGTCTTCTTTTTTTTTTTTCGATTTTTTAAATTTAAATATTGAACCAGTGTTATTTAAGCCATTTTTCACGTAACGTTCGTTTTTCTGGTTTTTTTTTACTTTGCTTATCCACCCCCGACCACACACTCAAAAACACCTGGGTACCCACCGATTTTTTAAATTTTAATATCGAAACAGGCTTATTTAAGCCATTTTTCACGTGTTCGTTTTTCTGTTTTCATCATTCGTTTGCCTTACGTTAGTTTTTTTTTTGTTTTTTTCACGCTTAAGTGTTAACATTGTTGTCTTTTTTTACTTCGCTTATAACAAACAAACCTGGTCATTGACGTCGTCGTCGTAACACTCGATGACTTCTGGGCGCGCACCTGTCAATTTGGTTCTTACTGAAATAAATTCAAACATCTTTCAGTAACTCATTCTGGCTGGCCGATTTTATTTTCAAACTTCGCCTCAGGGCTTCCGGTTCGATCCTACCCCCCCCCCCCCCGTTTCTTTTTTATTTAACACCACACACACCTACAAACACCCGGGCAACGCCGGGTACCCCCGCTAGTATATATATAAAATATAAATGTATTAGAAGGCTATAGCAAAGGCTTGTCAATGTGGGTAACCGGTAACCCACATTGCTATAGCCTTTTAATACACTTATATTTTATTTACCAGCAATGCTTCAAGCAAACTAACTTTCCTTCTGATATATATATATATATATATATATATATATATATATATATATATGTGTGTGTGTGTGTGTGTGTGTGTGTGTGTGTGTGTGTGTATGTATATGTATATGTATATGTATGTGTGTATGTGTGTGCATGCGTATTGTAAGGTACACCAGGTTATAAGGTATTATTGTTAGTACGATATCTGACTGTAATGCCATAACTCATATTCAAAAGAATTATTGGATACGAGTTTATAAAAAAAGTTCATGTATGTATGTATGTATGTATGTATGTATGCTATTAGGTAAGTATCTGATAGCAGTTTTTTTCCAATTTGCTTAATGATAAAAGAGGGAGAAAGTGGAGATGTTTCTTAGTTGGCTGACAGCATAAGACTCACTGGTCAAAAAATAGTTTAGTAAAGACACCAAGTTATTTGTTTGACTTACAATCAAGTCACCCCAATTTTTCTACCATAGAAGAAAAATAATATGTCAGAAAAACTATAAATTTCTACCTCACTGAAATAAGTGGAGGCAAATTATCTGCATATGTGTTTGTGGGTTGAATGTCTAAAAAACAAAAAGGGAATGAAATAGCATGTGTACCATCAGCCAAAATTGGGCCAATTCAATTACAAAATTACAATTTCTGAGTTAGGAATAATAAGGTATTGTTACATATTTACTGCAGCCGATCATCAAATGTGGTTTTCAGTCTATTTAATTTCTAAAAATCAACCTTTGTCATTTCTCGATATATACATTTGCTGGCGATGATAATAAAACACACACAGCTGGTAATAAAAAATATATTGTTTATCCAAAATAACCTTTTTAAATTTCCAAATAACAGTTTTGATATTAATGATGGCGAACATAGCGGGGGTGGTGTGTGGAGAAGAATGTGTTGTTTAACTCGCCGTTCGTGGTCACTCTCCTGTTTTCTATTGTCTCCCATCTCTTTTAATGACATCATTCCAACATGCAGTGTTTTGAAAATAAGAGTCAATCTCGCTGACCGAATCTCCGGAGATTCTACGTCCCACATTTTTACCTTCTTTGACGTCATTCCCTTGGCATCTGCATCCAAGCTTCTGACTGACTTTTCTTTGTCGTCACTCCTTGGGGATCTGGCTTATTCAACAGTATAAAAGAGATGAGTTTTAATTGGGGGGCAATTTCATTTCTGGGAAACACACACATAGGATGTTCAGCCAGAGAGAGAGAGAGAGAGAGAGAGAGAGAGAGAGAGAGAGAGAGAGAGAGAGAGAGAGAGAAACAGTGAGGGGAAATCATTATCAGCATCATCATCATATTTGGTTTAACATAGCAGCATTGACTTCCAAACTAACCGATCTGCCCAGGTCTTTATTTATCCCTCTTTCCCTCAGCTCTATTTTTGTCATTACCTTCCATATTTTCATTGGCCTTACCCTGTGAACTAGATCTGCTACCTCAACTATTTTACATCTACTGATCCAAGCTTCATCCACTTTTTTCAATGTGGCCATACTATGGAAGCCTACTCTTCTGCACACACCACTCTATACTGTCCAGATTTAATTTTCCTTTGAGGTTTAAGCCTGTCTTTAAGACTCACATGACACATCCATCATATCATTCTAATATCATTTCTCTCCATGCAACGCATGTCTTTAAACCTCATTGACCAGAATTCACTTCCACACATCATTATACTGCATACACATGCTTCATATATTCTTACCTTAGTCAATAGTCGTAATGCTCTGCTGGTTAGTAATGATAGAAGTTTTCTGAACTTATTCCATCCATTTTTATTTTTTGCAATCACACGAGCACCTATTCCACCTAGTGCTCCAATGCTATCATCAAAGTCCAATGCTATCATCAAAGTCAAATCAACTTCTTAACAATCTTGATAGCTTCATCATTCAGATATACTTTGTTTACGTCTAAGTTCTTTCCATTGTCTTACACTTCTTGCACCTAAATTCTTAACCTACAAATAATTTGACTGCATTTCTGCATTATTAACCCAATGCTTAAAAGTACCACAAAAGATTAAATTGTACCCAACTCCCTTTCCACAAACTGAGGAGAAGAACGTTTCTTTTTGGAGAGTTTTTCAACAATCCAACCACTGATCATCACTTTGGTTTTGGTAACATTCATTCTCAGACCTTTACTTGCCATAGCATTCCTCAGAGTCTTTAGTTTAATAAGTCATCCTTTGTTTCGGTCCTGGATATGACCTTAAACGATATCCGATGGTGAGGCCTAGTTTGTGGGCTTTGGGGAGTGTGGAGTCACCCCTTAATTGCCATTGCTCCCAGGTCCACCCTGACCCAGAGTGGTAGACCTGTTAGGGTCCCAACTATGGGTTGAATAGAAACCGACTTGGAAAAACAACAAATATATCCTATTAAAAAAGTTTTTCTTCAAAATCACTGGATTTGGCATTAAATAACCTAAAAAGGATTGATATGCCATAAAACAAAAACAACCAACATCCTTTGTTTCAGGACTTTCATTTTCATAGCAATCTTGTTTGCCTTAACAAGTAAGTCTTCCATTGTTTCACAGGCAAGTATTAAATTATCAGCATGCAAAGGCTCTTTGACCTTTTGACTAGGAACAAAATGTAGTATCTGTTTTGCTTCTACAGTTAATCTATTATGTTCTCAGAGTTCTAGATTGAGACGATTTTTTAATATTTGTTCCAATCCAGATTGCCACTTTTTGAGGAGATGGATTTCCCCACATTAAAACCCAACCTAGTGATCTTTCACCAATCAACAATATTCAATAGTAAATATATAAGCAAAAACTAAATTTAACACAAAGTTCCCAGTTTTCATTTTTGGTTTTCTTAGAAAGTGAACATTTTTATCAGGATACAGTCCTGAATTCAACATTTTATATCACTTAAGTTTTTTTTTTTTGTGGACTGTTATTCTCATCTTCATAATTGTTGTTTCACCAAGTTTCAGCCAACTAATCCTCTGACCTTCTTCAGGTGGTTAACCACGATGGGATAGGAATGGTGAGTCTTGTAACTGTATCTGCAGTAATTACTGCCTTCCATAGTTGTTGTGGTCTCAACCACGTTTTGGCCAACTAACCATCTGGCCTGCTTTGGGTAGGATTGAAACTGCTATCTTCAGACAATGCTCACCTGGAAGTGTAGAGACTCGATACCTTTAGCCATTGCGCCATGGGCCCTGACTCAAATTATGAAGTCTCATCTCAAAGGATTCCAAAAAATAAAAAATAATATACTTGAGCCATCACTGCTTATAACTTTATTGCTTTATTCAATATTACTTAACATTTTATTTGTATATTTTGGCAATCACATTCCTCATTCCACCTTTTTCTTCTCAAATGTATCTCATGTCGCTGTCATAGCTTATTTAATTTGGTTTCATTTCTTCCATAGCCCTTGAGCCCCTGGAGGGGCATAGGCCATCTACAACTTTTTGTAGATGTTTTTGTAGTGAGGAGTTCTTTTTACAGGGTGAGGGTGCTAGCCCCACGCCCAACCTTCCCAGAAGGTACCTACAGCACCTAGCCTTCCCAAATGGTCACCCATCTGGTACTGGCCAGGCTCAACGTTACTTAACTTTGGTGATCTGGCGAGAACCGGTGTGTCAACATGATTGTGCCGTACGGTCTCGTTTCTTACGTGTTATTTAATTTTGATTTGCATTTTTTTCCTTGTATTTACGTTCATTTTTTTCTTGATTGCAGTTTCCACAGCTGCAGATGTGTGCTGGAAATAAACTATTCTTTAAACATAATTCATGCAGTTTGTTAAATTTTTCTCATGCAACACAAGAAGCTGGAGAATTGTAAGTGCTTTAAATAGTTTAAAATACACAAAGAAATATATAAGTAGGTAAATTTTCTTGCCTTTGGTAACATTTATTTGTTACCTATTCATTTATTTCTCGTTTTTTTTTTTTTTTTTCTGTTACTATTCTTGAAAATAGCCTAACCTCTCCTTTCTTCCCCTTCCTCTTCATCAGACAGAAGTTCTATGAACAGAGTGTTTTCTTAAGGAGGTTCCATCTGTGGAAAACATTACCACAGGTTCTATCTGTGGAAAACATTACCACAGGTCTTCTTCCATGAAGGTTACAACATGGTCACCTTCAAGCTCACTTATTCCTTTCATCTCTCCATGGACAGCCGTTCTCTATCAGTTATTATCCAGAATTCTTTCATATTACAAAACAAAAATAAAGAAAACGTATGTATGATGTACGTACATATGACGAAATGAAAATATAATACCCCCCCCCGCCTAAAAATCACATAAATTGATCAAATAGTTTCATTTTAAAATAAGAAAATCAATTTTTTTTAGTATTTTGGGGAGTGACTGGCTCACCGATCACTTTAAAAAATCTGAAGAAACAAAAGGAGATAACTCGACAAAAATTTATACTTACTAGATGTATGTTGTAAGACCTACGAATTCCCAGTAAATGCTTAAAAATTATTTTCTTTATAAAAATAAAACTACTTGATCAATTTACATAACTTTTTGGAATATGATATTTTCGTTTAATCACGGATACGTACAGCATACTTATTTTTCTTTATCTTTACTTTTTAATATAGGGTGAATTCTGGATAAGAACCATTACATTTCATTAGCATTTATTTTCTAGTCGCTTTTGGCCTTGATAAGTGCAGTTCATCTAGTAATACTTAAAAAAAAAATAAAAAAGAGGGAATTTAGGGGAGATAATTCCATGTATTCCGGAGTAACTTCCCCTTGTAAATAATGGCGTCAGTTTATTAAATTTGTCTTCGGAGGAAATTAAATGAAGGTAATTTAGTTGCTATTTGTTGTATGTAATGACAACACTTTTCTTTAAATAAGCATCGGTAAACACTTCAAGAATTTGAGAGAGTTGCTAAATAAGATGGGATTGGTTTTTAATCGGTCACGCTAAAGTTAAGGTGTGTTTTAACGTCGGGAATATTTTATTTTGTTGGACAAAAGTAATTTTGTTTCTACTGTATAAATTAGATTATTTTAATTATTTATTCATTTAGGAAATAAAGCATTCCTTTAATTAAAGTGAAAGTGTTAAGCTAGTACGCGATGACCGACAAGGCAAAAACTAGTGATCATTTATTTTTTAAATTGTTGAATAAAAATGATGATAATAATAAATTAATGCTATGTATTTTTTTTGTGTATGGGTTTCCGTTCCTTGATACAAATGCAATTTTCGGTTTTTGTTCTTTTTCTTGGTCCTTAACTGGAAAAGTATGAACTTGAATTATCGCCTTTCCTTAGCTAACCTCATTCCTCGATTTGTTTATAAAATTGCAGATGAAAATGTAGAATAGGGGTTTGTATTACTGTACACATAGATTCGAAAAAGTTGTCAAAAAACAAATAGATAACAAATAAATGTTATCAAAGGCAAGATAAGTTACTTTTCTACCTAACTGGATATATTTTTCGTGTTTTTATTCAATGTAACATGCTTATTCAGCTCGAAAAGCATACAGTGTTTACCGATGTATTGGAAAATTCAAAATAGCGCCCGACACTCTCTTAAACACGGTAAGTTCAGGAAAAGATGTTATAAATAATAAACTAGACAAAATACTGTTAGAAATTTGCTCATTATATGTTACCGTGACATAAGTTGACATATATTCGGTGTTTTTTTAATAGTATTTTGTCTAGTTTATTATTTATAACACCTTTTTCCAAACTTACCATGTTAAAGAGAGTGTCGGGCGCTATTTTGAATTTTCCAATACATCGGTAAACACTGTATGTTTTTCGAGCTGAATAAACATGTTACATTGAATAAAAACAAAAACAAAAATGTATCCAGTTAGGAAGAAAAGTAACTTATCTTGCCTTTGATAATATTTATTTGTTATATATTTGTTTTTTGACAACTTTTTCGAATCTATGTGTACAGTAATACAAACCCAAAAGCTTTTTTTTTTGGACTATCATGGGCAAAATAAATCTGTGATATTGTGTTTAAACAGATGACAACTGATTCGTGTTCATCAGAGAAAAATATATTTCAGTTAATATTTTTAAAACTCAGCTTAGTTTTCCGCAAATTTCAGTCACCTGGGAGAATAAATGCCATCTCTCGGGGCATTAAGCTCCAGGGATACTGTGTACCCTAATCACACAGCCATTCCTCATTTTTGGGGGCCTTTAAGTGAAATGTTAACGCTAGTACATTATGTCACACTTAACCCATTTAATGCCATATCTCTACCAGATCTGCAACATTTCAGTGTCAGTATGTTGACAATGGGCTTCTTAGTCATGGTGGTTATGGTGTCCCCTGTTTTGGTATTCTTTAATCCCTACTTTTCTCCCTTCTTTTAAATTTTTTTAGTAAATATCTATGTTGAGTTTGTTGATACTTTTATCTGGCATGTGGCTGTCTCCATCTCAGAATTGTTGTATTCTAGCTAATCTCCCCCTTGATGCAGATTGAAATTGGGAAGTCAGTTGTTTGTGGAAGAAGTCTTTCAATGTGTCAAACGAAAATGATGAAGTCAGTTAGGAAACAGGTATGTCTGAGGATGAATGACCTGGAAAACGAGCTGAAGATAAGGGTTCTAGAGTGGGAGGTGTGTGCAAGCAAACACTGGATAAGCTGGTGTGAAGGAAGATGTCATAGTTTAAACAATGACATTAGGCTGACTTTTCATTGTGACCATTTGAACATTGAAAGGACCAACGCCTGTGCAACTGAATCCTGCTTTGACGATTTCTGGCTTGGAGAATTTATCTATGTAGGCCACTGACATTATGGGAACGTCCTTCTTTCCTATTGGTCCCAGCTGGGTTCAGGCACACTTGTTGGAGGGACCATCTCAGAAGTGAATACCCAGCCCCATCCTACATCAGCTTGCTTTACCCAGCAAACTCATTATCATGAGCAGAGACAGTACTGTTTGCTTCCCAACATGTTGGTTGATATGGATTTCCTTCAGATGTTATTCTGAGCAATGACGTTTTGTTGATTTAAAATACTTGGCAGCTTGATTGACGTGCATTTGCTTCTTTATGACAGTCTCATATCCTCTGAATGGATTAGACTCTACCTTTCACCTTCAACCACATTTTTAATAGGACATTAAACACCTGTGTACTAAAGTATTATTATCAGTAAATGTTGACTTGTTATTACAAATTACTGATTTTGTATAAATTCATCAATAATAAAAATAAGTCAAACTTTATTAATATAATCATGTTCCTAATTATTTACATCACTGTAATAAATTTACAATTTTTTTTTCTTCAGGAAAATACAGAGATTAAGCATCACTTTTTTTCAAAGATCAAGATATTTTTTGAACAAATAAAGTACACACGAATTATTCTTAAATGAGTACCAGTACAAAGCAATTAACATACATGGTGAGAGTACATGGAAAAATCAATCGTAAAAGTGATATTCTATTGGAGATTTTCAGTGTGGGCGACTGAAAAATACAATTGTGAATTACTTAGGACCTCTATCTAGTCTTGGTCTCCTTTGCGACTGAAACTGCACACAATGTGTGCTGGTCTGAAGACAACATTACAGGAATTTTACTCTAAACAATTTACACGACTAAAATAATGGCGCCTCTACAGAATTTTGAACCAAACCAAACGAAACTCACTTTTGCCAAACTTAACCTTAGGCTTAGGTTATGGTTAGATTAGAGTAAGGGTTAAAAAAAACCCCAAAAAAAACAGTTCAGTTTATCCTTAAATTTAGGAATTACTTTTAAACAGTTTTTTTAAGTCATAATTTATGTTAAAATAAAATAACATCAAATTAAATAAGGACATGAAGAAATGTTCTGTCTGCTAATACGGTCATTTCATTTCCAAAGTCAATGTCAACAGATTCCTATCTTAAACCGTTCTCACAAAAATTTAGACTTGATTCTGACAATAATTCCATCTCATTAACTCTTATCTTTAATTGGCATATGGTCTCGATAAGTGATGAACCCCTTTTAGTAAAACAAAACAAAAAGAAGGCCCCTCGGACAATTTTAACTTTTATTCTTCACAAACTTTATCTCTCATTGTCTTGACAAGTTGAACGGCTAGATTTTGGAATTCTCTCCCTGTCTCTTGCTTCCCTGTCTACACAATTTGCAGAAATTTAAACGTAATGTGAACAAACATCTTACCGCTCGACTTCCTACACAGTGCCCCTGTAGACATGGTCCAAAATAGTAGCCCCTTGTGTCCAAGTGGTGATATACCCTGTTTGGGGCGAATAAGAATAAAAATAAAAAAATTTTGTATGAATGGAATTTGTCACATTTTTCCCCATGATAATGTGCTATCTTCTTCAGAAATGTCCTTTTAACATGAGCGTTACATTTAAAGTCCAAACATGTAGTAATTCTTCCTTTGTTGATTGCTGGTTCTTCTCTTTAGGCTTGGATCACAGTGTAGTATTTCCTTTCCTCTTTATGAATATGATGTTGCATATGGAGAGAAATGATATAAGAATGATACAATGGATGTGTAATGGGAGTGTTAAAGACATGATTACATTCAAATGACATCACAGTAAGATTAAATTTAAACAATACAGGGAGATGTGTGAAAAACAGTAGACTTTGTTGGTATGGTCATATTGAAATAAAGGATGAGAGTGCTTGTGTTAGTAGATGTAGAAAAATGGTTGACCATAGAAAAACATGAGAGGAAGTGATAAGGATGGATTTGATAGAAAGAGGGATAAATAAAGACCTGGCCAGAGATAGATTGGTTTGGAAGTGAATTTTTAAAAGTTGTCCAATGCATACCAGCATGTAAAATGGATGTTAAACCAAATATGATGATGATGATGCACATTTAAAATTTTTGTGTTTATTTCTCTCATAATATTGTCATTGTTTCTTTAATTATTTCTTTCAGAATGGACGAGAACACATCAAATGAAGCTGTTTTAAGTAGGCTACATTTGAACAGCGAGACTTCTGACACTTATCCCGATGACCAAACAAACGATTCTTTTCCTGATGTCACTCATGAAAGAGAGAGCCAATATGCTGAACCAAATGGTTGTGACGATGCAACGACAAATGACAACAGCAACAACATAATGGAATGCGAAGCTGCTAGTTTATCTTGCCCTGTTCCTTCTGCTTCACCGTTGCCCTTGGAAAAAAAGTTGAAGGACTCAGAGGTGACCAAAATGCTCAAAAGACTTTCTAATTCTTCTGCTCATTTCAAACACCAACAGCGAAACGAACCTGATCTGAGCTCAGAAGAGAAATTCAACATTGCCCGTTCTGTCTTTGAAAAAAGCCCCGCCTTGTTTCTATCCCGGTTCAAGAAGCACCTCTCGTGCCAAGATATCATTTGCTTTGAGCAGTATATCGGAGACTATGAAATCGACTTCCACCTGAAAGAGATCATTACGATGAACCGTCCCTCGTACAAGCGCAATAAGGTAAAAAATCGGCGCTACAATGCGCTCATGCATATGATGTCTGTCAGTGACGAGTATTTCAGTGAGGAAGCCATGAAGTCCCGTGACCCGCTCCTTTATGAAGAGATGATCGGACAGTACCTTACCAAAGAAGAGCGAACTTTGAAAGCAGCAGACATAATGGGCGAAGATGAGTTTGCCCTTTCAAACTTTCTAATGAAACATGTTGAACAAATTCAGGAAAACAACCTTTATTACAATCTCAAGGATAGAGAGGTAACTTGCTTTATTATTTCTTAAGAATATTTCAGTTTTATGGATAAAGTGTCAATTTAGCACTCCAGTTTTGTTGACCTATAAAAAGAACATATTAACCGTCATGATCTGAATTATGATGTAGATGATAAAAACAATATTTATTGTTAATTTTAGTTAGTTTAAAAGGTAATGACACTATGATTGTCTTCAAACGGAAAAAATTATGAAGTTAAACTACCACTGAAAATGTTTGCATTTCATAAACTTACCTTAATTATTATCCATAGTGCTTGAAAAAAGTGTGTTTATGACAACAAACGAAATCTCTGAGAAAGATGGCGGCATACTGAATGTAAGCAATGGACAGTTGCAATCTGAAGGTATCTGACATCTACCCAGATGCTGAGCTAATATGTACAAGGCGTATTTGAATCAATTCCCACATTATTTATGCCGTTATATTCATTTATTTATGAATGAACGAATTAGTTCAACGAGGTCATAAAGGGTTAAGCAAGTATAACAGTAAATCAGATGAAATATTATTTTCATTCATTTATTACAATCTCATGGCTGAAGAAGTGATTTGCTTATTGTAATTTCTTTAAAAGTTTGATTACATAAGATTCTAGAGAATCTGTTTTTGTGGACTAAGTGTGAATTCAGCACCCTTGTTCTATTGGCCTATGAAAGTAATGTATTTAGCATGGCACTGTATTAGATGAAATCTTATTTTCACTAGTGGAATCTCCTGGAAATTCTATGATGTTTTCTACATCAATTTGTGTAAGTTTTTGTTAACTAGCAGGGAGACTCAATGTTACCCGGGATTAAATGATAATGAATGAATGTTTCACACTCCCATATTTTTATTGTCATCAAAATCCGTGAAGTCGCCCATTTTCAATTAAATCGATTAATTGCCTGTTCTAGTTGAAGACCTATCATGGTGCACTGGGAGGAAACTTCACATGCCTCCCCACAGTGACTTAGTCCAAAATACATTGTAGCCTACATTGCACTGTAGAGAACCTACTGTTGATTTTATAAAATTATTTTTATATATAATGGCTTCAATTAAAGTTTAAAATGCAAAAGTCAAGTATCATGGTTTAATTGTGCTCTAAAAAGAAACATTCATTCTGAATATGCTCCTTGTCATATCAACGAACCTACTGTTGATTTTGGATGGGTAGTCCTTCTTTTTTTTTATTCCATGTCCATTTTCACCCCAAACAAAACACAGTGCCACTTTGATGTAGGAGGCTACTATCGGAGACATAAGTTGCAGGGATACTATGTAGGGAGTTGAGCAGCAAGATGTCTGTTCACATTACACTTGAACTTCTGCATGTCGATGCAGTTGGGAAAACAGTAACCCAGAAAGGAGTTCCAGAGTCTAACAGTTCTGGGGAAGAAACTATTAGAGTAGAAGGCCTTCTTACATCTAGGGATCTTTAATGTATAGAGGTGGGATTTTGCTGCTTGTCGGGTTTGTCAGGGATACAAGGGCTTGTAGTTCGTCAGAGTAACACCATTAAAATACTTTTAGAACAGGCAGATGGATGCAACATTTCGTTGATGGGACAGAGGTTGAAGCTTTCTGCTTGTGTGGTGATAATGTCTTGAATTAAAGTTTAAAATGAAAAAGTCAACTATAATGGTTCAGTTGTGCTTTAAACAGAAACATTCATTTTGAACGCACCTCTTTCATATCAAAGAACCTATGGTTGATTTTATATGCTAGGCTGCTCTTCTTGTGTGGTAATAAAACTTCTCAAATGCACTTGTGAAGTTAGGCTGTGTAAGGTGTTAACCTTGATCATTTTCGCCGGTTCTTTTTTTCAGCAGATTTTTTTGAATATTGATACTTACTGAAGACATTCCAATACAAAACCTATCTAAGAATACTGCCAGGTACATAAAGTACATTTGTGTAAAATTTAATAGAAATCAACCCAGCCATTCCTGAATCCATAGGAAACTCACACACACGCACAAAGTTCCTTATATATAAAAGAAGATAGAAAGATAGATAGATAGATAGATAATAAATGTCTGTTAGAGTCAATACTATTAAGAAAAAATAACTGTCTTCTGCAAAAATAATTGTCGTTGTTAGTTAAATATTTAAAAAATAATAAAACTCTTCTTCTTTATTTAAAATTGTAACAATTTAATTCTTTTTAGAAATAAAATAAAAAGATATTCTGTATCTTCTTAGCATAAAAAAAACTGTCAGTTGAATATTCTTCAAATCAATAAAAAAGAATGTTATCTTATTATAAATTTTCCTAATGTGTGTGTGTGTGTGTGTGACACGGTTTATCTCAGCCTACAGGCAAAGTAAGGTACCAAAATAAAGCTTATGACCCAGCGGATGTTTTAGTGATATTTATATCCATGTTTGGTGTATGGAAATGCAAAAAAAAAAATGCAAAAAAATAATGATTTACTAAACAACGTTTTATTTACTGGATATTTTTCTGGTACAAGGACAGGACAGCTGGGCAAACTTGGGTTCTTGTTTTTTAAAATATATTGATTTAAACTCATATTGTTTTAGTCAACAGAGCGACATAATTTGATTTGGGAACAATTATTTTTAAAATGGATGAAATCAGAAGTTTTTACTTTAATGACATTAGATAACCCATCATCTTTATGGATTGGACCATTTCATTTTTTTTAAAAGTGTATGAAAGGTGATACAATGACTAATGTATATCCATTAACCCTTATCCTCGAGTGATCTCTGGGCCTTGATAAGTGGTGACCTCCCCATGTAAAAAAAAAAAAAAACATGTACATACATACATACATGAAAAATGCCTTGGTGTGTTATTATATAGATTTGTTTATCACAATCTTGAGAATAAAGACGTAATTTTTTTAAATTATATTTCTTAAGAAGTTAGATCACATAAGATTTGAGAATTTCAGTTTTTGGGGGGGGGTTTGATTTTTACAAGAGAGTCACTTAGAGGCCACTCTAGAATGAGGGTCAATGTGTGACACACCAATGATTGGTTATGGTGGAAATTGGATAGAAATTGATTATTTATGAGGATGGCTCAACAAGAACTTGTTTAACTTAGACTTGGAAACTTACTATGTTATAGTTAGCTGGAAAACAACCCCATAGTATTATGTTCCAAAAACAGGCAGTTCTAGGAAAGAAGCTTTTTTCATGGAATTTTCCTTTTGTCAAACAGAGTAAGGGAAATTGTTGGTAGTGGTTGTAGCTAGGTGAGTGTTTGCTGTGAATGCTTTACATTTCTGTTAACTTACACAAAGAATGTGTTAAGCATGCTACTGTATCGGATGGAATACGTCCTTTGTCAGAAAACCAGAAAAAATTCAAAATTTTCCATGAAATTTTTTTAGATGCAGCTCTACATCTTTATAAAAGATTGTCTGTAATTGAACTTCAGTGAGGCTTGAGAACGTGTGTTGCATGAAGAGGAATGATACGATGGATGTGTAATGTGAGTCTTAAAGACAGCTTTAGATTTGATGAACTCAGAGGAAGATTAAATCGGTATAGGAAGCTGTGCGCCGGAGATTTTGATGGTATAACTACCTTGTAAGGATGGATGATAGTTATTGGGTTAGTAGATGTAGAATTATGGTTGATCCTTGTTATAAATCTGGCACCCAATGTAGATATGTACCTCTGCTAATATATATTATTTTGCTTGTATTTTTTCTTGTTAGGAAGAAACGTTTGAAGAAATGGATTCTGATACGGACGAAGAAATTGGTAAGTTCTTCCATTCATATTATTTCCATTTTTCAGACAACTGTTCTCATCTTGATTATTTTTCATGTTTTGATTGATGCAACTTCTGACCTTCTTTAGGTGTAGCTTGTCGAACTTACGAATCTTTCTGTCAAACTCAAGAATCTAGATGGAAGTTCAACTGGAACCTTTTATTTAATCCATGGGGTAACATACTCTCTTTCTGTCAGCTATGACTGGGTGGGAGTCCTAAGTAATTGCATACAACCCCCATGGATTGCGTATAAGTTTTCATTCAAAATTCCATGCAGATAAGATAGACTCAAAAATTCAAAAACTTGATTCTTCCATTTATTGTAATATTGTTTGTGATAGATTAAAAACCAAATTAACAGTGCTTATCAAAGCTGATATAGACTGGTAAAAGAATTTAGTTACAAAATATCCTGTGCCTTGTACCTCTACAAGGTCACCATTTGCCCATATATGGAGTATTATTGTCACATCTGGGCTGGTGCATCTGCTACTGGTCTCTCCCTCCTGGACAGGGTTCAAAAGAAAGTCGCCAACCTGATAGGTCCTGAACTGTCATCTAAGCTTCAGCCTCCGTCCCATCAACGAAATGTTGCATCCTTCTGCCTGTTTTACAAGTATTTTAATGGTCAATGCTCCCATAACTACAAGCTCTTGCACTCCCTTGACATGAATACATCCAACAAACACAACAAGCAGCAAAATCCCACCCCTACACAGTAGAGATTCCTAGATGTAAGAAAACCTTCTACTCTAATAGTTTTTTTCTCCAGAACTGCTAGACTTCGGAATTCCTTTCTGGGCTCCTGCTTCCCCAACTGTACTGACATGCAGAAGTTCAAGTATCATGTAAGGAGACATTTTGCTGCTCAACTCCCTACATTGTATCCCTGCAACTTATGTCCCTGATAGTAGCTCCCTACATCAAAGTGGCACTGTGCCTTGTTTGGGGTGAAAATGTTAAAAAAAAAAAAAAAAAAAAAAGAAGCCAAATTGAATCTATTAAAGTTTACATCAGAAGCAAATTGTTTTACTCGCTTCAATTATGAAATTCCATAGAGTTAAGCAGGGTTGAGTGTTGGAATGTTTTTGTATGAATAATGAATGGAAGAAATCCCTTCCCCACTCATCATTATATTTTGTTTAACGTCCATTTTACATATCGGATTGCATTGGTAAAAGCTTTTAGAAACTGACTTACAAACTAACCTTGTTCTGTTGAGGAATTTATTTATCCCTCTTTCTCTCAGGTCAATCTTTATCACTTCCTCACATGTTTTCGTCAGCATTTCCTTACCAACTGACCCTGCTATCTCAACTGTTCTACATGTTTTTTTGTTTTTTTTACAAGGGAGTCACCACTTATCAAGGCCCAGAGGTCACTCGAGAATAAGGGTTGAGTGTAAGTTGATCAGTGAGACAACAGTTCAGTGATTGTTTTTGGTGGGAATTGGGCAGAATTGGATTACTTAAGGGGATGGAACAGCAAGAATTTGTTTACATTAGACTTGAAGAAAACTGTGTTGTAGTCAGCTGGGAACAGAGTTCCATAGGCTGGCCATTCTAGGAAAGAACCTTTGTTCATGGAATTTGCGTTTAGGTTTAGGTACTGATAGAGAATAGGGAGAACTCGTTGGTAGTGATTGTAGCTTGACGTGTGTTTTTTGTGAACATTTGGTGGTGGGGGGAATCCTTGAATGAAGCTCAGACAAGCACTTGTCGTGAAAATAACGATAGAGTAGAGACAGGCTCGCAATGTCTCTTTTGTGGGAAAGAGGTTGTAGGGAGGAGAATACCCCCAAAACTCTCAGCCATAATAATGATTATACTCTTAAGCAAAACTTCCTTTCCAAATTTGCATCAAAATTTTGCATAGAAAAACAAAAAATTTTAAATGGATAAATTAGACTTCACTTAGAAAATAAATATCAATAAACAGTATGAATTTTTTTTCCACCTCTCTGCATCATGATCATCATAATAATAATAATCATCATCACAGTATTTCACTCCCTCTCGAGGTCTATCATCAAGTTGTGTCTGAGGCATCCCTCAGTGTACATAGGAGCATGCCTCTCCATCCCTTAAACTAATTGTAAAACTAAAGCTTAACAGCTTTTTTTACATTACTAATTAATGCATATCTTGAGGAAGGATAATTTGATTCATACTCTTCTTGGGGTTAAAAGTAAAATGATTCAAATAGCCCCAACAGAAATTGAACCTGGCACGCATGGTTCACGATTCATGTTTGATCTCAATTTTTATATTACAGTAATTCTGTTAATAGAAAATTTTGAAGACCAGAGAGGTACCTTGGACAAAAGTTACTTAAACAGTACTATTTCTTGGCACATCCCTCTTTCTTGTTCTTAGCCTACAAGATTTGAACAAGAAAAGTCATGTTTATCTACTCTCAACCAATATTAATATCATTTCATATGTTTATATTTTATATTAATATTAAATCATTTTAACACAAATACGTCAAACATGAGTAAGGGACAGTCTGTGAGGATGTGTGTGATAGTTTGCACATTGGCACTGCAGGGACACTGACCATCCTATACGTAGTTCTCCTTGACAACCTTCACTAATAATAATAATAATAATAATAATAATAATAACATTATTCCTGAAGGATTAAGGGGGATAGAAAAACAAAGGAGAGAAAGCCCTAGCCAGACTTCCATTAGATGAGTGCAAACAGGACTGGAGTGTTGGGGAGGTTTGTTAGCACTCAAATTCCGGTAAAAACCAATGGTTATTGCCAGCGAGAAGTCTGTAGCAAGCGGCTGTTGTGATAATGCAAATTCATTTGCAAAAGTTATCAAAAGAGGTGGGGAATACCAGAAATTTGTAGAGACTTGTTGTCACCCAGACTCCAGGGAACACACAGGTTGTTGTCGCCGATGATGACCTGTGTGAGAACTCCTAGTGAGTACAAATAATAATAATCAGTTTGACATGTTTGGCATGCATTGAACAGCTTTACGAAATTGGCTTCCAAAGTAACTTGAGTTTTTATTTATCTGTTTCTCCCCTCCCTCAGGTCCATTTTTTTCACTTCCTCCCATGTTTTCCTTGTCCTTCTCCTGTGAACTGAACCTGCTACTTCAACTGTTCTACATTTACCAACCCAAGAACATGGTCATACCATCAAAGTCAACTCTGTTTACACACATCCCCCTATACTGTTAAGATTTAATCTTCCTCTGATGTCATCAGATCTGAAACCATCTTTTTGACTCACATTATACATCTATTGTATAATACAGCCATACAATTTTACCCAGTGTTTTTTTTCATTAACCACTACTCTAGACTTGCTGACCATCATATCGGACTTAATGTTGAAGTGATTGAATGGCATGTTTTTTATTATGCTGATTCCTGTGTTAGCCAATATTTTTTACAACTATTAGTATTAAAAACGTGTGTAAAATGAAAACTATTACAACTATTAGTATTAAAAACGTGTGTAAAATGAAAACTATTACAACTATTAGTATTAAAAACGTGTGTAAAATGAAAACTATTACAACTATTAGTATTAAAAACGTGTGTAAAATGAAAACTATTACAACTATTAGTATTAAAAACGTGTGTAAAATGAAAAGAAAATTTCAGGATGCTGATTGATTAACTATTTTTTAATGGAAGAATTTGACAGAAGAGCACTAAAAAATAACCTGGTCAGAGATAAATTAGTTTGGTTGTCACTTTCTAAAAGCTGTCCAACACATACCAATATGCAAAATGGATGCTAAACCAAATATGATGATCATGGTCTTAGTTGGAAATGGATGACTTGAAGTGAAATCAGATTCATTCTTTATATGGAAATGCATTGGGGTGAGGGGGGGGATACAAATTAAGCAGCATTGACAAGAAACACATTACCAGAATTGAAGCTGTTTTTTTTTGTAAATCACAACATCTAAAGTATAATTTGGCCACATGCCATGAGAAGTGAAAATAAGAATTTATAAAATTTCCCAGTCAACTACAGAGTGGCTGTCTTCAAGTCTAATGTAAACAAATATTTGTTGACTGTCCTCGTGGAGAAACAATTCCTCTTAAGTAATCTTCTGCCTATTCCACCTATTGTTTCTGATCCTCTTGTGGTGATGATAACCGTCCGACTGCTTATCTTTTTAGCCCTTATCCTCGAATAGACCTTGGCCTTGATAAGTAGTGATCCAATTGTAAAAAATAAAAATAAAAAACCATTGCAAAGAAAAAAAATTGTTCATTTGATTTTGATATTGATAAAAAACAACAAATGAGTTTTTTTTGTTTTTTTTTTAATTTCATTTATTTTATTTATTTATTAATTCTACTTCTTTGGGGCATTTTAATCAACTGTTATGGTGTAAGCTGATCTACCTATTTCATGAATTAATAGACTTAACCAGATACAATAAATACAGTTATGACTAAACATCGTGACATTGGTGGGAGTTATAGCCCCAGAATAATGACACATCAATAACATTGTTAATCATACCACTGTGTTGGTCTTGATTATTACCGGCCTACAAGAGATCGCATTGAAAGAATGGATGAAAATGTTTGGATTAATAGATATAGAACAGTTTAAGGAGCAGGGAAAGGCATAGGAAAACAGAGTAAGAAGTGATAAGGATGGATAATAAGAGATAAAGAAAGACCTGGCCAGAGATGGGTTAGTTTGGAAGTCAATTTTGTCCAACACATGCCAGCATGCAAGACAATTAAACCAAATACTGATAATGGTGATGAAATACAGGGTGACCCCAAAAAACGGGCTCAATTATAATTAGACTCTGTTTCTTAGTGTTTTGTCCGAATGAAATGAAACTTTAGTCATAACTAGTTTATTATATTCAAAACATCACATCAAAACACTAGAGTCTTTGGCCTTTTTTTCTCTGTTGACTGTAAAATGCTCAGAAAAACAATTGAATGTCCTCTGTTTTTTTTGGGTCACCCTGTATAAGAATTTTAAGAGTTAGTTTCATTTTATAATTAAATTACAAGTAAAATATTTTTATCTTTAGCTGTATTTTGAATAAAGTTATTCGTAATATGATTTTTCAATAAAAAGTATTTCTCTTAAGAAAAAAAAAAATTAAATTTGCACAGTTGCGTTCTATTGTCTTTGTTTACATATTTTTTCTTATACAAATTTTGGTTAATAATTTTCTCACCCCAATATTTCCTCTTGTATCAGAAAACATGCTATGTGATATACAAATATCTGTATGTGATGTTGCCAAGCTAATCAAAAGCCTTGATTCCAATTATAGTACTCAAAAATTTCAATCAGAACTAGCGCCCATACTTACAAAACTGTTTAAACGTTGTCTTAAGGAGAATTGCTTCCCATCACCCTGGAAAATCTCATCAGTATGCCCTATATTTAAGAATTCAGGTGATCGCTCATCCCCCTCTCAGTACAAGCCAATAAGTCTCCTGTGCGTCATGAGTAAGTTGCTGGAATCTGTGTTAAATAGAGAAGTAATCAACCATCTCAGCAAAAATAACTTTCTTAGTGACACAAAATATGGTTTCCGTTCTGCTAGATCTACAGCAGATGTGCTTACAGTTATATCTCATAGGATTAGCGAATCTCTCGACAAAAGCAACCTTTCTAGCGCAATTGCTCTTGACATATCAAAGGCCTTTGATAGGGTATGGCATAAAGGTTTACTTCATAAAATCTCCAGCTATAGTATAGCTGGAAATGTCTTCTCAATTATTAAATCATTTCTCTCTGATAGGTTCATAAGAGTAGTAGTTGATGGGTAAAAATCAGAAGCTCACAGTATTAATCCTGGAGTCCCTCAGGGGTCCATCCTGGGCCCAACTCTTTTCTTGATCTACATCAATGATCTTCCAAATCAGATCCTTACATCATTTGTAGACATTTATGCTGATGACACTACCATCTATGGTAGCACATCTAAGACAGTAAACGACCAAGTTCTCTCTGATTCTCTTTCCTCTTATCTGGATCACATTGTACAATGGGGAAAGGAGTGGCTGGTTTCTTTTAATGCATCTAAAACCAAGCTTCTATCTTTACATCATCAACGTTTTGATCCCCATCTGGCATCAATTAAAATGAATGGCCCTCGTCTTGGGGAGGCCTCAAGTTTTGACAAACTCCTGATCTTAAATGAAACATGTACATCAAATCTGTTGCCAAGGCCGCTGGAAAAATGGTTGGATCCTTCTATCGATCCAGTAGATATCTCACTGCTGATGCAATTCTCTATCTATATAAGAGCCAGGTACGTTCAAGGATGGAATACTATTGCCACATCTGGGCAGGAGCTGCTAGAAAGGGCGTCCTGCCTTGATCGAGTTCAAAATAGACTTCGTAGCCTCGTAGGAGATGTCCTTTTCTCTTCACTGCAACCTCTATCTCACAGAAGAGATGTTGCAAGTTTGTCTCTGCTTTATCGTTATTTTCATGGAAAGTGTTCGACTGAGCTTCAATCTATGGTCCAACCTCGCCAAACTTTCACAAGAAACACTTGTCTAGCTGAAAACACTATCAATAATTCCCCCCACTTTTTATCTGTGCCTAAACCTAAATGTAGATTTCATGAACAAAGCTTCTTTCTTAGAACTGCACGCCTGCGGAATTGTCTTCCGTTTTCCTGCTTTCCAGCTGAGTACAATATGGTTGTCTTCAAGTCCAACGTAAACAAGTTCTTGATGAGCCATTCCACTTATTAACAAATTTACCGAATTTCCATTACTAACGATTACTTTATTGTCCAACTGACTACTGTACACTCTTAACCCTTATCCTCGAGTGGTCTCTGTTCCTTGATTAGTGATTATGTTTATGTAAAAAAACTTAAAACTTTTGTAATTAAATTAATTAGGAAAAAAAAATCACTTGTCTTCTGGTCCTTGTTTATATATACAAAGAAAGCTGTATTGATACTAAAATTGCATCGATTTTGAAGTAATTACCTCCCCTTGATTTAGCATATCTGTTGGCAGTGTTAGAGCTGTGCTAACTGAGAGAGGGACAAGTAGAATTATTATGTAGATTATTATTATCAGGTGTTAAATCGAATATGATGATGATGATGATTTAATTGATTGATACATTTTAAAATATGTTATTCTACTTATGTTCTATATTTCAGCTGTCATAATGATATATGTAATCTGTTTTCCTTTACCTGAGCAATAATGTGTTGCTCTTCAAGTATATTTATAAATGTATCGTTAATAATGGTTTGATCTAATCTTTAATCCGCATTGCTTACACAAGTTTCTCAGTATCTCTAGTGAATGTGAAGAAGATTTTTGTTTTGATATTTTACTAAAAGGTCACCACTTATCAAGGCCCAGGGGCCACTTGAGGATAAGGGGGCAATAGTTTTTAGGTTGGATGAATGAATGCCACTACGATAGAATTGGAGTCAAATGGGTGGGTTAAACAGAAGCTTACTTAAGACGAATGGATTATCAACTATTTGTTTACATTAGATTTGAAGATAACAATGTTGTAGTCGGTTGGGAAGCAGCCTCGTGGTATTTTGTTCCACAGAGAGGATGTTCTAGGAAAGAAAATTTGTACATGGAAGTTCCTGTTTGGTTTTTGGTACAGAGAGAGAAAAAAAGAAAGTTCATTTCTGTGATTCTAGTTAAGAGAGTTCTTGCTATGAATGTTTTTCTCAAGGTTGGGGGGGGGGCGTTCATGGGGTTCTGTCGAACACCTACTATGAACATAATGATTCAGTAGAGAGAGACGCTGGCATGATAGGAAATTATCAAATGAAAGAATGTCATTCCATACAAGATATTTTTTTATTGACAATTCAAGTATTCTAGGTGTTCCTAAAGAATGAGGGTTCAAAGAGACTGAGAACGTTCTGAAGAAAAGAAAGTCTTTATCTGTAAAGACAAAATAAGTATTCATGTTTGCTTTAGCTTGCATCCTGTGTGTTTACCGATGTGAAAATGAATAGCTGTGAATATATGTGTACTAGCGTACCATTATTTTGTTAGTGAGATAATATATGTGCGTCCATTTCGGCTAGCACCATGTGCATTTACGTATGTAAGTGTAACTATGCTATAATAGCGAAATTCTAAATTTTTAGTATTGAATTTCAAGGCAAACCAATGGTCTCTAATTAATTGTCAGATTATGATAATGAATATATCCCAAAATTACAACAAACCATTAGGGAGAAAAATAAAAAAAACATTTTTTGACAAAAATTAGTAAAAATAAAATGGTTGTCTAAAAACATACCAAAGAGTTCCAAAGGGGAGGTAAATAGCATGTAACTATTTTCAAATTTTTTTAATACATTGTGTGATTTGCCTTTGTTTTCAGCATAACTGAGTTACTTCCCTTGTTACTATGCCACATCTTCCCAAAGAAATAGGGTGATGTTTTTTTTATGATAAAGATTGAAAACTCATGTTTTTTTTTAAATAATGCAGTAATATTTAAGTACTTCTGTAGATATCATTGTTTTTAGTTGAAATTGATACAAAAAGTCAGTAGATATTATTGTTTTATTTTTCGTTTTTTCGTTTTCCAGATTTCGCTATTATAGTGTAATCGCACTCATATGTATATGAATTGTACACACATTCGTTTAACAGTGCATATGTGTTGATATTGTGTTCAGAGTAGTCCATGAATGTCTCTTATGTGTGTGTTGCTTACCAAGGAGCATGACAATATTGTGATGTACACAAAATGTTGTCTGAAAAATAATAGGAAAGAGAGCAAAAAAAAAAAAAAACTTGGGTTTTATACCACAAACAAGTTTTCAGAACTGAATATTTCTTGTACTGTTATTGGTTGAAATAAATTGCTGATTTGAGCTTTTGTCCAATAAAGAGTTGACATGTAAAACTGTTCACCGCTGCTGTTGCTGCAAACAAATGTTTGAGTATGGCTTTGTTACATTACCTCCCCTCTTTTGGGAGATCTAATGTCTCGCAAGTCGCAACTAAATAAAATAGATGGACGTCCAAACACATACCGTGTGTCTCCCATGTTAAAAAACAATCCTTCATGACTGAGGCAGTTATTTCAATATCATCTCCAGGTGTGTATTCCTGCTGGAATTAAAACTGCACTTAACAGCACATTAACGTTTGTTGGTTAGTTTGTAACAAAAGTTTTTTTCTAAAAAGGCAGAACATAAACTTGCATAATTGTGTGATAGAAAGAAGGAGAGAAAAGAAGAGAGAGAGAGAAAGTAAGAGAGGAAAAAGGTGTGAGAAAAAGAGAGAGAGAAAAGGAGAGAGGGAGAAGAAAAGAGAACGATGAGATGCTTAGTTTTCACTATATCAGTCACTCTCCATGAGATGTTCTCATTTGAGCAGTAAGCGTAAAACATGTCTTCTCTCATTAATTTTCACCAGATCAGAAAAAAATAAGGATCCCACCGGAAGTCACATGATTTGCATAACTTCTATCTTGTGTCATTTTTTAAATCTTTGATCCCTAAACTTTTCCATCCCACTCCAACACGACTACCACTATATGAAACAACTCAAATAGTTAATCCCGTTTATCTCTAATAATTGTACCACATTTTTATTTTTAGAATCAGAGAATGACAATCCGACTATCACAAGAGATGAGAAGAATGGATTTCGAGTGGAATTTCTGCAAATTATGCAAGAAAGATTTCTTGATGGAAAAGACAGCGATTATGATTACAGGTCTGTGCAAAAATTTTCGGAATGTTAAGCACGTCTGGTCTTCTTTTTGTAGTTGTATGTTTCTCTCTTTTTTTTTTTAAATTTTCTCATCATTTTGATTTTGCTGGGATGAAGTATTCTACCAGATAGCAAACATCTTATGCATAAGCCTGACGAATTCTCACGAGAATGAAACGCGGAATATTCTGTGTAGCTTAATTGCCATATATATTTTCAAAACTAACTATATATATATAATATTGCCATATATATTATCATAACTTACTACTTAGCTCTACCTATGAATCAAGCACTGTTGAAGTAAATACTGAAAGATTTATGCATAAAATTATATCTTTGTATATTAATTTATGTGATTAAATGAAATAAGCATATATATATACTAGCAAAAGTACCCGTCATTGACTGGGTTCAAAAACAGCCTACAGTTTTAGGTGATCCACAAGGTGCAACTTCGTATTGCACACGCTTCA
Organism: Euprymna scolopes; assembly: GCF_053919585.1. Taxonomy (NCBI): domain Eukaryota; kingdom Metazoa; phylum Mollusca; class Cephalopoda; order Sepiida; family Sepiolidae; genus Euprymna; species Euprymna scolopes. Next base: position 37,737,434 of record NC_136503.1, read on the forward strand.
GATGTCACCATTTGCTGCAACAAACATGTGCTTGATATGCTGGTTCAGTAAGGCATCTTGCAGCAGGTTGCTGGTACACCATTACATGGAGTACCGCCTTGTCACCCACCCACCAGGTGAGTTTATTTGGGGGTGCATTTCCCCCAGTGATTTAAGAGCACTCCAAAATACCAACCTGGAAATTGCTACAATTCGGCACAGATGATAATCTCTAAATATAATTCTTTCTGCCATTCACTGTTCTTAATTAAAATAACTTAGACTCTGCTATTTATGTATATTTTCAAATTTCAAATTTCAGCTGAAATGGTGGACTAATTTTATTAGGCCTTTCTTCTCATGTAAAAGTAGTTTACATAATCTTGACACTAAAACACTAGAGCCTTGATCAGGAACCTAATCAAACTACTAGACAATTTCACTTTAACTGATGGAAAAGTTCATTTGTTTAAAAAAATGAAGGACAAAAAGAAAAGGAGAAATTTAATGATCGTTCTTTTTTTTTATTTTTTTATTTTTTCAGCTCCATCGACAACAATGATACGTATGATGATCTTGATGAGGAAGGAAAAGATGAAGAAGAAAAATACTTTGACGATGAAGAACCTGAGTACATCCATGATGTAAACATCACTTAGCATTTCAACATTGGAATTCATTAACTGAAAATAGAAACGTTGCATCTTTTTCATGAAATATAGGAGACATGAACCATACATTCTGCATTGGAACCATATATTAAAAATTATCGCAGTAAGATGAAGACAAGCTAAATTTTCTGATGGGTAAAATAAATGATATTTTATGACAATTTGTAATATTGGGATGCAAATGGAGTAATGGTAGCCCATGGATTGGCAAGCCAAGTAAAGTTGAACTTTTATGGCCTTTATCTTTGTTATATATATATATATATTTTTTTTTTTTTCACATTTTTTTCCCCAATTGAATACCCTGAAGATTATTCTAAGAGGAATTGAAAGTACTTGATGTGGAAATCATTCTGATTCTTCTGTTAAGCCTGATTTTTTAAGACATAACAGAAGACTTAAAAAAATTGAATAAAAGAATCAATATAGAAATGTTGTTGATTTTGTTTAATCAAACTGGTGTGTGTGTGTGTATATATATATATATATCTATATTTTTATAAAGTAATAGGGTTCGTGTGTTTCTGTCTGTGTCTACAGCTCTCCATCATCAACGAAATATAAAGGAGGTAAGAGGGTAGATCTCTCCTGGTAGAGAAACATTAGAACCCATTTTAGGATGTTTCTGTTATAGGAGACATAAGAATCTTTGCCTAATTTCTTTATATACTATTCTACAAACCACCCCCATATCGAATGACTTATGCTCATTTGCATATCACATTATATTAAATCTCTTTAACTAATTACCTCGACCTTATTACATATTGGAAATATTCTAATCATTTCAACTGTACTATTTACAAAATCTATTTAACATTTAATCTATCTATCTATATATCACATTATATTAAATCTCTTTAACTAATTACCTCGACCTATATATCTATAAAAACAGAGATGTGTGTGCCACAGACGATTTCTGATTGGTTAATCCAATAATCACATCTCCTAAAAAACAATCGTTTCTACGCTCTTACCTTTACCATAAAATAGTATGGCTTTATTTATTGTCCATCTTGGAAGGGTTTAATTTTTTAATAACTTGTTATTTACAAATTAAAAAAATACGAAACTATTATACGAAACTAAACTACACGAAACGCGCACACACACACACACACACGTTCACTACCGTCATGTTGTTATGGCAACCAAACCCGTAAAACAGTAAACACACACAGTAAATGTGATTTTCTACATTTTCTCATTTCACTCGTGGTCTTAAATTCATTTCGGGTTTGTATTACTGTACACATAGATTCGAATAAGTTGCCAAAAAACAAATATATAACAAATAAATGTTATCAAAGGCAAGATAAATTACTTTTCTACCAAACTGGATATATTTTTCGTGTTTTTATTCAATTTAACATGTTTATTCAGCTCGAAAAACATACAGTGTTTACCGATGTATTGGAAAATTCAAGATGGCGGCCGATTCTCTCTTTAACACGGTAAGTTTGGAAAAAGGTGTAATAAATAAAAAACCGGTTAAAATACTGTTAAAACTCGCTCAATATATGTTACCGTGACATAGGTTGACATATATTCGGCGGGTTTTTAATAGTATTTTGTATAGTTTTTTATTTATAACACCTTTTCCCAAACTTACGGTGTTAAAGAATGTGTGAGACGCCATCTTGAATTTTCCAACACATCGGTAAACACTGTATTCTTTTCGAGCTGAATAAACATGTTAAATTGAATAAAAACACGAAAAATATATCCAGTTTTTATCGGTTTTTTACCTTCTCTGCAGAAGTACAAAAAAAAAACCCAAAAAAAACGGAAGGTACTTTTACAGAATGTTAAACTAACCCTAACCGATGTTTTATGTTTAGTTTAGGAAAAGTCAGAAGAAACAAAAGTCATTATTGCATGAAATATACGTATTTAGTTGAAGTATTGTTTATGTCAATTCTTTCGAAGAAATTTAGCAAGAATACCTGTAAACCAAGAAATCGGTAAAATGTCATCATGGATGAATACTTGTCTATTATAATTTCTACCCTTGACAAAAACTTAGCCATAACAAAAGAGATTTATTGTTCAGATTGTTTTTGAGATTGATTTCTAAAAAGATATTTTATAAATAAAATCGACTTTAAAATTAAAGACTTAAATTACAATAATTGAATTTAAACATTCTTATTTCAATATTTGGCACATAACACCTGCAAAAATGATCACAATGTCAGGATTTCATTTTATTTCAGAATCGATGGCAAATTGTGTAGATTGATATCTCATTATATTAAATACTAATATTTAACATTAGTTTATCATTTAAGCCGATAAAAAGCCCTTTTTTTTTTTCGAGTCATAAAAGGATTTGGAGTTTCCTAATCAACCTTTCGGGTGCAGTTGCACGCTCTCAAAATAACTAAAGTGTTGGCTTTAAAAAAATTGGTTCATTAAAACTAAACAGGTTTAGTTTTAATAAAAAAAAAAAATTTTTTTTAAATCGCTTTGGTATTTAGATATGTCGTATGGTTATCCCTAATCGCTGAATAAAACCGCTAACTAGTTGAATGATTACGACATAAAATTAAACTCGGGTTCCTGAAACGGAAACTTCGTTTGTTTTTGTTTTTTTCTTATCAATATATTTACATTGTTATTTTGTTTTCATTTTCAATCATTCGAACAGTTTTCTTTTTCAAGTAATCCAAGTTACAAAATTCCCACTGTTTACTATGCTAAAATCACAATGACTAATGTATACCTATTAACCCTTATCCTTGAGTGGCCTCTGGGCCTTGATAAGTGGTGACACCCATGTAAAAAAAAAAAAAATCACTCAAACAGTTTTCTTTTTATAATGTACAGTTTTAAAAGTTTAAAAACTATATAGTTTTTACTTCAGGAAAATTAATGGGTCAGTTTTTACGATGTGCCCTGTTAAAATACTGTTAAAAACTCGCTCAATATATGTTACCGTGACATAGGTTGACATATATTCGGCGGGTTTTTAATAGTATTTTGTATAGTTTTTTATTTATAACACCTTTTCCCAAACTTACGGTGTTAAAGAGGGTGTGAGACGCCATCTTGAATTTTCCAACACATCGGTAAACACTGTATGTTTTTCGAGCTGAATAAATATATTACATTGAATAAAAACACAAAAAATATATCCAGTTAGGTAGAAAAGTAACTTATCTTGCCTTTGATAACATTTATTTATATATTTGTTTTTGACTATTTTTTCGAATCTATGTGTACAGTAATACAAACCCACGATATGAATACTCACGTTGTTATATATATATATATATATATATATATATAAATGAGATTATAGCAGTTTAAAAACATTTTTAAAACACACACACACCTTTTTCAAAGTGATCAGAAATCGTATAAAAGTAAAAAGGGTAAATTTTTACTTACTTTCCAACTTAATCACCTTTAACGTGACTTTTACAGTTTTTTTTTAAATGGAATTCATTTACCGATACAAAAGAAATGATAAGTAAATAAATCCATAAATAAATATTATAAATGGTTTATTTTAATACTTGCCAGGATGCGGAGGAAAATGAATGAAGGGGGAGGGGAATAAAATAAAAACATTTTGGAAACAGAGTAAGTTTGAAAGAATTGCTTTGCACAGAAAGAAATTAATGAAAAAATAAAATTAAATTTCTTTTCTTTCTTGATTTTTTTTTAGTTTTTTATGAAAAAGGAAGTCAAAATTAAGACTATAAAAAACAATTTTTATTAAGAGCGAACCTCAGTCGTCAGGTCTGTAAAAAAAGACGTGGAATAATAAATGTTTTCTAATACAAATTGTTTTTACTTATGTGTTCATTTGTCTCTTTGAAGTTCGTTTGTTTAATATATCGGTTTGCAATATAATTTTGTCATTCTGTCAGACTCAAATTTTAAATCTATATATCTATAAAAGTGAAAGTGTGTGTGTGTGTGTGTCTGTGTACATTTCCCTACGAAATAACTCTGTTAATTTTTAGTCTACAGACTCGAAATTTGATATACAGGGTACTGAGATTTGGAAAAATCTATGTGATCGGTTTTTAGCCAGAAATTTGGCGATTAAGGGGTCAAAGTTCAACGATTTGAGCTTTGAGAACTCTACCAAACTTCTCCGACAATTTTGGGTCTACACACTTGAAATTTTAGATATAGCTTCCGTGGACATGGATCTAACTTAATAACTTGATTTGAGCCCAAAACAATAAATTTTCAGGGGTCATAATAGGGGTCAAAGTTTAAAAAATTACCCCCTTTTTTTTGCTCAGCATACACCTCCAAACACCCGGGCAACGCCGGGCACCCATGCTAGTACATATATATATATATACACACACAAGTTTTGCATGGTACCCAAGATGGCCGACCTGTAACAATGTGGTGATGGAATTTCTTTTCCCCAAACAAACGCACCAGGTTTATCGTACAAAATTAATTTTTTGTTGGTAACATCAGATGGAAATCATATCTGATGAGTTGATGAGAAAGAAAATTTTTATGAAAACATAAAACATACAATTGTCATCCCATTAATGAAACGGCTGTAATGAAGAGTTCCAAGATGAAATAAACAAGAGTTATATAAAAGAAAAAAATGTAAGTCTTTGAATTTCAACAAAATTTTGTACTATATATACAATGCTCCTTATCTTGGGTTGAGCATATTGGGAAGTGATATACAAATTGCCATTAGCGTATTAAGCGACGCTCTTTGTGTAAACAAATCGAGCGGAGGCATTTGAACAATATCAAAACATCGTTTATTCATGACCCACACAGCAGCAGCCGTATAGCGTAATGGTGAGAGGCCTTGACTGTCATTCGGGCAGTCGGGTTTCGATCCTTGCTTGAGGCAGTTGCCTGTTTAGCCGCACTGATGAGCTGTGACACAGCAAAACAGTACTTTATGTGGATGACTATATATATATATATATATATATATATATATATATATGCACTAGGCATACCCAATCACTTATTGAGTCACAACCACTATCACAAATTATTTCACTTTTGTTTTATTCCAAAAATTCATAAAGTGATACATGATGTAAAAATTCTCCAAACAAAAATATCAAAATCTTTGTGTCATTAAGTTGTGGTCGTTTTTTGGTCCTTCCATCCTCAAAACAAAAAAGACAAATACCCTTTTTAGAAGCAAGTTTGCTTTTCTAAACTAAACTGTACAATCGTAATCATATTTCAAATATCCAATGTCATTAGAGTGAAGAAAGGCGACAATGTTCTTGTTACCCTTTTCGTAACAGCTCAAGTTTCAATGGCTCCTTCGATAGTGTGGTGAAATTGAGCTGTAAAGTTCCCTAGAAATTGAACAGTTCTGGACAAAATGACTGATGTACAACACACTAAAACCTGAGGCAGATAGGCAGACTAACAGTGAGAGACCTTTTTATTTATTTTTTACAAGGTTTGCACAGGTTTGAAAATTCTTGAATTTTGCCTTTTACCTTGAAAAGGCCTTATTTCTTTTTTTGGTCCACCGACTTAGTTGGATTTAGACATTAGAATTCACCCTTGTCCGTTCTTTCATTCATTTCCAAAATTCTCAATAACTACTCATTACATTTTTCTGAAATTTTGCATGAAGTTACAACTACCCAAGGAAGGAAATGTTACATTCTTGGATTTTCGATAAAAATTCTGGTTGCATCCCCAGAAGGCCAAAAGGGGTCAAAATAGCAAAAATTACACTGTTCGAGACATAGAATCTTTTCTGACCATTAGATTTTGCTGAAAATTACCCAAAGTAAGACCACATGGATATACATCTGGAAACGTTATATCTGACCCCTATTTTGAGCCTCAGAGCGTTTTATGGGTGAAAAACACACCTTTTGGGGGTTAAATTTTATTTTTCTCCTAAAATTCAAGGCATCAGTCAGGGAACCATATAGTTTTTAGCTTGTTACCTTAAAAAATCTTTGAAAATATGGAAAATGTCATGAAAAAGCCTTGAAAATTATATCCTTTATTTCCAGTAAAAATTTGTGTTGCAATATTAAAAATAAAATAAATACTATTAAATTATTAAAGTATTAATAAAATACCATTAAAATATTTTTTAAAATATTGAAAATAAAATTGAAATAAATTGTTCTGAAATTGCATCATATTATTGTGGATAGAAGGGTTACGTTCCTTTATCATGAAACTACCCAATGTTTTCCATATAATAACATCAGGTAATGTTTTTCATATAATAACATCAGGTAATCTTTTCCATATAATAACATCAGGTAATGGTTTCCATATAATAACATCAGGTAATGGTTTCCATATAATAACATCAGGTAATGTTTTTCATATAATAACATCAGGTAATGTTTTCCATATAATAACATCAGATAATGTTTTCCATATAATAACATCAGGTAATGTTTTCCATATAATAACACCAGGTAATGTTTTCCATATAATAACATCAGATAATGTTTTCCATATAATAACACCAGGTAATGTTTTCCATATAATAACATCAGGTAATGTTTTCCATATAATAACATCAGGTAATGTTTTCCATATAATAACATCAGGTAATGTTTTCCATATAATAACACCAGGTAATGTTTTCCATATAATAACATCAGATAATGTTTTCCATATAATAACATCAGGTAATGTTTTCCATATAATAACATCAGGTAATGTTTTCCATATAATAACATCAGATAATGTTTTCCATATAATAACACCAGGTAATGTTTTCCATATAATAACATCAGGTAATGTTTTCCATATAATAACATCAGGTAATGTTTTCCATATAATAACATCAGGTAATGTTTTCCATATAATAACATCAGGTAATGTTTTCCATATAATAACATCAGGTAATGTTTTCCATATAATAACACCAGGTAATGTTTTCCATATAATAACATCAGGTAATGTTTTCCATATAATAACATCAGGTAATGTTTTCCATAACATTGGGTAGTTTTATGATAAAGAGATGTAACTTTTGTATCCACGATACTGGAAATTCATAATTTAAAAGTAAAACAAAAGCAGCATAGATCAGTGTACAATGAGAAAAATAACATTTAATCGCACTTGGTTGGCCAAATATAAGTGGGTCAGGGAATGTAAATATGACTGTCAACAGGCATACTGTTCTGTATGTAAATTAAAATGAATTTTACTGTGGTCAATTATTAAGTTTTTTGGTTTATTAATATATATTTTATATATCAAACTTTGTTTGGAAAATTTGAATTTTGTATAGAGAAGGTCTTGAAAAACTTTGAAAAGCCTTGAAATGGACATTGAAAATGTGTACAAGAAGTGATAAGGTTAAGAAAGGCATGTGGTTTTGGTGCTTGTGCATTGTAATTGTATATCTGAACAATAAAAAGGAACATATTTTAAGTAAAAACACTATTGCGTAATTACATTAATTAACTAATTAGTGAATATTCCAAAAATGATCAAGTAGATTTGCCAAAAGTATTTTTTACAAAAAAAACATTATTATCAATCCATCATTTTCTAATTTGAAATAGCAAAAGTAAAGTGAAAACAAGGGGGGGAGGGTATAAATCAGTTTGTCATACAGAATAGACTAAACTGCTAAAACTGCATTATACAATAAATTTCTTGTAATAATTTCTCTACTCGATCATTTTTTTTACTTTTTGCTAATTTCGACATGACATGTAATTATATTATAGTGTTAATGCATTTTTTTTGTATATCTCATTAAAATACACAAGCGTCATATTTTTTGATAATTTTTAACGCTGATATTTTGACATTTAATAATTGACTCAGTAGGCTAAATCTGATTTTTAAATCAATTTAAACAAGAATAAAATTTAATGTGTACCTAAAACTTATAAAAAAAGACAACATATACTTATACTTGTACTTGTTACGGCTATCACATTGGTCAGGTTTAGCCGTTTTTGTTTTGAGAAAAGACAGCATCCCTGACCATCAGAGCCGATCCTGAACTAGGTCACATGATATCGCTAGCCAATCTTAATAACTTCTATAATTGAAGACCAACTACCTGTGTATTTGATAATGTTGCTAGATCACATCTAATTGTCGCAATCTATATCGTCAGCATATTTATACCAACCAGATAGAGAACGGGAATGAGTGGCCTTGTAGCATCGAGCTGTATGCCTAAACCATCTTAGACAGTATTAAAGGAAGACAGATGGAAAAGGTAGAAGATTCAGTCGCTGATTGAGATCTTTGGTTGGTACTCAATCATGCTACAGCAGTTTAGAATGCAGTTAAGGCAAGTCATTTCAAATTAACTATTTTGAACCGAAAAATCGAAGCAGCACTCGCTTTAGGCAGATCGAACCAGCTTCCTCCAAAGGAGGAAGTTTTATGGGAATATCAAATTCACAAATTGCCCCCAGTCACTTATATATCCTCATCAGGGGTAATGACAATATTAGGTTTTTGCAGTTCTTGCAAGGAAGTGTGAGCATCCCCTACATACAGCACCTGGTGTTCCTAAATAGTCACCCGTCTGGTACTGGCCATGCTCAACATTGCTGATCTATCAAGAACCAGTGTGTCAACATGATTGTGCCATATACTTTGAACCTATACAGATTAACCACTCGTTGCCCACATTTCTTATTCATAAAGAAGGATCATCTGCACCATTAAAAAAAAAAAACGATTATATTGTAAAAGTCTACTTGATGACAACTTCCATTTTTCAAACTAGAAATTAATAAGTGGTGTTTATCCACAAACAGTTACTCATTATATTTTGTTTGGATGTTTTGTTTTTTTTTGGCGAGAGATGGGGGGAGGAGCAATGAACGATTTGTTTTCAACATTTTGTTTTAATTAATAATATAAAAGAAAATGTAGTGATGCTAGCATTTGAATAATTGATGAGGAAGAACACAGTAAGAGTTAAATAAATATGTATTAACGAAAATATATGAAAAAGGTAAATTGAACAATATCTTTGCTCAACTGTTGGACTAGTGGATGACGACCGTACTCTCTGCGTGTCCATCTCTGACTCACTTCGTCAACTGGTCCTGGTTGCCCAGAAAAAAAAAATGGTTATATTGTAAAAGTCTACTTGATGACAACTTCCATTTTTCAAATCAGCAATTGATAAGTGGCGTTTATTCACAAACGGTTACTCATTATATTTTAGTTTGAAGTGACATCATGGCCAGAAGTGACGTCATGGAATAGTTTATTATTCCAGCAGTAGGGGTGCGTCTCCAACAAAAATCAAACTGGTTTTTATAATAGAAATTTAATTTTCTTTTAATTAGATATGATCAAATGAAACTTTTTGTTAGGAAGAAATAGCATTCTACTTTTTTAACCAATTATGTGTAGTTTTGCCACCTTGCCACTCAGACTTACGGTTAGTAGAAATTTGATTAACTCTCCTAATGAAATGTTCACAAACTAGTGAGATTAAAAATTCTACCCAAAATCTGAACAGTACAAAATTACGAGGGACTGTTTTTTGGGAATAAACACTGCTTGACAATTTCTGATTTCAAAACCAGAAGATGTCATCAAGTACACTTTAACCTTAAGCCTACCACTAACCTTAAGTCTGGGTGACAATATGAAAAATGAATTAAAAAGTAAATTATAAAAATGCTGTAAAAGCTGTGTATGATATGAATGTGATAAGACTGTTAAAAGTCAATTTTTAATCTATCGGATGCTGTTTAGTTCTCTCTCATTGAAAAAACTTAGACATCAGGGTCGGAAAGTGGGATTAAAAGTGGCACTCTGACCTGCAAAAAGTGCCTTGGCAGCCCCATTGGCATTTCCCGGTAAGGGTGGATGCCTCGGGCGATTAGCAATAAACAGCAAAGGCTGGGAGGGTGGACCTCCTAGAACTGCACAGAACTAAACTCTCACCACAAAATCAACAGGGACCAGATCATTACAGGAATGTTCCAATCTGTTGATTTTGGGGCCCAGGATAAAAAGTCCCTAGCCAAGTTTAAAAGTCAATTTATAATCTATGGGATTGGAACAAACATAAAAATTGCTTCTGTATTTCTCTTTTACTGACTGAGGACAGAAAAGATGATGTGTAGTATCAGAACAGATACTACACTTTGTTCTTAGTCAAAAGGCAAAGTTCAATTTCATCACAGAGTAGTCTGCTCACCCAAAATAGACTTCGTTGCCTAGTAGGGAATGCCGTTTTCTCTTCCCTGCAACCTCTTTCTCACAGAAGAGATATTGCGAGCCTGTCTCTGCTTTATCGTTATTTTCATGGCAAGTGCTCATCCAAGCTCCAATCTATGGTTCCCCCCCCTCGCCAAACTTTCTACGATAAACACTCGTCTAGCTGAAAACATTATCAATAATTTCCCCTACTCCTTATCTGTGCCTCAACCTAAATGTAGATTCCATTAACAAAGTTTCTTTCTTAGAACGGCACGCCTGTGGAACTACCTTCCGTTTCTATTCTTCAACATGCCTGCACTGTCAAAATTATCTCTTTTGCACACATCTCCCTATACTGTCCAGATTTAATCTTCCTCTGAGGTCATCAGATCTAAGCCCATCTTTAATACTCACAGTACACATTCATCATATCATTCTCATATTTCTCTACATTCAACTCATATCCTTAATCCTTCCTGGCCAGGTTTCAGTTCCATACATCATCACACCATGAACACATGCTTGATAAACTCTTTTTTGGTTAATAATGGTAACACTATGCTGGTTAGTAATGGCAGAAGTTCCCTGAACTTACTCCATCCACCCCTAATTCTTCAAGTCCAATGTAAACAAGTTCTTGCTGAGCGGTTCCCTTAAATAATCAAATTTTTTTTTTCTTTTTGCATTTTCACCCCAAACAAGGCACAGTGCCACTTTGATGTAGGAGGCTACTATCAGGGACATAAGTTGCAGGGATACTATGTAGGGAGTTGAGCAGCAAGATTTCTATTCACATTTCACTTGAACTTCTGCATGTTAGTACAGTTGGGGAAGCAGGAACCCAGAAGGGAATTTCAAGGTCTAGCAGTCCTGGGGAAGAAACTAATAGAGTAGAAAGTTTTCTTACATCTAGAGACCTCTACTGTATAGGGGTGGGATTTTGCTACTTGTCAGGTTTGTCGGATGTATTTACATTGAGGGAGCACAAGGGTTTATAGTTCGTGGGAACATTCACCAATAAAATGCATGTAAAACAGGCAGAGGGATGTAACATTTCGTCAGTGGGACAGAGATTGAAACTTAGATAATAGTTCAGGCGATTCTTTTAAATCCTGTCCAGGAGGGAGAGACTAGTAGCAGATGCACCAGCTCAGATGTGACAACAATACTCTATACATGGGCGAATGGTGGCCTTGTAGGCATACAGGATACTTCTAATATTCTAGCACAGTAGAGGGAGCCCACCTTCTTCACAGCAGCCTTGGCAATGCTCTCGATATATCTGTTCCAAATTCCCACTACTAACAATTACTACGCGGTTGTCCTGATGACTACCGTACACCCATTAACCCTTATCCTCGAGTGGCCTTCAAGCCTTGATAATATGATGACTCCATTGTAAAAAAAAAAAAAAAAATCACGCAAGCACTTGCTTCACCCTGTGCTTCAATGATTTCATTACGGTAGCAAAACTCAAAAACCTCAGTAGCTTCGCCATCTAGATATTATTTTCTCCACATCTGATTTCTCATCCCTCTCCATTGTTGCATACTTTTTACTTAGGTCTTATACTTTTGACACTTATGCAGTTTACTTTACTGACACATAATGACATCTTATTTACACTTTACTTACTATTTTTTTTTTATATATAGGAGGCACTACTTATCAAGGCCCATAGGCCACTCGAGGATAAGAGTTAAAAAGCGTACAGTATCAGAATCAGAGTAATCATTAGTAGTGGAGATTTGGTAAATTTGTTAACTTAAGTGGAACGGCTCATCAAGAACTTGTTTGCATTGGACTTGAAGACGGCCATATTGTAGTAGGCTGGAAAGCAGGCAAACGGAAGATAGTTCCACAGGCGCGCCGTTCTAAGAAAGAAACTTTGTTCATGGAATCTACATTTAGGTTGAGGCACAGATAAGGAGTAGGGGAAATTATTGATAATGTTTTCAGCTGGACGAGTGTTTATCGTAGAAAGTTTGGCGAGAGGGGGAACCATAGATTGGAGCTTGGATGAGCACTTGCCATGAAAATAACAATAAAGCAGAGACAGGCTCGCAATATCTCTTCTGTGAGAAAAAGGTTGCAGGGAAGAGAAAAGGGTATCCCCTACTAGGCAACGAAGTCTATTTTGGACTCTATCAAGGCAGGATAAGGTTTTCCTGGCAGCTCCTGCCCAGATGTGGCAACAGTACTCCATTCTTGGATGTACCTGGCTCTTATATAAGTAAAGAATTGCATCAGCAGTGAGATATCTACTGGACCAATAGAAGGATCCAACCATTTTTCCAGCAACCTTGGCAACAGATTTGATGTACATGTTCCATTTCAGATCAGGAGTAAAGGTCAAGTACAGAAGCTTGTCAAAACATGACACCTCCCCCCAAGACGAGAGCCATTCATTTCAATTGATGCCAGATGGGGATCAGAGCGTTGATGATGTAAAGATAGAGGTTTGGTTTTAGATGCATTAAAAGTAACCAGCCACCTCTTTCCCCATTCTACAATGTGTTCAAGATCAGAGGAGAGAGAATCAGAGAGAACTTGGTCGTTTACGGTCTTTGATGTGTTGCCATAGATGGTAGTGTCATCAGCATAAATGTCTATGAATGATGTTAGGATGTGATTTAGAAGATCATTGATGTAGATCAGGAAGAAACTTGGGCCCATGATGGACTCCTGAGGGACTCCAACATTAATACTGAGAGGTCTTATACTTTTAATATTTATACACTTTACTGACATAATGACATCTTACTTACACTTTACTTATACTTATGTCCTATACTTTTTACACACAAATTGGTTATTCTCTCTCGGTCTACCAGTAATTCCGTCTTCATGAGTACCCAATATGTACAGTTACCACAAAAAATTTGAATTGCCCTCAACCTCCTTGCAGGAGAACTTTTATCTTTTTGGAAGCTTTCCAACACTATAACCAGTGATCAAATTATTGCTATTGGTGTAACATAGTGCATGTGGGAAGGTGTGAGCAAATCAGCAGCAGCTCATGATAGGTGACTAGCAAAAATATTAATAGCAGCAGCAGCCGTCTTAGCACATAAGAAAATTAAGTAAATGTGCACGCGGGAAGAAGGAGAAAAAAAAAATCAGCAAAAAGGGAAGCACGTGGTCGAGCAAAAGAGTGTGATCAGATGTGTTTTGACTCGCATGCAGTGAGAGAGAAAATGCACCATGTAGTTGAAAAAGCGGAAAAGCAAGCGACGACAAAGACGCGTGTGTGAAAGAGTATCTCGACAGATATGTTCGATGTGTGAGTGATATTTTGAAACACAGTGAAGTACGTTGTTGGAAATTGCTGGAATAAATGCTTTTTGTATTCACCTAAATAAAAAAAAATGCTGAGTTGTATTTTTTATGTCCTTCCTTGTTTGTTTGCTCCTGCGATGGTACTCGACAACGTGCAGGTTCGAGTGGTTGAAATGTAATGACTAGGGCTATGACAACAGAATATTCTTTTCGTTCTTTTGACTCTCGAGTATATATATCCGTTGATCTCTTTTATGATTTTATATAGAGACGTGTGGTTCTCGGTTGATTAAATGTGTCTAACTGTGTCGGATATATACTTGAGAGTCAAAACAATGATAAGAATATTCTGTTGTCTTAACTCTAGTAAAGACATGATACATTGGAAAGAGAAAACTTCTCGGAAGCGAGTCAGACTTTTTAAAATGTCAGCGTTGTTGCTTCTGACTCCACAGTCTTGGTTTACAATCAATAGTTTTATATTAAGAAGTAAATACCCTAAAAATGGTTGGCATGCTGTAAAGCAGACAAACTAAACAAACTTTGTATGTTTATCAATTAAATGCAGTCAGATCGATTGCATGCACTTCCACTGTAATACAACTGAGAAAGGTATGAGCCTCTACCCACTCTCAGTTATGGGTAAATTAACAGCTTATGTTTAATGAATTATTTACAGTAGTTATTATATTTTGATATTAAATAAAATATGATAATAATTTGATCGACTGTAGTTAAAGGCAACCTGAAGGCTCCTTTTTCGTTGCCTACTATACTGAGATGTAGGGGAAGGTGTTACTCTTTCTCTGGATTGCTTCATTTACTTTTAATCCTTTTTTTTCTCATTTTCTTTCTTTGAAGATTGTAATGTTGGATATGGGATAGCCAAACCAGCTGCCAACATTGCCCTGTTTTTTATTAAAGCCAACCGAGAGCTCTTTCCTCAGTTTATAATGCTAAGTATTTAGCAAGGTAAAAGTAGGATACCATTTTTGATGTCTTTATTCTTACTCGACTAAGGATTGAACCCCAGTATCCTAGCCAATTAGAAAATATGGTGCTTTTTTTAGCATTTTCAAAACAAAAATACAGAAAAAATCTTTAAAAACTTTGATCTATGTACCTGTCATTAATCAAGGATGTCATATTCCAAAAATCACATAAATTGATCAAATAGTTTTTTTTTAAACTAAGAAAATCACATTTTATGACTAAGCGAGATGCAATGCTTTGATACGCCATGTTTTATAAGATCAACATTAACCTTGTAATGAATGGACACAATTTACCATTAAAATCGTATAAAAATGGTTTTCTATATATAAAAAAAATGACTACTTGATGGATTTTCGTGATTTTTGCAATATGACATCTTCATTTTGTGACAGGTACGTACATCATAAAAAATTTTTTAACTTTTCGATTGGAATCAATTTTTTAACTTTTTAACTGGAATTAATTTTTTTTAACTTTTTAATTGGAATTAATTCTACAAAATGGCTGTCTCCAACAAGCATCTTGACATTCTCTGAATTCTGCACAACTATGGCAATGATCTCCCTGGGATAAGTTGGATTATGCAGCTAATCTGGAAGTTGACTTGAGTTTGGTTGTGAATTGTTAAGACCCAACTCGTATCTTTCACTCGTAGACATGACCTTAGATTGTCATCGGTGGTTCTTTCAATTCTTGAAGAGAAATCCATTCTCAAAATTCTTGGTCTTTCTTTCTCATCAAATCTTTCTTGAAGTTTATACATCTTGATTCTTGAGAGATTGTGTGAGTTCCCTAATGAATAGTATCATAGACTATTCTTTCTGTCACCACTTATCAAGCATAAAAAGCCACTCGAGGATAGGGCTGATAAGGTGAATGATGTGGCAGCACCTTAAGAGCGTTAGAAACAATGGGTGAAACAAGGCAGAATTTGATTTTTTTAAGAGGATGGCTCGACAAGAATTTGTTCACATTGAACTTGAAAACAACTGAGAAGTAGCCACGTGGTATATTGTGTTTCACATACGACTAGTTCTTAGAAAGAAACTCTGCTCATGGAAGTTATGTTTTGCCTCAGGTTCACAGAGAAAGAACAAAAAAATATCATTTTTGGTGTCGGACGAGTTTTTGCTGTCAATGTTTTATGGTGGAGGACTGTGAAGCTCAGTTGAGCACCTTCTATGAAAATAATGATAGAGTAGAGAAAGACTACAAGAGATGAAATAAAATATAGACATGTTTCATTGTGTAAAGCTGATAAAGAACTTTTAGTCTTTTTTTTTTTCTAAACTGCTTTTCTCCCAACAAACGCATATTATTGCCATTTGGACATAACCGGCTACTATTTGGAATTGTGTCTAACAGGGGACTGTTGGGGAGTTGGACAGTAAGATGTCTGTTCACATTACATTTGAATTTTTGAAGGTGAGTACAATCAGGGAAGCAGGAAACAAAGAGGGAATTCCAAAGTCTAACAGTCCAAGGAAAGGAACTATTAGAGTGGAAGGCCTTCTGATATTTAGGGACCTCACAAGTGAATGGGTGAGATTTTGCTGCTTGTTGGGTTAGTCAGGAGTATGTACGTCGAGGAGGCATGTGCTATGAATTCATCAGAACACATTTCATTAAAGTACTTGTAAAGCAGGTACAGGTATGCAACATCACAGCGATTGGGCAGAGATTGGAGCTTGGCTGATAGTGAGGGACCTATTAGATTTGAGACTCTTTTTTATTTCAATTTATTTTTATTTATTCATTTGTACCCTGTCTAAAAGTGAGAAATTAGTGGTAGATGCACCAGCCCAGATGTGGCAACAATACTCTATGCATGAGCAAATTGTGGCTTTGTAAAGACATAGGATACTCTTGGTGTGAGTAATTTTCTAGCACAGTAGAGGGAGTCCATCTTCTTTGTAACAGCAATGGTAGTGTCATCAATGTATTTGTTCCAATTCAAAAAACTTTAGTAGTTTTTTATGCTCTCTACCGAGTACAAATTTTTTTTTCTTACAGATAAAATAAAGGAAATGTCCAATTGATGCTTCAATATTTTTATTTCTATTTCTCCTCACAGGACTCCATGAAAATTCCATGGTGCTTCCTACATCAACATGTATAATTACTGTTAATAATAATATTCCTTTTGAAATAATAAATGTATGTCTGGCTCAGTACTATTAAAAAATGCTTTTTACCTAAAATTATAGAAATTCAATTACTTTTAAAACTATGAATATTTTCGATTTTCTTAGAGTAAAAATAATAAGTAAAATAAAATCAATAATCAATCAAATCAATAAAACAAAATCACTTTTTGAAAATGTATTTGTTTAAAATTGTACTGTTCGATTTAATTTGATTTTAGGACAATTCATTTTAAAATGAGTGAAGTTAGAATTTTTTTTACTTTAATGACATCAGATTAATCAACACTCAACATCTTTGCTAATCGGATCTCAATTTTTTTTTTTACATAGGCATAACCACTTATCAAGGCCCAGGGGTCACTCGAGGATAAGGGTTAAAGAGTGTCCAGTAGTCAATTGGATAATATAGTAATTATCAGTAATAGAAACTCAGTAAATTTGTTAACTTAAGGGGAACGGCTTATCAAGAACTTGTTTACATTGGACTTGAAGACAATCATATTGTAGTCAGCTAGAAAGCAGGAAAATGAAAGACAGTTCCACAGGCGTTCAGTTCTAAGAAAGAAGCTTTGTTCATGGAATCTACATTTAGGTTTAGGCACAGATAAAGAGTGGGGGGAATTATTGATAGTGTTTTCAGCTAGAAGAGTGTTTCTTGTGAAAGTTTGGCGAGGGGGATCATAGAAGCTCAGTCGAGCGCTTGCCATGAAAATAACGATAAAGCAAAGCCAAACTCGCTACGTACAAGCATGAACTGTCTTAATGTATTATTATATAGATAATATGATATTATCTATAATAGCACATGAAAACTCAGTGAAAAAAGTGACTGAAGAGTTCCACATCAGTCTTATGTAATGCAACATATCTAAGTGAAGATTTGTTGTCTAAATATACTTTCTGTCTTTAGAACTCTTGGTTTATTCAATCAAAATAAATTTTGAACAAGGAACAAAAATTGTTTATCTAAATCAGTGGTTCCCAACCATTGTGCTATGACGCATCAGTTTGCTGTCAAATGATTACTGATGTGCCGTGAGGAGGTTATAGATGGAATTTATAAATAATCAAAGGTGGAAAACGGCTTTAATATCTTTATAACCGGAGTTGTTTATATGAATAAATACTAACTCACGCATTATTGCTTACATAATATTGATAATCAAATATCAAAAAAGAAAATGTATAATAAAGCGTTTGTTTAACTTGTAAAATCAAGTCAAAACGCCCTATTTCACGTTAATCCAACTTTGTACAACAGACACACCATCTTTTTCATATACTACTTAGAAGAAAATAGCATAGGACATAAATTCCTTCAAATTTTGTCTGCATTTTGGAAGATGAAAAATTATTATTATTCACTTTAGACTATTTTTTTTATCAATTTTGATAATTATATTAACTTTCTATATTCAATCTGTATAATTTACTGTTAATCATCATCATCGTTATCATCATCATCATCATCATCATCATCATCATCATCATCATCATCATCATCATCATCATCATCATTATCATCCATCAGAAATAATGTATGTCAGGGTCAGAGCTGGGCATGCCTTTTAGAGGCGCTAAGCTCTTAAAGCTTTGGTGCCCTGTATGTATCATTCAAAATATAAACACAATAAACCACACGATATATTTATCCATCGAAATGAATCAAAATTAACTTGTAAGAAAGAAAACAACTTTTAGAGTCAAAATAATGAAAAGAATATGCTGTTGTCCTAGCCCTATTCATCATCTTTGCTAATTGGACGATCTTATTTCTTTAATGTGTGTGAAAAATGATAACGTCCATATGAACATATAGTGGCTTAGCATATTATTTATATAACTACATTTCAACCGATATGCCCTCCTACATTATTCAGGTGTACGTTCCAGTCATGTATGGAGATGTTTTTTCCACATTTAAATATGATTTACGAACGACATTCTAAAAGTAATGCCTCAGATTTTTTATTCCGGCTGAATGGATCAGATGAGAATTGCAAATTGCATGTTATGATGACTGAACTCATGCATACACAACCTGAAAGTTTCATCTCTCTGTTGCAGATATTGACAGTGTGAGACTCTATGAAAGCAACCTCTGTCATAGAGGTGCATCAGAAACAGAGAAGTATCATTGAATCCCTGGCAAAAGTGCTTTGAGAATAGTGGTAACTGTGTAGAAAAATAAGTTCTGGGGCACAAAAGATCACTCGTTTTAATGATACCACTCCCGTCTTCATAGCTCTTCAACTTTATGAGTTAAAAAAAATAAGAGGCTTTACTTTTAGAACCATCCTTGTATATTTATTATTTGTGTAACGATGACGTTTCTTACGTATCATCATCACCATCATTGTTGTAATCATCATCATCATCGTCGTCGTCATCATCGTCATCATCGAAGCCATCATCATCATCACCATCATTGTTGTAATCGTCATCATTGTCAGCGTCCTCCTCCTCATCATCATCATTGCTATAATCATCACCATTGTCATCTTCAGCATCATCGTCGTCATCATCATCATCATCATCATCGTTGTAATCATCACCATCATCGATATCATCATCGTCATCATCATTGATTTAATGTTTGTTTTACATGTACTGGATGGCATTAAGAAATTGATTTCAAAACTAACCTATCTCTGGCCAGGTTTTTGTTTATCCCTCTTTCTCTCAAGTTTTCACTTCCATATATCATTACACTGCAAACAGATACCTCGACATGACAAGATGTCGACTTTGATGTTTATTTTTAAATTACTGAATCATGCACAAAACTGAATCGAAATGAAATATACGAAGGCAAAATGTTTCTATTTCTTTTGGCATAAAGTTATTATCCTGAGGTGACTTGGTGCTGAGCAATCAAATGATAAATAAATGCCTCAAAGACAAAAACAGTTTCTACCGTCTTCTCCCCAAACAGACAAAGCATCCATCATCCTTAATGGCGATGTTCTTGAAGATGTTGAGGGTTTCAAATATCTCTCTGTCATCATGACAACTATGAATCAAGGTGGAGCTGACATCAATCACGTATTGACCTTGAACATCACACATTCTGTCGACTCATTTTCTGGCTCTGTTCAAGATCTGAGATAAGATGCAGCAGCAAAGTAAAAATCTACCAAATGCTTGTGCGAACGATTATCCTTTATTGGTAGCAAAACCAAACCAATGAGAGCGGAAGATGTTAAGTGACTGGAAAATTCCAATTACTACTGACTCCATGACACATCCTCTATGTTTAATAGCAGCACTATGTTTCAAAATATTATTACATTATTTAATTAATTGAAATGTTTTATTGAGATGAGTATTATTTATTCATTTATTTATTTATTCATTCATTTATTTATTTATTCATTTATTTATTCATTTATTTATTTATTTATTCATTTATTTATTCATTTATTTATTTGTTTATTTATTTATTCATTTATTTATTTGTTTATTTATTCATTCATTTATTTATTTGTTTATTTATTTATTCATTTATTTATTCATTTATTTATTCATTTATTTATTTATTCATTCATTTATTTATTTGTTCATTTATTTATTCATTTATTTATTTATTTGTTCATTTATTTATTCATTTATTTATTTGTTTATTTATTTATTCATTTATTTATTTGTTTATTTATTCATTCATTTATTTATTTGTTTATTTATTTATTCATTTATTTATTCATTTATTTATTCATTTATTTATTTATTTATTAATTTATTTATTTATTTGTTCATTTATTTATTCATTTATTTATTTATTTATTCATTTATTCATTCATTTATTCATTCATTCATTTATTTATTTATTCATTTATTTATTCATGTATTTATTTATTTATTCATTTATTTATTCATTTATTTGTTTATTTATTTATTTATTCATTTATTTATTCATTCATTTATTTATTTATTTATTTATTTATTTTTTCATTTATTTATTTGTTTATTTATTTATTCATTTATTTATTCATTTATTCATTCCTTCATTTATTTTTTTATTTATTTATTCATTTATTCATTTATTTATTTATTTATTCATTTATTAATTCATTCATTTATTTATTTATTCATTTATTTATTTATTTGTTTATTCATTTATTTATTCATTTATTTATTCATTTATTCATTCATTCATTTATTTATTCATTTATTTATTCATGTATTAATTTATTTATTTATTCATTTATTTGTTTATTTATTTATTTATTCATTTATTTATTCATTTATTCATTCGTTCATTCATTTATTCATTTATTTATTCATTTATTCATTCGTTCATTCATTTATTCATTTATTTATTCATTTATTTATTCATTCATTCATTTATTTATTTATTTATTTGTTCATTTATTTATTCATTTATTCATTTATTTATTTGTTCATTTATTTATTCATTTATTTATTTATTGCAGACTTTTATTCTCATCTTTTAGTTGCTGTTTCACAAAGTTTCGGTCAACTATTCCTCTGGCCTTTGTCACATGGTAACCGTGATAGGATAGGAATTGCGAATCTCCTAACAGCATTTTCAGCAATTATTGCCTTCCATAGTTGTTTTTCGTTTCACCACGTTTTGGCCAACTAAGCCTCTGGCCAGCTTTGAATAGGATTGAAACCACTATCTTCAGACAATGCTCACCTGGAACTGTAGAGATTGAACGTCTCTATCCACTACGCCACAGGCCCCAAATGCAATTATTGCTGAGAATGTAGTTAGGAGATTCAGAGTTCCTATCCTATCGCGGTTACCACCTGACGAAGGCCAAAGTAATAGTTGGCTGAAACGTTGTGAAACAGCAACTAAAAAGATGAGGATAATAGTCCGCAATAAATAAATGAATTCATTTTTTGCTTCAAAATTATGCTCTCTGACTAGTCATTCTTGTCAGTGTTGGCTAAGTCAAGCAAAACCCTCCAGAGTCATGGGAAGGGGCTCTACATTATTTTATGCAGCATGTCTTGGGCAATAATAGCCTGATGATGCCCACCCCTCTCCAGACTTCAAAGGACATACAGCACCTGATCTTACCAAAAGGTCACCCATTTTAGCACTGGCCAGGTTTCTACGTTGCTTAACTTTGTTGATCTAATGTAAACCTGTGTGTCAAAATGAATTATACCAATGGTAAAATTTGAACTTTCAAGAAAAATAATAAATGTTTTTCCAAGTGGAGGGGGAAGGGTATAAAAAAACACTGACATTGTCTTTTGCAAGACATTGCACAAAGTCTAAAAAAAAGACTAAAGAACAAAATATCTTAATTTCTGGCTGTAAATACATGAATCAAAGAGATTGCTTAAAAATTCATAAAGAAGAAGAAAAAGGAATGAATTTGGCAACAGGTTAAACATCTGTGAAGCAAATTCCCTCACCTCCCATACAGGATTTGAAAACGTGATGTGGTGGATAATGTGTGTCTTATTAGTCTTATCATTACGTATTTGTCTATTACAACTCTTAATTATGTTCTCTAAACTATCAGAGAGGCTTGATGTTGCCCGGGATTGACTGATGATAAACGAATGTTTCACACTCCTATTTTTCAGTGAAATCACCCATTTTTCAATCAAATCGATTGATTGCCTAGTCTAGTTGGAGATCCATCATGGTGCACTGGAAGGACGCTTCACATGCCTCCCTGAATGGACTTAGTTCACAATACATTATAGTCTACATTGCGCTGTAGAGAACCTAATGTTCATTTTATAAAATTATTATTAAAGTCTAAAATGCAAAAATCAAGTATCATGGTTCAATTGTACTTCAAACACGGTTAATTTTATGATAAGGTATCCTTTTCATCAGACACCACAAACAACATGTCACTAAGACGGTTATTTTTGCTAAGGTGGTTGACTACTTCCCTATTTAACACAGATTTCAGCAACTTACTCATGACACACAGGAGACTTATTTGTCTGTATTGAGAGGGAGATGACGAACTACGGGTCATACTGATGAAGTTTTCCAGGGTGTTGGGAAGCAATTCTCCTTTAGACAACACTTAAACAGCTTTGTAAGTATGAGAGCTAGTTCTGGTTGAAACTTTTTCAGCACTATAATTGGAATGCCATCAAGGCCAATTGCTTTACTGGAATCAAAGTTTTTTATTAGCTTGATAGCATCATGCACAGATATTTGTATGTCACACAGCGTGCTTTGGAGGAAATACAGGAGGATTGGAGGATTGACAGCCTTGTTCGCATATGGTAGAGTTAGCTGCAAAGTTCTTGGCAAAGAGTTTGGCTTTGTCTGATGCTGACGAGATTACCTCAGGTCCATTGATGATGATTGGGATAGAGCAAACACTTCTATTCAGGATCCTGTTTGCTATTTGCCAAAACTGGTGGGAACCAAGCCGCTGCTCAGCTACTTTGAACTTGACAGACTCAGCATGCAACTTTCTCATGTTCTTTATTACTCCTTTACAGTGGTTGATGGCAGTCCTGAAAGATTATGTTGGAAGCAATGGAAAAAGTGATTTCTGTGCACAATTGCAGCAGCACATTCTGGAAAAACCATGGCTGGTTGTTAGGTTTTTGCTGGAATTTTTTGGAGAGTATGAAGCAGTCTATATCTACAATTAGCCATTCTGTCAGGTCTGATACTATAAAGGACATATTCTTTTTAAACATGGAACGCAGAGATAGATCTAATATAAATGTATGGAAGCTATCCCAGTCAGCCATAGAGTGTCGATATACTGTATGATGGAGAGGTATGTCAGAGGATTTATTACATTTCGTTTTATCTTAATTGATACAACCGAGTGGTCAGAAGATCCCAGTGGAGACAGAACGGAAGATCAACATAGCTCAGGGCAAGTTGTGAGAAAAAGGTCTAGAAGACTTGCATACTGACCGTCAGTGTCAGGTATACAGGTGGGCTCATGAACAATCTGAGTGAGGTCATAAGCAATAGAGAAAGCGTGACAGAACCTCCCCTCATCATCTGTCTTGCTTGAGTGGGTTAACCATTCCACATTATGAACATTGAAGTTTCCACAGATGTGAATTTTAGCCGAAGGATGAGTAGACAGGATGTAATCAATTTTCTCAGATATGCTCTTAAAGATAATAACTCTGCTGTTGTGGGGGCGATAGATGTCCCTACCACATGAAAAGCCATCTTTAATGTAGGCACATATTCCATGCCTATGGCGATCCTGAAGGTCAGATTTGGATGTTAAGTTAGAGTATCTTTTAATTACGAACTCATCTAGGGAAATAATTGGTCCAATATCAATTTCACTTAGGCATAATAGGTCTGGTTTAGTCTCCCGTAATTGGATTTCAACCACTGGAAGGTTGGAACGTAGACCCCTGATGTTGAAGAAGGAAACATGGTAGGGGGGGGGGTCTACGTTGAAAGTTGAAATTCTGGGTTTAATCGTGTATTTTTCCTGGAGACTTTTCATGATGGAGTTTTGGGATTTGTGGAACAGGTCGACAGACTTGGTTAGAGCAGGGCAGAGAGGAAAAGTAAGAGAGAAAAAGAAAGTGCTGTCAAAAAAAAAAGGGACTATCATAAGTTTCTGGATGGATTTGCTCTGTCTGGTCTTCTTGGGTCTGGGAGAGTCAGCATGCTTCCAATGAAAACTGTCTCTTAGTCTCTGGGTCATAGTAGTAGATCCAGCTTTTATCGCAAGTCACTAGAGCATCAAGAACTGCAGGATCTGAATTGATCAGCTCGACCAGCTGTTATGACGTCTTTCTTTCTGATCTTCTCTGAGCACCCTTGAGACAAACTTTGTGCAAATCTTCTACATCTTCAGTTCCTTGCATATAATTGTGTATAGTTCCCACACTGACATCAAACTGTGCACTTATTGTCTCTATGGACACACGACGATCCTTATCCATGAAATTCTTCATTTAGCCAATCAATTCTGACTTCCTTACTCCTCTTACACCTCTCACAAACTTTTTGCCTTCCTTGAATCTCTTATGCCACTCAAAAACTGATGCTCAATTCATACAAGATAGATCAAAAGCAGTCTGAAATACTCCAGACGTTTCTGTGGCATTTTTTCCAAGTTTAAAACAGAATTTTATTACATATCGTCCTTCTAAAGTGTCCTCACGTCCACATTGCATTTTTGAAATTCACCAGCTGTGACAATCAGGCCTTAGTAGGGTGTATTGCAATCTTGATGTGGTTTAGTGGGGGATGCCCTTTTCTCTACCCTGCAACCCCTCTCCCACAGAAGAGACGTTGCAAGCCTATCCTTGTTTTATCGTTATTTTCATGGCAGGTGCTCGTCTGAACTCCAATCCCTGGTCCCCCCTCGCCAATCTTTCACGAAAAACACCCGTCTAGCTGAATCCACTGTGAAAAATTTCCCCCACTCTATATCTGTGCCTAAATCAAAACGCGGATTTCATGAACAAAGCTTCTTTCTTAGAACTGCACGCCTGTGGAACTCTGTTCCGTCTGCCTGCTTCCCTCCGGACTACAACTTGGATGTCTTCAAGTCTAATGTTAACAAATTCCTAATGAACCGCCCCCTTAAGTAAACACTTCATCAAATCTCCTCACTAACATAATGTACTTGCAATAACCCTTATCCCTGAGTGGCTTCCGGGCCTTGATAAGTGGTGATCTCTGTGTAAAAAAAAAACAAAAAAAAAACTGTTCATTTGAACCTGAAATCATAAAAATTGGTCAGTCATCTCATAAGATGTATAGCAATAACTTAGTGAATTTTCAAGAATCTACGACAATTTTAAATGTCTGTACAAAAAAAAAGTCTGGGAACTTATTAAAGGCACCTCGTATACAGGATATCAGCTGCAAGGGTAACTAATTTTAAAAATGACATTTTATTAATCAACTAATTTATTTGTTATTGTTTTTTTAATTCAATGAACATTTGGATTTTAATGTAACAGATAGTTCGGTTTCGCAATATTGTTTTATTTCCTGGACAAATATTTAGCATTTGTGTTCAAATGTTCCGTTCTTTTGCGGGACCGACTTTATTTTCAACAAGTTGCGATCTATTTCTAAATTGTAACTGAAAAGCAAACTGAATTATTATATCTTTTTCTTTCTTTATGATCACATTTAAACGATTAATAAATTTGTACGGAAATTACAAAAATACTAATGTTTATCTTTGTGAATAAACGAGAAATATTTTTGTTGCTTCGGACTTACAACAAACTTTTGTATAAAATTATTATTTTTTAATTAATATTGCAAGTATATCACGTAGCGAACTTTGCAAAGAGATAGCGAGCGGCAATGTAACACAGTTTTAAATAATCTGGACATTTCCAACAATTTAATTTATCACTTCCAAGTCCATAAAAAGGCGGAAACATAGTTTTGCATGAATGAATAAATGCATTGAGAATGTCCTTAGAAGTTGGACTTTCCATCTCTCGTTTTTTTTTCTTTCTTCTTTACAGTAAGATGTCCACTTTTATCTTTCTTTCTTTTCCTTTTTTTCTTTTCCTTTTTTTTTGTTTTAATTTTTTTTTTTTTACACAGAATCTGGCCTAAACCAAAACACCATGACCTACTAATTGAGCATGCGATTCGAAAACACATGTACTTGGTCACTTGATTAATGATGCGTAATGTCCTTTATTTATTTGTGGATGTCGTTTCACTGCACACAGCAAGAGATATGTCCTTTGATCACGTCATCTGTCACTTTTGTTCGTCAAGCGACATCGTTGAATATACAACATCGTTTATCTTTATCTCCCATAAACCACATCGAAAGAAAATGTCTGAAAAAAAAAAATAATCAATCAATATTTATAGTAGAGAAAATAGTTTTTGTTTTGTTTATAAAAACGAAGGGAAAATTCTCACTATAAGTCGTGAATTATGTTAAACTAACTGTATACGATCAATGGTTCATAATATGGACTGAAAAAAACCCCCAGAAGAGAAGTCATTTTGAATTAATTACACATCAACCTATACACTGGCCATACAGAGCGGTAATACATTTAATATACTAAAATAAATACACAGTTATCTATTACATACTGCTACACAAAGTGTTTGACATAAAATAATATTAAAGTGAGTTGCTGTTGCACCACAATAAGTACTGTAGGCTTAGAGCAAATTGCTTATTGCTTGAGAAGTCGATAGTTAAACCTTTTAACATTTTAGAAATTGGAGTTGAGTCTTTGGACTCTAAAGCCCTCTTTACTTCTGCCAAGATGGCGGTTATGTTTTCAGTTTAATTTGTTACTATGTTTTGTACAGCCTAACATCCACATTGCTTGACCAATTGTCACCAAACTTGTTCAAAATATTAGTCGTGGTTTAACTGGGAACTGATTTAATTTTGAGGTACCTAAGTCAGAATTTTATATATAAAAGAACTAATTTAGAAGCAGAGAATTTAACCAGTGTCCAAATTATTATCGCTAATAATAGTTTTTGGAAGCATGAGGAGCAACAAGTCCTTCCTTTGTTTTTATTGTAATAGTGGAATGGAATGGTCTATCGAAGTGGATTCAAACAAACAACGTGTAGATCTTATTTGTATTGGTTTAATTATACGTATAAAATAGCACTATTATCTATATATTCATGTTAACGATGCAGGTAAAAAGCACCTAAATATAATGTAATAAACTGTTAAGAAGGCATCAGTTCATAAAGGAAGAGACACTGTATGCAAATTATGCCTGAAAGAAAAACTTTTCTCATTAAAATATGTGTGGTATTCCACAATTAAAAAAAAAAAAGAAATCAATAATTAAAAGTATAAATATTGTGACTATTGTCGTGTTAACTCTGAAGATCAGTCAGTATTTTTAATAGCCAATTCATTTATTCCATCAGTGGGGAATGTGGAATACGATCAGTACAATAATCTTGTTTATAAAGTGAAGGCGATTTTCTACCCATGGACTTTACGACGTCAATAATTTTCTTAACAAAAGGCAGATATTAAAATCGATTTTGTCAGTGATTTTATGCTAGATATCAATCGGTGTTCTTTAAAATCCCCCCTAAATATTTTCAATCAGTTTTTATATTTAATCCTGTTCAATATTTGTTTATACATATTTAGACAAAACAGCAGAGTTTTTACTCCTTTAATCTTTTGTACCTCCACTCTGCCTATGGACACCAAGAAAATATTTAATAAGATACAATTTTTCGATATTCACCGATATTTTAAGCATTTCCATTTGTTACAATTCAAAGAGATAGGGAAAGAATAAATAGTCGACCTTTAATCTTGTATGTCGACCGATTTTCTTCTTAAAAAATAACACACTTTCAATTTAATATTTTCATGTTATTTTTTATCTATGCTAAAAAAACGGAAATTATTTGAAAGAAACCCATTTCACTCTAAATAATTTAGATGAACAAAATAGAATTAAGAATTAATCGCTTTATAATAAAAAAAAAAACAGCTTTAAAAAATTCAAAAGAAAACATGCTGACAAATGTAGTTATCTTGGTTAGTTGATCAAACAGTATTTTTGTAAGCATATTATTTGGACTATTTTATGCGGAACTTGGAACAGTACTTTTTGTGAGAATTGTTAAAGCATTGGTTTCTTAAGAAGAAGATTCTACATTTGATTTCCATCAGATATATAATAATAATAATAATAATAATAATAATAATAATAATAATAATAATAATAATAAATATTTTTAAAAGTATTCTTTAAGCTCCCAATAATTAATTCTTAGATAATTATTGGATTTAAGTTATCATTTAAGCTTCCTTCTACCTTGCACAGAAATTTCTTTCATTTTAAACTATAATTTAAGCTTCTGCAAATCATAATTTATATTGTAATTTTCATT
Organism: Euprymna scolopes; assembly: GCF_053919585.1. NCBI lineage: Eukaryota > Metazoa > Mollusca > Cephalopoda > Sepiida > Sepiolidae > Euprymna > Euprymna scolopes. The sequence goes on from NC_136503.1 coordinate 37,766,476, forward strand.
TGATTAATTAGAAATTCATGGATGTCTGTTTTTTCCGCCTCAACATAACTTTGATAATTACACACTAACATGTTCATTATTATTTATAAAGTGATATTTAACATTCGATAATCTCCTATATAATAAAATGACTGCAGAAATTTCCCTGTGGATTAAAGTACCGTAGGTTTGCAACAACAGATACCACATACAAATTTAATATGTCTAGACTATTAGCCACTGTCTTATGTAACTTTAGAATGCCATTTTAGACACATTTAGTCGTTATAATAAAATGCTACATTGCATTCTAGAAGCAACACCATCATAACCACAACATCTTGAGAAGAAGTTCCTATTTTTCCATCCTTCCACCATCAGTTAAAACCAGGAGGAAATCTACACTTTCTAAATATAATTTGGTTACACTCATAGTAACTGGATTATAAACACACATAACAAGCTTTCCCTTTTCTGATTCATAAATAATGTCTCCTTTTCCCAAACCCGTCCTTTCTGATTGGCTTAGCACTGAAAATCTCAAATACTGGAATTCATTTCTACTAAATAAACGAACAATTTCTAACATTAAAACATGGCGTCACTAACAGACATGTTTTAAATGCTAAAATTTTTCATTCAATAAGTCGCATATGTAAATAATAAACATTGTTCTAACATGCTTAGGCTACCATGCTGTTTTTACAATGGTATTTACAATTTCTTACAGTTGTGTTTGTTTGTTTGCATGTATGTGTGCGTGCATGTGTGCATGTGTACGATAGATTAAAATTTTATTTTTCATTAAATACTTCACAGATGTCATTACTAACTATTGTGCTTATGCACTTATATTACCGAGTTATTTTACAGAATGGTATTTGAAAGTTATTGCAGTATTGTTTGTTTGCGTGTGTGCATATGTGTGTGCATGTGTGCGTGTGTGCATATGTGTGTTCATGTGTGCATGCATGCATGCGTGTGTACATGCATGCATGTGTGCATGTGTGCGTACATAAGGCTGCAATTTTTCTTATTTTTCATTAAATACATCTTAAATATTATTAATAAATATTTTGCTTATACACTTATGTTACCGTGCTATTTTTTAGAATCATATTTAAAATTTATTACAGTCATGTGTGTGTGTGTGTGTGTGTGTGTGTGTGTGTGTGTGTGTGTGCAAACGATACAAATCAATCTATTACTTTCATTAACCAGACTGAGCCACGGCAGCGTGTGGCCGGGTACAGCTAGTTATTAATAATTAAATAACAGATTAATAAAATAAAATAGTATTTAAAATTCAATATTTTAATCCCTGGCGTCCATATCTTCCATCAATTTAAACAACGTGAGGTATTCCAACATTTAAAAGCATGAACATTATAAGTGACTAGTGTTGTGCTAACTCTGAAGACCAGTCTGTGTTTCTAACAGGCAACATGCTATTCATTTATTATGTCAACTGAAAATCTTGAAAAAGCTATTTGGAATAAAACACCCGGAATGTCTGGACGAAATAATATATGAAGTATTTAGATTGAAAATGTATAGTCGATAACAGACAATAGAAAGAGCTTAAAAATGAAATATTAACAGTGTTAAGTCAAAATAGTTAACCCATTAAAAACAATTCCCAATGAGTGACAGTGGAAGTAGATGTTAGTATGAGAGTAAAAGACATTTAATATTTTGTGTGGAAGACTGTAGTAGGGAAGTAGTTAAGCCGAAAAAACTTGTTTTAATTGAAAAAGAATGAAATGAACGCATACTAAAACATGCATTCAGAAATGGCTTAAGTAGCTGCTGAAACAGATTAAAATATGCAGATTTTGATTCTAAAGCTATAACGGTCAATGAAATAGGGGAAATTTTCACTTCATTTTTTATATGCAACAAGATTATATAAAAATTGTATTCTAAGGAAGCTGGTCAGTAATATTATTACATTATAATATTAGCATTCATAAATCTAATTTTTTGTAAATTCATCAAATCTTCCACTTACCATAGACAGATTCTCGATGTCTGATTGCTTTGAATTTCGGCGCTTTTTTTGAGACTCAATTCAGACGAATCCATCTCGTCTGGAATAATCTTCAGAACAATAGATTTTGTAAACTTTTGATTTTTAGAATCTCGGATAAAAGTTGGAGAAAGAATTGATAAATTCATTTTTCTAAGCGGCAAGCCTGAAATGCGAAACAAACAAACAGCCGTAAATCGTTGACTAAGGTATTTACTTAGTATTGGGACGATTAATCAGAATCAGAAAAAGCGGAAGTTTTGGAGTATTGGAATTGGAATCAGTATCGGAATCGGAAAAATTTTAGCCTGATTTTCAATCCCAGAAACGATTCTTTTAATTAATTTATTTTTTTAAAACTTAATTTTCGATTGCTGGTACTGATAATAAAACGACAAATATTTATTGACTTTAAATTACCAGTAAGACTAAAATATATTGATCCTAATTACGAATTTAGTTAAAACTGGCACAGGTAAAAAATGGCACAGTAAAATGATACGAATAAATAAATAGGAAAAAAATGATACAAATGAAAATATGTTAATTTTTATTTTCATTTCGGACCATTAGTCTCATCTTTATTAGTTGTTGTTTTTGGATCTTTTTTTTTATTGGTTCACAACGTTTCGGCCAACTTCCTCTGGCCTTCATCAGGTGGTAACCGCGACGGATAGGAACTTCGAATCTCCTAACTGTATTCTCAGCCATCACTGCCATCCGTAGTTGTTGTCGTCTCACCACATTTTTGACCAATTACCTCTGGCACGCTTTGGGTGGGATTGAAACCGCTATCTTCAGACAATGTTCATCTGGAAAAAAAAAAACAAGATCCAAAAACAACAACTAATAAAGATGAGACTAATAGTCCGAAATAAAAATAAAAATTAACATATAATGCTCATCTCAAAAAATGAATTCCAATTAAGGAATAATATATATATATATACCAATCGGTACAGACCCAACTATGGAAGATCAGATAATAAATAAACGTGGATTTATAAGATCAAAGAATCCAACCTTGATCGCCCTTCGGGGCCCGTGGCGCAGTTGATAGAGACGTTGAATCTCTACGGTTCCAGATGAACATTGTCTGAAGTTTGATCAAAATCGATATTTCTTTAATCCGATTGTTTCGATTATCAAATTTTGATACCTATTGGAAGCATTCCGATACAAATCCTACGTAAGAACATCCCCAGACACATCAAGTACATTCTTAAATTAAAAAAAAACGTTTTGGAGTCTACATGGAAGGATCTCACTCATTCAAACACACACACACACACACACACACACACACACACACACACACACACACACACACACACACACACACAAAGTTCCTTTTATACAGGGTGGCCCATTCAAAAGTAGCCCATAAAAATGTAGTAGAGAGGAGGCACATTCTTTTATTGTTTAAATTACCTGTAGTGTTATTTAAATTACCTGTAGTATTATTTAAATTACCTGTAGTGTTATAAAAGATGCTAAACAGAAATATTAGAAATACTATGATAAAAAGAGCAATACACAAGATGGCCCACTTAAAAGTAGCCCAGAAAAATGTAGTAGAGAGGAGGGACATTCTTTTATTGTCTAAATTACCTGTAGCATTGTTTAAATTACATGTAGCATTGTTTAAACTACCTGTAGTGTTATAAAAGATGCTGGAAGTGCTCCCCGTTGACATCTATTCATTTCTAGGCACATTTAACAACGTTTGCAGATACTGCCGGTAGATCTTCTCTAATGATTCTCCTGATAACGTTGGTAATGTTCTTCTTTAGTTGGCCTGGATTGTGAGGATTATTTGCAGATAAACTTTTTGTTTTAAAGTCCCCCAAAGATTAAAATCACATGATGCCCAGGGAACGTGGTGGCCATAACACTTTGCTTATTGTTCTCTCTTCCGTAAACATGTCATGAATTCATGTCAGTAATCTGTGAAACTTGTGGCATGTAGCGTCATCTTGTTGGAAAAGGGGTTGCATTTTGTCTTGTGGTGTCAGTTGGTCGTTAAGAAAAAGATTAAGATCGGGCTACTTTTAAATGGGCCACCCTTTACATGACATTTATAAATCACAGCTCATACTTTTTATATTTCTGAAATTGTGACAATCTGTGGGAATAATTACACATGTGCAAATAACATATGCGGATAATTAGTACTATCAAAAGAAGACTTTACAACACATTCATTGAGACATGTGTATACCCTGAATATGTGTTTTATTAAACTTTTAATCCCCTCCACCCCCAAACGAAACATATGGCTACTATTTGGGACCATTAATACAAGGACACTACGTAAGGATTTGAGCAATGAGATTTTTGTTTTAATTGCATTTAAATTTTTGCATTTAATACAATAAAGAAAGCAGGAAATTGGGAGGGAATTCTAAAGTCTAACAGTCCGAAAAAAGAAATTATTAGAATGAAAGACTTTCTGGCATCTAGGGATTTCTACAGTATAGATAAGTTTGCTACCTGTTGAGTTAATCAGGAGTATTTATGTCGAGGGGACACAAGTGCAACGAATTTGTCAGAGCACATTCCATCAAAATACTTATAAAACATACCATCAAAATATTTATAGAACATACACGGCGATGGGACAGAGGTTGACATTTGGCTGATAGTGCGGATTCTCTTAGACTGGAGACTCTTTTTCTAACTGTATCTAAGAGGAAGAGACTAGTAATAGATGCATCAGCCAGGATGTGGCAACAATACTTTGTGCAAGAGGCAAATGATGGTTTTGAAGAAATTAATGCATATTTTCTTAAGACATGCATTCAGAAATGGCTTGAGTAGCTGCTGAAGCAGATTAGGAAATGCAGATTTTGATTCCAAAGCTATAATGTTCAATGAAATAGGGGAAACTTTCACTTTATTTTATATATGCAACAAGAACATAAAAATAAACGTATTCGATATAGAATATTCACAAAAAGTTTTATTTGCCATTAAGAGTCTAAAGCTAATACATAACCCTAAAGGTATTACTAGATTTTTAAACGAGTTAAAACTAACCAGACTTTCCAATTTGATAAAAGTTCCATTGTAGCATATTTGTTATGGGGTGGAGCTAAATAGATAAAGGCAAAAGTATGCATGCATTAATATGGGAGGGGAGACTATCTTCAAGTAATATCCTAAACTGGGAATGGGGCAAAGGACTTATATTAAGTAGATATTAATAAGTCCTTCTCACCTTTTTTTTTTTTCCATTTTTTTTTTTTCAATGGAGAGTAGATAATGCATGAGGATATGTTATCGGCAGCTCCAGTAACTCTCGTTTCTCCTTTTTTGTCCTTCAGTCCTCATTTCCAAGGAGTGATTTTTCTGACAAAGGGTGAAGAAAAAGCTGCTTTCCATGTCGGTAGTACTTTGTAAACAGTAGCCTGAGATGTCGGAAAATTTCTGTTTCTATGTCTATCCTTGTCGTCATGTCACTAGTAAGGGTGCTGGAGGTAAACGTTTCATCTGGGCTGACGTTACCTGCCTGATAGTCAGGGACTTGAACCTTGGATTAACCACTAAGGAGGCTGTCCTATCAGCAGGTGCAAAGTACCAGGGCTGCTGTATTGCCATTTGGTGAATGGATTCTGGACCATACAGTAGTTTCTGGTAGGGTCTCTCGATGCCATACTAGTGGGTAATTGTTACAGCTTTACCTTATCATGTGCTTGTCTTTTTCTCTCTTACTTTCCCCCTCTGTCCTGCTCCAACCAAGTCTACCGACCTGCTCCACAAACCCCAAAACCTCATCATGACAAATCTCCAAAAAAGAAATATGAATAAACCTAGAACCCCATCCTCAAACGTAGACCCCTACTACCAGGTCTCCAACATCAGGGGTCTATGTTCCAACTTTCCAGAGGTTGAAACACAATTACAGGAGACAAAACCGGACATATTCTTTCTAAATGAAACAGGCATAGGGCATCCCACTTCCCTAGACGAATTCATAATTAAAGGATACTCTAACTTAACATCTAAATCTGACCCCCAAGATCGCCATGGGCATGGAATATGTGCCTACATCAAAGATGGCATTCCATGTGGTAGGGATATCTCCAGAGAAGACCCTAATTTACCTTATATGTGCTTCTGGGTTGCACTAGCTTACACCACTGCATTTATATTTGCCCTCTATCGCCCCCACAACAGTGGGGTTACTATCTTTAAGAGCATATCTGAGAAAATTGACCACATCCTGTCTGCTCATCCTTCGGCTAACATTCACATTTGTGGTGAGTTCAGTGTCCATAATGTGGAATGGCTGACCCACTGAAATAAAACCGATGACAAGAGGAGGTTCTGTCATGATTTTTCCACTGCCTATGACCTCACTCAGATTGTTCACGAACCCACCTGTGTGCCCGATACTACTGGTCAGTATGCAAGCCTTCTAGACCTTTTCCTCACAACTTCCCCTGAGCCATGTTCATTTTCCGTTCTATCTCCTCTGGGATCCTCTGACCACTCTGTTGTAGCAGTTAAGATAAAAATAAAATATAATAAGTCTTCAGACATACCTCTCCACCATACCGTATATCGATACTCTATGGCTGACTGGGATAGCTTCCATACATTCATATCTGACCTACCTCTGAATTCCATGTTTAAAAAGGATGTGTCCTCTATAGTATCAGACCTGACCGAATGGTTAATTGTAGGCATAGACCGATTCATACCATCCAAAACATTCCAACAAAAGCCTAACAGCCAGCCATGGTTCTCCCCTGAATGTGCTGCTGCCATCGCGCACAGAAATCACTTTTTTCATAGCTACCAACGTAATAGATGTACTGAGACTAAAGCTGCTTTCAGGACTGCCAGCAACAACTGTAAAAGAGTAATAAAAAATACAAGAGAGCTATATGCTCAGTCCGTTAAATCCAAAGTAGCTGAGCAGCGGCTTGGTTCTCACCAGTTCCAGCAAATAGCAAACAGGATCTTGAACAGAAGCGTGCGTTCTATCCCAATCAATGGACCTAAGGTTATCTCGTCAGCGTCAGACAAGGCCAGACTATTTGCCAAGAACTTTGCAGCTAACTCTACCCTATGCGACAAAGGCCATCAACTCCCCGTATTTCCTCCTATAACAGACAACACGCTATGCAACATACAAATATCTGTGCATGAGGTCGCCAAGCTAATCAAGAACCTTGATTCCAGTAAAGCAACTGGCTTTGACAGCATTCCAGTAATAGTGCTGAAAAAGCTCCAACCAGAACTCGCCCTCATACTTACAAAACTGTTTAAGCATTGCCTTAAGGAGAAGTGCTTTCCAATACCCTGGAATATCTCATCAGTATGCCCTGTATTTAAGAATTCAGGTGAAAAGTCATCTCCCTCTCAATACAGACCAATAAGTCTCCTGTGTGTCATGAGTAAGTTGCTGGAATCCATATTAAATAAAGAAGTAGTCAACCACCTCAACAGATACAACCTTCTTAGTGACATGCAATATGGTTTCCACTTTGCAAGATCTACAGCAGATGTGCTAACGGTTATATCTCATAGGACTAGTGAATCTCTTGACAAAGGCTTCCTTTCCAGGGCAATTGCTTTTGACATATCAAAGGCCTTTGATAAGGTATGGCATAAGGGCCTACTTCACAAGATTTCCAGATATGGTATCACTGGAAATGTTTACTCAAACATTAAATCATTTCTCTCCAATAGGTTCATAAGAGTAGTGGTTGATGCGCAGAAATCAGAGGCCCACAGTATTAATGCTGGAGTCCCTCAGGGGTCCATCCTGGGCCCAACTCTCTTCCTGATCTACATCAATGATCTCCCAAAACACATACTTAAATCATTCGTTGACATCTATGCTGATAACACGATGATGATGGCAACACATCAAAGGCCGTAAATGACAAAGTTCTCTCTGATTCTCTCTCCTCTGATCTTGAGTGCGTGGTACAGAGGAGGAGGAGGTGGCTGATTACTTTTAATGCATCTAAGACCAAGCTCCTATCTCTACATCATAAATGCTCTGATCCCCATCTGGCATTAATTGAAATGGATGGCTCTCGTCTTGGGGAGGCTCCATGTTTGGACAAGCTTCTGGGTTTGACCTGTACTCCTGATCTGAAATGAAACAAGAACATCAGGTCTGTTGCCAAGGACGCTGGGAAAATGGTGGGATCCTTCTACCGCTCCAGAAGATATCTCACTACTGATGCAATTCTCTATCTGTATAAAAGCCAAGTACGTCCAAGAATGGAGTACTGCTGCCACATCTGGGCAGGAGCTGCTAAAAACAGCCTATCCTGCCTTGACAGAGTACAAAATAGACTTCGTGGCTTAGTGGGGGATGCCCTTTTCTTTTCCTTGCAGCCTCTCTCCCACAGAAGAGACTTTGCGAACCTGTCTTTGTTGACACACCAGTTTTGCCAGATGATCGAAGTTAAGCAACGATGAGCCTGGCTAATACCAGATGGGTGAACATTTGGGAAGGCTAGGCGCTGTATGTAGAAATTTACAGGTTGGTATCTGGAGGCACGTTTAACTCACTGAGGAAGATGCACCCTCAAATCAATTGTAATTTGCAACAATAAATCTCAACTTCAATATTTTCTATCAGCTGTCAAATACTCAACTTTCTATCCTCCTCAATTTGTTCTTCTTAAAGCAGCTATTCTCCATCAAATGCAAATTAATGCAACATAAAAAAAATCAAGCTATTGACACAAGTTTTTTTACTTTTTTTTTTTTTTACCCTGATTCCTGTGCCTGAAATGCTAAACAGATTTGCGTGAGTAGTGTCTTCTATTACAATATTCGGCTTTCTTTTGCCCCTCCCATGCTTGCTGCAGGCCTATCAGACAAAATAAAGTATCCATACAGAATATTCACAAAAAAGTTTATAAAAAAAAATTTTTTTTTAGAAAATTCTGTATTGACTATGTTTTTTTTTTTTTTCTGATGTTTGATTTTAGGCCTGCAGCAAGCATTCCTGGAGTTTTTTTTTTTTTTACATAGTGATCACCACTTATCAAGGCCCGGAAGCCACTCAGGGATAAGGGTTATTGCAAGTACATTACGTGGAGTTGAAGAAAACCTAATATTTATTTCTCTTTTATAATGCATTTTCTGATTTCTATGAGAATTTCCTTCTTAAAATGGAAAGTTTAAAAGCCCCCCCCCCCAAATTTCTTTTACCTTTTGTTGTTTTGAGGTTTTTAATTACTGTCTCGTTTCTATTCCATATTTTTCGTTTGTCCAAAAATATATTCGTTGTCCACATTCCTGGAGTTGAGAAATCCACAGTCGGGCAGAGATCAAAAGATGCTGGAAACTGGCTACCCTTTTCCCAAACACTTAAACCGGGATTCAGGGAACACCAAGGATCAGACGGAAAAAGTTTCTCATTGCTTTTTGCTTTTGTGATATTAGCACCTTTCCTAGCTACTGTCCGGTTCCTTCGTTTCGACGACTCTTCTTTGTCGGTGAGCAATGTTGTGGTGTTACAGTTTTTGCCAGTATTTTTTGTGAGAGTTGAGATGCCATCGAGCACAACATTATCTGTAACAATCGCAGCAATGTCTTTTCTTAGAAGCAGAGGAGATATTGTGTACACATTACTGGTAGGCCTTTTCAGAAGTTCATCATCGCTACAAAAGTTCATCAATGATTCAATCGAGAGCCCAACTTTGGATTTTGGTTGGTTATTATTATTGCTTTCTTTGTCCAATAATAGTGTTGGATTTTGCTGGAGTCCAATGACTTCCAGGGGTCGTGTTCGCTCCCATCTCGTATAAATTAAATCCGTCATTGGCTGGTAAGCAGAATATTCTTGTTCCACATTTGGACAAAGCCTTTTTAGACCAGCTACAAGAAGAAGAAGAAAAAGAAGAAGAAAAAAAAAGATCTTTTTAAGATCATCATCATCATCATCATCATCATCATCATCATCATCATCATCATCATCATCATCATCAATAATAATAATAATAATAATAATTTCATATGTAATATATTGATGTTGGCATTCTGTGGATGCTTGACATAATTGAAGAGGCCTCAATACTATTGTAGCTCTTTTGTTAAAACTGCAAAAGTATTTATCTAAGCTAGCTGGGACGCCCAGCATAGCCTGGTCGTAAAATACGCTTAAATATGATATTTTAATTCATGCAGATTTCGTATATATTATTATAGAGTCAATTTTCTACCAATTCTTATATATAATAAAGTTGTGATTTCAAAAATAAAAAAAATATATATCTTGGGTGCATCAGCTTGAATCGAAACAGAAATCAAAACTTATGAAGAAAAAAAAAATATATGTATACATATATTCGATGCCTCCATTCAGTCTCGAATGACAATGGATACCCTCTGCACATTTAATTGTGAGGCAAGGTTAGCACAATCTCCAACCACACCTCTCCTGAATCGGCACTGTTTGTGTCCAGTGGCAGGGAGAAGTCCAGGATGCCTGAAAACAATGCTTAGATAAGCGGAGAGCACATACAGCACTTGGAAGTCCCAAATGGTTACCCATTTAGTACTGACCAGGTTCAACGTTGCTTAACTTCAGCACGTACGGCATAATCACATTGACACACAGGTTCCCGCTGGATCACTGAAGTTAAATGTTGACACACACATATATATGTACATATACGGCATAATCTATCTATCTATCTATCTATCTATCTCTCTCTCTCTCTCTCTCTCTCTCTCTCTCTCTCTATATATATATATATATATATATATATATATATATTATTTTATTTTATCGACAATTCCTTTCTGTTGCAAGTTTAGAATATAATTGTCTATAATACCAACTCTATTATAATCTCAGCTCAATGAATTTTCAAAAGAGTTTTCAGTGGAAAAAATAAACGTGTTCACAACGGATTGAAAAACTAGTTAGGAATAGTTGTAAGCGTCTCTGAGGAGTGACTGGATGGAAGATTTGCAGTTCTATGGACGAGAGGTAATTTTCCATCCTTTCACGAAACAGCTGTAAGAGCTTAACGCCAAAATAAGTGAATTTCTATTCATGTAGGTTGTGATTTTATTCAATTTACGTATATATATATATATATATATATATATATATATATATATGGATATTCTCAGGAAGGCTGAGTGTTTGAACATCGAAGCAATGGTGAAGAGGAATCGGTTGCGCTGGGTAGGTCATTTTGTATGAATGGAGGATGTGAGGCTGCCTAAGTAGCTGTTTTACGGCGAGTTTAAGACTGGGAAATGTTCTCAACATCGACCAAAGAAAAACTTCAAGGATTGCATAAAAGACGATCTTAAAGCTTTCAAGATTCCTGTTCAGAACTGGGAGACCCTGGCAAAATGCCGGCCTGAATGGAGGAGGCTAGTTAGAGGGGGATTTGAAATTTTTTGCGAGGGAAAGAATCGATCATGCTGAACTGAAGAGAAACCTTCGGAAAGGCAATGTGTCAGTTTTGCCCATTGAATTGAGCAGTTGGAAATGTGAGGATTGTAATCATGTGCTCCTCTCAAAAGTAGCTCACATTAACCACAAAAAGACACATGCCATGAGCAGAGTGAGCAAAAAAAAAAAGTGGAGTCTGTAAAGATGAAGTAATTGCCATATATATAACTTGAGTTCCTTCAGCTATAATCGAAACCGAAACCAAAACTTATAAAGAATTCTTGGTAAAATTATCTATTACAGAAATGGAAGGTCATAACAATTAAACGACGGCCACTCGAAAGAAAAAAGATGTAAGCATGATACAAAATAACACACACGCTTTCATATTAATATGTAAATAATGGTATCAAAAGAGGTGGAGAGTACTGGAAATCTGGGGAAACTTAAGGTCACTCAGACTTCAGGAAATACCAAGTTGTTCTCAAAGAGGATTCTTTGATGATAGCCTGTGCGAAAACTCCAAGTGAATGAATAATAATAATGAATGTACTCAATGCCTGGTGGCTGAACATGTGTTAAAAGCACACAACGTGGAAAATACGAGTACTGCTACACCAACAGGTTTAGTGAATGGTGAGTGTTCCTGTGGAACCAAAAGGTAAAGTAATCTCTGCAGAAATCTCCAGAGTAACTTACCTTAGCTGAGGCATGCATGACTCATCAGTGTGTGAAATATGCTCTGCAAACTAAGTCCCAACCAAAGGTCAAATGGTATAGGGAGTGTGAGTAGAGGGATCACATAAGTTGTAGTGACTACAACCTCTCTAAAGGAAGCAAACCTCTGATGTAAATCAACCACAGTTGTAATTACCAGATAACACCTGGGGGAGTTTAACTAGGTCTCATAGCCGGGATTGGGTCTTCAGCTTTGGCTAGTAACTCTCCTAGAGATAGTATCTCAAAAAAGAAAAATTATAGAATGAAAACCTTGCTCAAATCATTCCCTTTATTATTAAATGTAAATGGGTCTTCAGTGTTGAGTGAAGGTCTCTCGTCCGGTTGGGGTAGGAATGAACCTTCTCAGGCCATCATCCAGCAAAACCCTCAAAACATTAACATTAAAGCTAGAACTAATAATAGAATTGTAAGGAAATGTAATTTAAAGAGTAATACTTCTAAGGGAAGATATACACAGTGAATGAACCAGAACTATTTGAACTGAGAAAAAACTTGCAGGACAGCCCACGTGATTAGAACATATGAATGATTATCTGCCATTGAAATTGAAACACTAAAAATAGAAATTGAGAAGGGGAGACTTAGAAGAGGTTATGGACACCAATCCAGGTGATGCAGTTGAAGAAGGGCTGAGGGTAGAAGCAACAACTAACTCTGAAAACAGAATGGTTTTCAGGTTGTTTCGCCATACTGAATCTCTATGATTTCAGGTGAGCATTGTCTGAAGATAGCAGTTTCAATCCTACCCAAAGCCGGCCAGATGATTAGTGGTGAGATAACAACTATAGAAAGCAGTAATTACTGAGGATACAGTTAAGAGACTCAGCATTCCTATCCCATTGAAGGCCAGAGGAATAGTTGGCCGAAACGTTGTGAAACAACAACTATGAAGATGAGGATAATAGTCTGAAAATAAATAAATAAATAAATGAATAAATAAAGCAATGACGTCTATTTAGGAAAACGAAATAAAGCATTACAAAGATGCAGAATGAATAAAATAAATATTGAGAAGGAAGTGCCTTCTAGAGTAAAACGACAGAGTGATAATCTTTCTCTTCTGCTTTTTATCATCATTTACAAAATGTTAAGCCAGGATATGAACTCGGGAAAGGACTTCCTACACTCAACTACTTACTATTTATGGACAACCTTAAAGTTTGTGAAAAGAATGAACACCAACTTGACACCCTAAGAAATAATGTCAGATTATTTAATGACGATATCCACTAAATATGCTTTTCTTATAAAAAGAAATAAACTCCACTCAGATGGTTTTGTGGCTTTGATCTCTCTAATATCTAAGATCTAATAAAAATTATTGAGAGTGAGAGGGGCTACAAATACTTGGGAATATTGGAAGTAAATAAGATTAAAAACAAAAAAATGAAAGACCAGGTCACATCATCATAATCAGTTTATCATCTGCTTTACCGTTTACTGTCATTTGTTGGATGGCTTTTAGAAATTGGCCAAGTCTTCATTTTTATCTTTCTATCTCAAGTCCATCATTATCACATTCTTTCATGCTTTCTTTCGCTTTTCTCTGTCAACAGACCCTGCTATCTCAACTGTTCCACACCTACTAACCCAATAACTCTCATCCATTCTTTCAACATAGCCGTAGCAGCAAAATGTCCTATTTAGCGCACATCACCCTATCTAAATTTAATCTTCCTCTGACATTATTAGATATCAACCCGTCTTTGAGACTCACATTTATCGTATCATTCTTATATTATTATATTTCTCTCCGGCATCATTTCAAAAGCTTAAGCTCAATTTATGCTGATTGAATATCATTTTTTTTTCCTATTGCCCGAGATAGTAAATAAATAATGAGAAAAGTCTCACCTCATTATACATTCATTTATATTTTCCCAGCGGACAGCACATGTTAATAGAATGATTAATCAGGCGAAGGTATCACAAATTACTGTTGAATGCCATTAGAGAGACAACAGATCTACTCTCCTTTCATTTATATTTGCTTGTGATGTTTCTGTGTGTTTTGAGTTTTTGGGTTTATTTTACTGTACATATAGATTCGAAATAGTTGTCAAAAAACAAATATATAACAAATAAATGTTATCAAAGGCAAGATAAGTTACTTTTCTACCTAACTTGATAAGTTTTTAGTGTATTTATTTAATGTAAAATGTTTATTCAGCTCGAAAAACATACAATGTTTACCGATGTATTGGAAAATTTAAAATGGCGCCAAACTTTCTGCTGAACACGATAAGTTTGGGAAAATGAGTTAAAAAAAAAACTATACAAAATATTGTTAGAAACTCGCTCAATATATGTTACCATGACATAGGCTGACATATATACGGTGAGTTTTTAACAGTATTTTGTATATTTTTTTATTTTTAACTCATTTTCCTAAACTTACCGTGTTCAACAGAGAGTCGGGCGCCATTTTAAATTTTCCAATATATATATGTATATATATTTTTCTTCTTACTACTATATATTAGGTTCACTATAATAATTGATAGAGAATTGCCTCTATAAAAATAAATATGTAATCTGCATGAATTAAAATAGCATATTTAAGCGTATCTTACGACTGGGCAACGCTGGCGACCTGCTAGTAAATAATATGACATTTAAAGTAAATCAACAGATTATTAATTAAAAAGTCCATCCTGAAACCTGTGTCCACTGTGGACCAGACTATCTGATTTTATAGCTTTTACACTTGTACTATACAAAATTTGAGTTGAGCAAAATAGTAACACCTGAGGAGGGGAATATTTTCCGAAAAATTGCGATATATAGTCTTTACACGAACGCATCTCTAATAAGCAATGTTGCACTGAAAATAAATAAGAATTATAGAGAAAAAAAAAAGGAAAAAAATAAGTCAGTTTAAACAAATCAAATAAAATTATTTTCACTTTCAACTCCATTCATCCTATTTTCAGTACTCCTTTAATCTATTTCTGCACTATTAATAGCCTTCTAAAAATTGTCTGTTAAAAATTATTTATTTGATTTTGATTGCTCTGTATATATATATATATATATATATATATATATATATATATATATATATATATATATATATATATAAGAATACTGTTAAGTTTTGAGATATTGTGTTGAACAAAGATGGCGGCGTAGTTCAGATCAGTAAGCAAGATGGCGACCAAAAATCAAATGTGGTCCATGGCGTAGTTAACCTCTTAAGTTCTGAGATATTGTGTTGAACAAAGATGGCGGCGTAGTTCAGATCATTAACCAAGATGACGGCCAAGAATTAAATTCTGTCCTTGATGTAGTAAACGGCGAACTGATTGAATCCAAAATTTGACAACTTTTATAATAATTTTGGGACGTTTTCATTGGTTGTTTAGCACAGCCGTTGGTTATAAAAATGATTGGCAAATCCATTCGTCTTATACCCCCATCACAAGTTTATTGTGATGGGATGTGTCTCCTCGCGGCTTCGGCTGCAGGGAGACAGGGTAGTACACGTCAAGGATTCGTCACTTGACACTCAGCCCAACAGATGAGTGGCAGGGAACCGGCCCAGCACCTGTTGGACTGAGGTACGCCACCTGGGTAATACCTAGGAGGTCCACCCTCCCAGGCCTTGCCACCGGGCTTTCCGGTGGGGCAAGTTTATTGCTTGCTGCCTGAAGCGCCCCGACCGGGGAATGCCGACGGGGTTACTCAGGCAATTTTTAAAATTGCAGGAGTGCCCCTTCTTTAGGGGAGCCTGCAGGGTTCCCACTTTCTGGCCTTGTGCCACATAATGCTGATGTGGGCAGCATTTAAATATATACCCCCATCACAAGTCAAAAACATTTTACAAATACAAATTTAATCATAGAATATATTCTACATGAATTTATTCTTCGACAGGATACTCAAATAAGATGTATTGAAATTTCCTTAATCTGCAAAGTTTCAAAGAAATGCATTCTTCTCATCAGAGGAAAGATATTAGCAAATGAATATTATAGCGAAATCATGAATTTACTGGTACTGGCAGTAATTGAAACAGCATTATACGAAAGATTATATATATACTTTATGTTGGTTGGTTTTTGTTTTACCGCATATCAAACCTTTTCAGGTTATTTAATGCCGAATCTAGTGATTTTGAAGAAAAGTTTTTGATAGAATATATTTGTTTTTTTTTCAAGTTGGTTTCTATTTAACCCATAGTTGGGACCCTAACAGGTACTACCACTCTGGGTCAGAGTGGACCTGGGAGCAATGGCAATTAAGGAGTTGCTCCACACTCCCCAAAGCCCGCAAGCTGGGGACTCACCATTGGATATAGTTTAAAGTCATAAAGCTGAATGTCTGCGTGTGTATGTGTGTGTGTGTGTGTGTCTGGTCACAAATAGGTTCCTATATGGTTGACTATTTTACATATAATGATAGAAGATGTATCGAGACACAGGAATGGGTATGTTTGATTTGGCAGAACGGTGGTTCATTAAAATTGTGGGGTCTGCGTTTCCACAAAGTATGGAAATAAAAAATTTAAAAATTAATAAAAAAACGTTTACAAATGTTTTTGATATAGATATACATAAGAATATTTTGATAAGTATGTTTCAACTTAAATAGGGATCGTATAATAAAATTGTGGAGTGTGCGTTCGCGCATGGCCTCCATAGAATGGAAATAGGCACAAACTTTAATAAAGACTTTTCATATCTATCTGCATAAGTATACTTTGATAATAATGTTTCAGTTTGAAGAAATATGGTATACTATAATTATGGGGTGTTCGTTCGCGCCTGACCTCCATAGAATGGAAATATGTCACAAAGTTTAACAAGGTTTTTTAATATAGATCCACAGAATATTGTGATAAGTGTTTCAGTGTGAACAGGTATGGTATAATAAATTATGGGGTTTATCTATTTTATTTTTACTTTCATGATATTTTGCTTTGGTTTTGATACCCCCAAATTCGAAGCTATCTCTTTACAACCCTTCCTTTTCATAACCTATCATACTTTCATAAATCAGAGTCCATCCATTTTCTGTAGGCTGTTTTTGAACCCAGTCAACGACGGGTACTTTTACTAGTATATATATATATATATATATATATATATATATATATATATACTAGTATATATATATATATATATATACCTTACTTTGGGTTTGGTGTAATTGCACCAAATCCGGGGGTTATTGCGGCAATTAAAAATAAGCGCTCTTTATATGCGTGGTTGCCAAAAGAGCACTTTTAGCTAGTTGGCGCAATTACCCTGGACTTGGCGAAATTACCCCAAAGTACAGTATATATATATATATATATATATATATATATATATATATATATATATATATATATATATATATATATGCATACATAATATATATATATATATATATATAGATATATATATAGATATATACATACATAATATATATATATATATATATATATATATATATATATATATATAGGCATCGTGCTTGTTGTGCAGACATAAATTCAGTATAAATAGACAAATGTATATAGAAACTATATCAATATCTGTAACAGAGAGATGAAAAGGTCATGAATACATTACTTCAGTCACCATAACAATGTAATTTGCAATCCTCTCTGATCCATTTGGACGGAATAAAAATAGGACACTTTAGTCGTATATATATATATATATATATATATATATATATATATATATATATACATATGATTACTTCATTTAATCACATAAATTGATATACGAAGATATAATTCTATGCGTGAATTTTCAGTATTTACTTTAACAGTGCTCGATACATAGGTAGAGCTAGGTAGTAAGTTATGAAAATATGTATGGCAATTAAGCTACACAGAATATTCTGTGTTTCATTATCGCGGAATATTTTGTGTAGCATAATTCCCATATATATTTTTATAAATTACTATATATATATATTGATTTGTAACTTTAAGCTTTAGGTTCTTCCAAGTTAAGGAAGATCTCTAATGACGCAAAACCATTTCAAATCTCTTCTTACTTACCTGTCTCTTCAAACATGTTAAATCTTTCATTTAGGGTCAGATGATTACCAGCATCTTTATCCTCCCTCTCCTGTTTTGCTTGTTGAACCAGTGACTGAAAACAAAATAAACAAAATAGAAAAACAACCACCACCACCACCATGATCCTCGTTGTCGTTGTTTAACATCCATTTAATGTGCTAGCTTGTGTAGGATAGCTTTTAATAACTTCTAAACTAATTTATCTCTGACCATGTAATTATTTTAACTAGATAAGCTGAAATATAGCAACTTTTTTTTGTAAGTTGCTTTCTTTAGTTGAGGAAAAAATTTTATAGATTGGATGTCCTTCTTGATGCCAACTCACTGATGTGATAGGGATGTAGGGATGAATGCTTTTATTGAGACATCATCTCTAAGTGAATACCTATCAAGGCCAAAGAGCTCTTCAGCTGCCCTTATTACCGAAATGTGTTAATCATTTCACCGACTTTTTTGATTTTCGTATTTGAATGTAGACGCCGAGAATATTTGAATCTATTTATTTTACAGCCAACCAGATGGCTTTCCCCATTACAAATCTTGTCAGATTGATTGTGATAATCTTAAATAATGCGCAATATGTTTTAAAAGATCCGGGCAGGAGTTGCTCGGCAAGCCTTATCCTACCTTGATAGAGTTCAAAATCGGCTTCAAAACCTAGTAGGTGATGCCCTGTTTTTCCTCCTCCAGCCTCTTTCCCATAGAAGGGACGTCACGAGCCTGTCTCTGCTCTATCACTATTTTCATGGCAGGTGCTCGACTGAACTCCAATCTATGGTTCCTCCCTTGCCAAACTTTCACAAAAAACATCGACTAGCTACAACCACTATATGGTCCCCCCACTCTCTATCTGTGCCTATATCACAGATTCCATGAACAAAGCTTCTTTCCCAGAACTGCCCGCCTTTGGAACACTGTTCCGCTGGCCTGCTTCCTGATTGAATACAACATGGTAGCCTTCAAATCTAATGTAAATAAGTTCTTGTTGAACTGTCCCTACAAATAATCAAATGCTACCCAATTTACACTATTAACGATTACTACACTACCACCTTATATTCATTAACTCTTATCCTCGAGTGGCCCCCGGGCCTTGATAAGTAGTGACTCCCAAATAAAAAAAGAAGAACCCTTAATTCATGTGACGTCGTCAACACGATTAGTGAACGGTTTTATCAAGAGATAGATTCAAGCTGTCGAAAGAACCACTACTCAAGTAAAACGCTCAAAGGTGACAGGTTCTTTTTTTTTCATTAGCCATTAGTTACTACTCCAATGCTCCACTTACCTTTGATCTTCTCATTGTAATGCTGAGTGTTGACGCATCGAGTACAATTTTAATCTCTCATCAGGGATTGAACCCTAATCACCCGACCCATTAGGGAACACTCTGACCATTATGCCAAACAAGCTGGAAAAGGTCAAACAAATGGGAAGAGATGATAATTTCGCGAAGTTATGTCTGCTGAATAATTGAAAACAAGCATGACTCAAACGTTTTCTAACTCTAATCGTATCCGTGAAGTGTTAGAACAGCGACAAGATAAAAGATAAAGGATATCGTTAGAAAACAACACTACGAACTGTGCAATGTATTAAAACCCTAAACAGAGCAATGGAAACCAGAAACGGAACTAACTAGATGTGCAAACCCTCAATTTTACATTCAATTCAAATAGAAGAACATAAACAGCCACTCATAATGATCATGTCACTTCATTACAAAATCGGGCAGCCATGCTAAAGTCGATAACAACGCGGACTGACAACCTGGCTTTGCCAAGTTTTAATCCAGCCGGTTCGATAACAAGGATGCTGGCAATCGCCACGTGGTTCCTCCTGTAAGTACCTGATTCTATCAAAAGAAAAAATTGGAGAAAACAATGCCACCATCTGAATCAAGCTAATCAAAAATGTTATATCATGTTCATTAATATGAATTTATGGGGAGTATGCAGTTAAGCCACAAAAGAAAAAAAAAAAAAATACAAAAAATGTTACCATAGCCATATTTTTTAAAAATATCTGTCTTAATTTTTGTTTTTACAGTTGTTTTAAATGCTCCTTATTTCATTGTAAATATTCACGTTTTACTAGTTATTAGCCAACAAGATGGCCGCTGATATTCTTCTTTATTGTTTCTCATGTCGGCGATCATCTTGTTGGTTAATAACTCGTAAAAAGTGAATATTTGAGATGAAATAAAAACTATTTAAAACTACTTAAAAACACATACAAAAAATGAGCCGGTGATAGATAAAAAAGTAACTTATTTTAATTATTTAAATTTTTTTTTTTGTATATTTGCTTTTTTTTGTACCTTTTTCTTTGTTGGTTTCACTACTCAATCTCCAAATTTATGTTATTACTACAAAATAAAACCTTAACTCCAGCATCAGCAACATTCCAGATCAAATAACCCCGAAACAATTAAGGCTCACTATAACCTGTTAAATACAATACACGAACTAATAATTGAACACTGATTAGCAATCATCACAATAATGTTGAGTGTAGAGCCATTCTTGTAATAGAAAAATATATTTGTCCTAAGAAAAAAAAAAAAAAATTTAAATAAAAAAATAAATGGCAACATAAATCCAGCCAAAGGAGCTTTTCCAGGCAAAGAATTAATCCAATCATGATCAGCAAAAACGTAGTAGGTTTTCTCGTATTAAGACCGAAAGTTATCACCGAAAAAAAAAAAATCAGTATCTATTATAATAAATCTGTATTCCTGTCTGTTTGTTTGTTTGTTTGCTTGTTTGTTTGTTTGTTCACAATGGCGTCATAGCATATATGTTATGTATGATATACCATGCAAGAAAATACTTTCGGCTGCTAACATTTGTTACTTTTCTATTCCTTACTTCACTATTTAAACTTCTGGCAACCTACACCCAACAGTGGAGAACACTTGAATAAATACATCATTTGTTATATTTATAGATGGTCTTTGTTTTCCTTTTATTTGACGACCTTTTTATAGATAGATAGATAGATAGATAGATAGATAGATAGATAGATAGATAGATAGATAGGAATCATGTATTAAGTCATTGCTTGATTGTTGAATATCGCAAAATATTTCGGACATGTAGCACAGTCTACTGTATTTTCAACCAAAATTTGCTGAAACAAAAAAAAAAAAAAGGGGGATAGGTTTAGCGTAGGAAATGATAGGGATGCTAACATAGTGGTTACAGCCTCCAATATTTTAATTCCTTCCAAAGCGTGGATTTTCTTAGTACATTTCCAAAGACGCGATTATCATCTATATCCTATCCGAGCCATGATCCACGCTATAAATTGATGTATACGGTAATAAAATAATTAAAAAAAAAAAAAAAAAAAACAATAATTCATTTGTTGTTTTGTGGTGAAAGCAATTTCGAAAACTGAATCTTGATTTCTATGTAACAATTCTCCAAAAAAATTTTTTTCAATTATTTTATTATTTTATTTTAGCTGGGAATGGGGCATCCTAATGGACGCCAGACATTTACTCACTGTCTCATACATTCCAACCAAGAGATTTTTAAAAGATTCTAATCGCCCTTTTAAGTTTAATTATATATATATATATATATATATATATATATATCTTGCACTTGGTTCACCGGGTATATTTGCCAAGTAGTTTTTTAAATTATTTTTTATGAGTCTGGTTTCTCCTATAATTACTGGAGTGATGGAGATGTTCCTAAGATTCCATTTTCTTTTTATGTCATACATAAGGTTTGGTATTCCATTATCTTTTCTCCAGTGTAAATATAGTATGTGATTTCAGGAGACATTGCGAATGTGCAGGCTTTATCAGTGTGTTAAAATATGCGTGTCAGTATTCAGTTGCCTCCCTGGCTTCAAAAGGGAATTGTAGTGTCGTATCATGCACTGTCGTGTTTCTGGCTGAACTCTTTATTTTTATTTTTTGTTTTTGGTTGTCGAGATTGCTGGTTTTATGAGACATTTGTATTTCACACAGGTTTGGTAATTTTATCGTTTTAAACACCTCATTTTTCATTGGTTGAAAAATCTCACCTTTATGTGAAATGCACTTTTGTTTCCCTTTATTCAGGGAGCGGACGTAGCAAAAGTCTATTGATTTGACTGCATGCCATTTGCCTTGATACGAAAAGGAAGAAATCAAAGAGAAAGAGTAAGCTAAACGGACGGAGAAAGAAAGAGAGCAGCTTATATGTGCTAGTAATGTTTGGTGTTTGTTTGCATCACATTTCTATCTCCCTACAGATTACTCTTTCGCAATCATCAAGAACGATCACTTTAACTACAAAGAGTGTTGAAACGTGGAAGAACAAACGCAAAGAGTAACAAAAATTCTGAAGGCATTTTCCTATTGACCCACAACCCTCACTATGTTAAATCGTCATTACCCCCCCCCCCTTTTTCACGATATATTACCGTCAGATTACGATTCATTTACGCATTATGAGTTTTATTATATTCCACAAGATAAAAATCATGGCATAATCACATTGATACACCGATTCACAAGTTAAGCAATGTTGAGCCTGGTCAGTACCAGATGGGTGACCATTTGGGAATACCAGACATTGCATGTGGGAGGACAGTGATGCCACCTTGCAAAAATAAACAAACAAACAAACAAACAAAAAACAAAAAACAAAAAAAAAACTAATGTCTTCATCCTTGAATGATATATACATGCGACTTTATATTCTTTAGAAACTTCCTCCTTTATAGTAAGTCGGCTCAACTCTTCCAGGCTTAATGCCGCACCAAGTACAGGGTAGATATAAAAAGATTTTGCAAAAGAGAAGACGTAAGCAATTCATTTACTGAATTTCTCGTCACCAAGTTTAAAGATTTGTTGAAGAGACCGCACGTTGGGATCACCAATGTTGACGAGAGGACGTTATCAAATGGGTGAATGACAAAGTCAATTTATGCAAAATATTTATTTTATTATAGGAAACTTGTAACTACAATGCAGAATAAAGCGTCAGCAATGAATGACAGTTCAAAGAGTCTGAGGAACGTTCCGAGTAAAAGAAAATACTTTATCTGGGAAAAGAAATTGAGTACACATATTAATTTCGGTTGGCACTGAGTGGGTTTACATGTGTGTTAATAGAGATAAGCATTGTGATGCGTGTTTGTTGTCGAGGGACCCTACTTAGGGTCATCAGTGTCAGAGATAGAACATTATGGAAAATGGCAAAGTCTATCAACACAAACTTGTTAACATAAAGCAAAATAAAGCGTCAAAGATTACCAAGAACGTTCCAGTTGAAAGAAGAATTGTTTTGTCTGTAAGTATACATGTTAATTTTGGCTGTCGTCGTGCAAGGTTACTTGTTATAGTGTGTGTAAATGAAATAGGCACGTAATGGTGTGTGTACATATTACTGTCTTTTTTAGTGAGAGAGTGCATGTATGAATCGTATACATACATTGGATGAGAAGCATGTATATGCTGTCGCTATGTTTAGTAGTTCGTGTGTGCTTCTCGTTATATGTTTACTGCTTGCCGAGAGCTTTTTACTCCCAAAGGATTAAGATGGAATGT
Organism: Euprymna scolopes; assembly: GCF_053919585.1. Taxonomy (NCBI): domain Eukaryota; kingdom Metazoa; phylum Mollusca; class Cephalopoda; order Sepiida; family Sepiolidae; genus Euprymna; species Euprymna scolopes. The sequence goes on from NC_136503.1 coordinate 37,790,183, forward strand.
GTTTTGTGCACGTATGCTGTGTATGAAAAATAAATAAATAAATAAATAAAACGCATAAAAAAAAACAAAAAGCTGGACTTTTATAATACGTGTGAATTCCCGACAGTGAATGTTTTCGCTTTTTCATTTGGCTGAAAAAAAAAAACAAAAACAAAAACAAAAAACAAAACAACAACAACAACAACAACAAAAAACCCTTGCTAATTTGAGCTTCTACCCAATCGAAAGTCGATACGTAGAATCAACATACTGCTGCTTCTAACCGATTTCTATAAATACGGGACCTTGTTTTTATTTGATTGCTTGAAAAGGGTTATTGATTCAAGCTGGTCAAGTTTTGATTAAATAATTGCTTATTCTTATTTATTTATTTATTTATTTATTTACTAGCATGGGCGCCCGGCGTTGCCCGGGTGTTTGGATGTGTATGTTGAGCAAAAAAAAAAAAAGTGGTAGTAGGAAGGCAGGCTCGAATCCGTACCGCAAAGGAGGAAAAGAACGGGGTAAAGCCTAACGTTTATGCTGTTACGACCACCGCCAAACCGGAAGCGACATTTTAAAAAATTAAGGCTAGACAATCTAAAGGAGAGGATAACTTAAAAAAATATCGGCGAAAAAAGTGACCCCCCCCGTAGAAAAGTGCCTAGTTGAAGGGGAAGATATTAATGTTTTTAGCCAATTTTTCAGTATTTGTCGTATGAAAGATCGAACTTTAAAACGATACTGATCTTGGTAAAATCCGTCGCCTCTGCCGAAAGTTTAAGGCAGACATGCAAATAGACATACATACATACATTTATATATTGGTAACTAAAAATTTTCGACCCTAACTGATGAAAAAGCTTGCCCTATCTCTGAATACCCTTTATGTAAAATTTCAAATATTTAGACCAGAAATTGTCTGAGTAATTTGGAAGAGACCGCAGAGGTCAATTTTTTTTAACTTTGACCCCTATTATGACCCCTTAAAATTTATTGCTTTGGGCTCAAATCAAGTTATTAAGTTAGATCCATGTCCAAGGAACCTATATCTAAAATTTCAAGAGCGTAGACCCAAAATTGTCGGAGGAGTGTGGTAGAGTTCTCAAAGGTCAAATCGTTGAACTTTGACCCCTTAATCACCAAATTTCTGGCCAAAAACCGATCACTTCGATTTTCCCAAATCTCAGTACCCTGTACATCAAATTTCGAGTCTGTAGACTAAAAATTGACAGAATTATTGCGTAGGGAAATGTACATAGACACACAGACACACATATACACAGACACATACAGACACTTTCACTTTTATATATATATAGATTTGCGGACTGTTATTCTCATATTTACAGTTGTTGTTTCACGACGTTTCGGTCAACTATTCCTCTGGCCTTTGTCAGGTGATTAACTGCGACGAGATAGAAATGTTGAAACTTTTAACTGTATCCTCAGTAATTACTGCCTTCCATAGTTGTTGTCGTCGTCTCGCCACATTTTGGTCAACTAATTCTCTGGTCGTCTTTGGGTAGGATTGAAACCGCTATCTTCACTTGGAATCGTAGAGATTCAACGGTTCTATGATTGATTTTTTTTGGTCTTATAAATCCAAGTTTTTTGTTATCTGATCTTCCGTCGTCCGGTTCGTACCTAATGGTATATATTATTTAATTATTGGAATTCTTTGAGATGAGTAATTTATATATATTTTTATAATTAAATATATAAATATACAAATTACTCATCTCGAATAATTGCTTGTTTTATTTATTAATGTATGTTTAAAATTCTGATAGCAAAAGTTGATATTTCACGTGTAACACCTTAATAAAGCAATTTTATTTAGATAATAAAAAAAAAATGAATACAGATAAAAAATGCTTTTACAAATATTAAACAATTCAAACAATCGGCTAATCACATAAATTATAAAAGCACAAAGCCCTAAGCGGGGCTGGGTGGGTGTCGATGATCAAACTATTCGTCTCTTACATGGAGACGTACCCTACGTAAGACTCTTTCACCAAAATACTTCATTTAATAAAACAATGCTGTTTGTTGCATGAGTGTTTTTTTTTGTTTGTTTGTTTTTTGCTTTTTTTTTTGTTTTGATACTGTATCAATCGTAAGCGTGGGTGAGAGAAGAATCAATAGTCAAAAACACAGACAAAAATACAAAACAAAACAAAACAAACAACAACAGAGATTATCCGAACTCAAAGAAGCGTTAATCCACACGTACATTGACATGATTTGTTGATTTGATGCGTCCACGTATCTCTATTAGGGGTTCTGTCTGTCGGCCGATAGGTCTGTCTGTCTTTAATGTATAAGTTGGGACATCTCCGAGGTCCACCTTTTCACCACCATTGGAGTTTTCCGCTGATATGAGCGTAGTGCATTAGTGCAACAATCAGTCTCTCGAAAAATGAATGTGGACGCCACAGAAAGGCTTGCTGCATGTATCTGCAAGAAGCTATCAACGCGTAATAGGCTGCTCGCGCCTGTGACTAACAGCTTTTGGGAAGCCGAGACACAGACGCTATGCTTATCACTGTGTCTGCCTTTGTTAGTAGGAGAGTGCATGTATGAATCTTGTATATACGTTGGGTGAACGGCATGTATATGCTGTCGCTATGTTTAGTAGTTCGTGTGCGCTTTTCGTTATATGTGTGCTGTTTGTCGAGAGCCTTTTACTACCAAGGGCTGTGCTATTCAACCACAGAGTACTGTGCAGAAACATGGGCTTGTTTCACTCATGCTGTAAATGTTGACGTCGAGCTCAGCAAGGCATGCAGGAGTATTACCGGCAACCTGAAATCGACCAACCGGCCATCTGTCTTTAGGATGTCCAGAATCGCTCTACTAAGAATCATTGAGCGGTGATATCAAAGGCAGAGCGTGACAAGAAGAGCAACAACAATTACCATCCTCCATATGGACATCAAGAGGTGCTGCAGCAACGACTATCCCACAAGCGCTTTGCCACCGTCGCAGGAGTCGGATGAACAACACCAACGTCCTTCCACCTGCATCGGGGGAATGAGTCTGTCAAAGATGATAATAACTAGGCTTTTCCAGCACTGAAAGAAGATGTTTTGGCAGGTTGTGAACTTCCCTGGAATGAGTGCGTATCACTCAACTGGACCTGAGAAAAAGTTGCCAAAACACGAGATAAGCTGCACAAGTGGGGCTATGTACAGAATACGCAGTGTCCCTGTGGCACCAATGCGCACACCATCGCACACATCCTCACAGATTGTCCCGTGAGCAAGGCGTGCTCCAATATGAACCTGAGGGATGCGTTGGATACTACCCGAGGATGGGGTTTGAGATGGAACGAAATGCTATAATGATGATGATGATGCTGCATAAGTTTTAGAATAATGCCAGTTTGATTTAATAGAAGTGAACATCTTGCTGGAAGGGTTTTTTTTTTTTTTTTTTTTTACATTTTTGGAAGACTAATACTAGAAAAAAGGGAAGACAATCCTAAATTAATGTGTTTTTTTTTCTAAATAGTCTAAAATGACGTCTAGCTGAAACCACTGTCAATAATTTTCCCCACTCTTTATCTGTGCCTAAATCAAAACGTAGATTCCATGAACAAAGCTTCTTTCTTAGAAGTGCATGCCTGTGGAACTCTCTTCCGTTTGCCTGTTTCCCACCTGACTACAACTTGGATGTCTTCAAGTCCAACATAAACAAATTCCTGATGAAGTAAGATATTTTATCAAATCTCCAATACTAACAATTACTACGATACTATCCCATTAATTACTGTACACGCAATAATCTTTATCCCTGAGTAGCTTCCAGGCCTTGATAAGTGGTGACCACTATGTAAAAAAAAAAAAACATAGTGAAGACTACTTTTTAATGTAAAAATTTAAAATTAAACTCGAATTATTTCAACATTAATCAGAAGGTATACACCGATATGACTTCAGCTAAATAGAAAAAGGAAGTCAAAATGATATAAGTTTATTTAACTTAACCGTTTTTTTTAATGACTTTTAAGTTTTTTTTTTTTTTTTTTTTTTACACAGTGATCACCACTTATCAAGGCCCGGAAGCCACTCAGGGATAAGAGTTATTGCAAGTACATTACGTTAGTGTGGAGATTTGATGAAGTGTTTACTTAAGGGGACGGTTCATTAGGAATTTGTTAACATTGGACTTGAAGACATCCAAGTTGTAGTCTGGTGGGAAGCAGGCAGACGGAACAGAGTTCCACAGGCGTGCAGTTCTAAGAAAGAAGCTTTGTTCATGGAATCCGCGTTTTGATTTAGGCACAGATATATAGTGGGGGAAATTTTTCACAGTGGATTCAGCTAGACGGGTGTTTTTCGTGAAAGATTGGCGAGGGGGGATCAGAGATTGGAGTTCAGACGAGCACCTGCCATGGTTGTTGTCCTAAATGAAACAATACTACAGCTTCATTTTAAAACATTTATTGAAAAATTCAATTCAGGTGACTTAATTATGTAGTAGAGCTGACATCTATTCAATGTAGCCGCCTTCAGCTTCAATCACCGCCTCAATAGGGGTCCAGAACTGGGAACATGCCTCTTCCACAAGCGCTAGTGGGAGCTTGGCGAATACTCAGCAGATGGCAGTGATCAGGGTAGCTTTGATGTTGTGGAAAGTCATGTTGGTGATGTTCTCAACGTATGACCAAACGAAGTAGTCCAGCAGGTTCAAGTCGGTGGAGGAGGGGGGGCAGTGAAAGAAGGGTACAAAGTCGTAGCATTCCTTCTGAAACCAAGCCTGGGTCTCTTTGGACTTGTGGGCTGGCGCCAAGTCCTACTGCCACACAAGCAGCACACACATGAGGAGACGCACACACTACTAAATACAGCAACAGCATATACACACTGCTAATCAAACACATGTACACGATTCATACGCACACTCTCTCACTATAAGTGAGTTCATGCTGAGAGATGGAGTCCTAGAAAAAAGTAAAAAAAAATATGTTTCTCCAGATACAACGTTCTCTTGTGTGGTGATCCAAATTTAATTACTGTCTAAATATAGGGACCCCCTAGACAGAAGCCTTTTATGTTCATAGATTGGCAGCAAATTGGCCTTTTCAAGTGGATGAGGGCTAGCTATTATATCGTGCTCATTCTGAGGTGGTGCTGGTGATATCTACATATATCCCAGTAGATGGGCAGCAAAGGTTAGTTTTGATTTTCTGCAGTCTGACAGTAAGTTGGATTTGTATGCTTCTTAGAGGGAGAGATGGGCTCTTTAGCTCTAAGCTATTGGATTTAAATTTTGATTTGGTTGGGCTAATAATTTTCATTTGCAAATCTGTTATTCAAAATAAGAACATGAACATTATGTAATCTACAAGCGAATAAAAATTTGTTATTTGTTTTAAACAGGAGTTGTGGTTTTATTTGATGGGAGAATTTTTGGATTGTAAACCTGAATGAGACGACCCAATTGATCCTGCGACTGATTCCGAACTGAACATGACATTTCAACTGGTACAACAAGCAAATGTTCTTAGCTTGTGCAGTAAATCACACAGAATAAATTCCTATGTTCTTATCCCATTTTAGATTGCTTGAGAAAATCAATCTGAGGAATTTAAATGTTACTCAAAGGAATGCTGCTGTTGGCCACATCGATTGGTGGTTGATAGAGTTTCTTGTTAAAGGAAAAGAGATTTGTCCTGGTAGCATTAAACATGAAACATGACATTACATTTAAGTCCCCCATTCTATGACAGATTACGACTCATTTTTCACGTATCCAGCCATTGCTTTGCTTGTTTGGGAATTCGATTTGCTCTCATACTGGGAATAAAGCATAATGTAATCAGCAAATATGTAACAGTGCAGATGCGCATATGCAAATGCATGCAAAATGATGTCATCGGTAGGGAAAAATAAAGACTTTAAAAAGATCACGTTAGAGACGGAAACAGTGTTTGAAATCACAATAGAGACGTGGAGCACGGAATGAGATAATGTTCGAGATCACATGAGAAATTGGATGACGTCCGAGATCACATGAGATGGTGGATAACGTTCAAGATCACGTGAGAGGGTGGATGACGTCCGAGATCACATGAGAGGGTGGATGACGTATGAGATCACATGAGAGGGTGGATGACGTATGAGATCATGTGAGTGACGTAATGGCCATAACAATGAGGAAATAAATGTCGTTGTTACAAAAAAAAAAAAAAATCGACTTGAAGCTCTTTTTCTATTCTTTGTCTGCTTTGCGACTGAAAACTACAGTGTGTTGGTTCCCAAACAGGATTACAAATACACCCATTTCAGACACGATTGCATTAGAGCAGTCGTTTATAAAGATCAGGAATGATATAGGTTCAATCATTGACCCCTATGGCACACCTTTATTGATGTGGTGTTGTTTGGTTGTACAAATATCGAGAACTCTCTGAATCCTTCTTTTAACTAAACAAGAGCTGATTATATCAAATAGTCATCCAGTAATAACATATCATTTGATTTTTCTGAGAAGACCTTCATGTCAAAGAAGGGTCTGGAGGTGAAATCAGTTCCTAGGTTGTCGAAATGGTTGTCAAGGTGAACCTGGCTAGTATAAAAGATGGCCTCTAGGTTGGGGGGGGGGATGGACAATGAATTTTAAGAGAAGAAAAATAAAAAAAATACGTTTCTTGTAAAAGCTCACCAATCTTAGGCAGAGTTTTGGAATAGCAAACGTATTGTTTGTTTTGGCAATTTAAAAAATAAACTGCAGATTATTGCCGAATACCACATTTAAAGCACGATTGTTGGTAAAAGTACAGAATAGTTAACACTTGAGAACATGTAAGCAAAACACACAAACAAAAAAAATCACATAATTTATATAAAACGCATTAGAATGAAATTCTGTATATAATCCACCTAGTTTTAACATGTAGAAATGATTTGAAAAATTTGTTTAAAAAGTAAAAAAAACTTACAAATCGTTTCCACATGCTATATAACTAGGCAGGTTCGGTAGAGAGAATTTCATTTTTCTGCATTTTATTTAAATTATGTGTTTTTTTTTTTGGTTCTGGGTTCTGGAGTGTTAACTATTCTGCACTTTTACAGGACTATCAAAAAGCAAAAAAAGAAAAACTTTATTATAGACACTCATTTCATAGTCAATACAATTTAAATCCTTATTTTAAGAATGTAGAATGTTGTGCTCACTGCCTTCATGTAGAGATTAAGGGTTTAATTTACATCGGTTATAAAGTCAATGTCCTTTTTACAAAGAAGGTATGAATAGCAAAATGACCCCCATCCGCAGTGCATGAAAATACATAATTAATTTTTTTTTTTCAATAATTATGTGTGCTAAATTTAGTAATCCCTCATGTATCTTTGGTATAATTGTAGATTAACATCCTCCACTATTCCTTTCACCAAAATATGAGATTCTACGTTTTTAGGCAATTACGGGTGAACATTCTGAAAAACTTGGTGGAAGAAAAACCAAAAAATAAAAAAAACACACACATAATTTTTTAGAATCTAAAGTAGAGGATCAGTTTTGGTATTTTGTTTTTTTTATTGATGTTTTACCCCAAACAAGGCTCGGTGCCACTTTGATGTAGTGAGGGGACGATTATCTAAGACATAATTGCATGGATACTATGAAGAGAGTTGAGCAGCAAGATGTCTGTTTACATTACATTTGAACTTCTGCATGTCAGTACAGTTGGGGAATCAGGAATCTGAAACAGAATTTCCAGTTCTGGGGAAGAAGCTATTAGAGTAGAAGGCTTTCTGGTATCTGGGAATCTCTACTGTGTAGGGGTGGGATTTTACTGTTTGTGGGGTTTATTGGGGGTCTTTACGTTGAGGGGGTACAAGGGCTTGTAGTTCGTTGGAGCATATACTATTAAAATACTTGTAAAACAGTCGTCAGTGGGAGAGAGGCTGAAGCCTAGCTGGTATAAATTTAATGGAAAATGATCCTCAATTTCTGGGCCATTCTAACATTTTAGGGCAAGCAAATGGAACACGTACATCAAATCTGTTGCCAAGGCCGCTGGAAAAATGGTGGGATCCTTCTATCGATCCAGTAGATATCTCACTGCTGATGCAATTCTCTATCTATATAAGAGCCAGGTACGTCCAAGGATGGAATACTGTTGCCACATCTAGGCAGGAGCTGCTAGAAAGGACTTGTCCTGCCTTGATAGAGTTCAAAATAGACTTCGTAGCCTCGTAGAAGATGTCCTTTTCTCTTCCCTGCAATCTCTATCTCACAGAATTGATGTTACGAGTTTGTCTCTGTTGTATCGTTATTTTCATGGAAAGTGTTCGACTGAGCTTCAGTCTATGGTCCCCCCTCGCCAAACAACTTTCACAAGAAACACTCGTCTAGCTGAAAATACTATCAATAATTCCCCCCCACTCTTTATCTGTGCCTAAACCTAAACGTAGATTCCATGAACAAAGTTTCTTTCTTAGAACTGCACGCATGTGGAATTTTCTGCCGTTTTCCCGCTTTCCAGCTGACTACAATATGGTTGTCTTCAAGTCTAACGTAAACACGTTTTTGATGAGCCGTTCCATATAAGTTAACAAATTTACCGAATCTCCATTACTAACGGTTACTATATTTTCCAATTTCTACTGTACACTCTTTAACCCTTATCCTCGAGTGACCTCTTGGCCTTGATAAGTGGTGATCCCTATGTAAAAACAAAAACAAAAAAAAAACCCAACTTTCTTTTTGCTGTCATGGATAATAAATCCTTTAAGCGGAGTGAAGATGAATTCTACTTTTTCAGTGATAACATTTGCCTTTACGACCTTATCACTCATTTTCGAACTTAAGGTGAGAGCTCCTGGTAAAATAATTTGGTTAATTTGGATCCTCCATCCTAAATTCTTACATATATCTATTTCTTTTACTTTTTTTTTTTCCTACAAGTTTTTCAATATGTTCACAGATAATCCCCCTTCCCCAAATAAAGGTAGATTTTGATGCTTATTTAAACCCACACTTATTTAAGAAAAACAAAAATAAAGAAAAACCCTTATGGTGTATCTACTTTTCACGGCATGAAGACGTTATATTCCAGAAATCACGAAACTCGATCAAGTAGATTTTTTTTTTTTTAAAGAAAATTAAATTTTACGATTTTTACCGATTAATTATTTTTAGCAGCCACTGATGAGCCCTTGCTTCTGGAGATGTTGAAGTGGGGGGGGGGTAATCAGGCATGAATTTTGAATTCAATCAAATATGGCGACTGGTTTCTATTGCATTGAGCAAGTCAAAAATTTGATTTTCTTAAAAAAAATAATAAAATAAAATAATAATAATATTTGATCGAATTACGTGATTTTTGGAATAAGCCATCTTCATTCCGTGATGGGTATGTACATCATAAAAGACTTTTCTGTATTTTCTTTATTTAAAATTTTCATTTCAAGTCTGAATAAGCACCTGAAATTCGAAAATTGAAATATTGAATTTCAAATGAAAACAATGGTATCTACTGAGTTGTCATGTTGCAATAATGAAAATATTAAAAAAGATACGAAAAACAATAAGGTAGAAATTTAATTATTCAAGAAAATTGCTTTTGAAAAATTATCAATTTTAGCTTATATAATAACTGAAGAGCGCTTATATTAGCGGGTACGAAATTCGTTTTTGAAAACCACCAAAAATTTAGGCCAATTCAAACTGTGCATTATTTCCCTGGTGTTTACGTCACACGTGACAAAACAAAGATGGTGAAATCATTTTTTTGTTGAATCATGAAAATACGCGTTTTATGTAATATTCCAGAAATATTTAACTAATTGTGACATGACAATTAGGTAGATAAAATTGCTTATTGTTGAAATTGACAACTAACTAACTAAATAAATAAATAAAATAAAATAAAATAATAATAATATAGTTTTTGGAAAGAATGAGAATCAACTTGATACCTTGATGAACACGATCAGATTGTTTAGTAATGCTATAAGGATGGAATTTGGCATCTCCAAATGTGCTATTCTTGTGATGAAAAAAGGCAAGCTAGTTCACTCAGATGGCCTTGTACTTCGAACAACAGATCTGATTAAAGAATGTTGACACCGGTAGAGGTTACAAGTATTTAGGGATATTGAAAGCGGACAAGATTAAGAACACAGAAATGAAAAATCAGATAACAGTCGAGTACATCAGAAGATTAAGGGTTATTCTTAAATCACATCTTCACAGTCGGAATACAACATATGCCATCAACGCCAGAACAGTAGCTATCATTCGATATAGTGCTGGAATACTTGCCTGAAGGTGGATGAATTGAAATGTTTGGACACAAAAACACGTAAAATGCTTACAATTTATGAGGCCTTTTCTAAGAAAGGGGATGTAGATCAATTATATCTACCTAGAAAGAAAGGTTGTCGAGGCTTACTTAGTGTTGAAGATATTAAAAAATATAGGAGAAGAAAGCCTAACTAAATATATTTTTGAAAGCCATGAAATTATTCTACATGAAGTGAGAAGAAAAAAGATATTAAGACCTGGGGTGAAGAAGAGTCAGCGATTACAAGAGAGAGAGAGAGAGAGAGAGAGAGAGAGAGAGAGAGAGAGAGAGAGAGAGAGAGAGAGAGGGGGGGATTATTTGGAAACAAACTACACAGTGCATTCTTTAAGAATACTGAATTTAGAGATAACGACAGCTGGAATTGATTGGTCAGAGGATATCTTAAAAGATCTACTAAGAGCACATTAATGGCAGCCCAGGAACAAGCCACTCGCATTAGGTCCATCAAACACTACATCGACATAACTGCAGAATCACTGATGTGCTGAATGTGTAATGAAAAGGAAGAAACGTTAGCGCATATTTTATCAGAATGTTCTATGCTAGTTCAAACACCAATATAAAAAATGGAGACACGACAAAGTCGCTCAGGTCCTATTCTGGAATATATGCAAACTCTATGCATTAGACCACAATGAGAAGTGGTATGAGCATAAACCAGAAGTGATGCAGGAAAACGACAATGTCAAACTTCTTTGGGATATGGGCATACAGACTGATAAAGTCCTTGAACACTCCAGACCTGATATAATTTTACTAAATAAAAACAAGAGAACTTGCTCAATCATTGACGTAGCCTATCCTTTCGATACCAGAGTGCGAGAGAAAGAACAAGAATAAAACAATAAATACTAAGATCTAAAATGGGAATTAGACTCTGGAAATGTAAAGAAGTCAAGGTGATTATTGTGATTGAAACGCTTGGGACCATAGCAAAAAGCCAACACAAATGGCTTAATCAGATTGACAAAACAATTTATTTTACAATCTTACAAAATCTTACAAAAGGCTTGCCTGTTGAGAACACCGAAAGTGTTACGGTATAACTTGAAAGTTAAAAAAAAAAAAAAAAAAAAAAAGAAGCAAAAAACAAAACAAAAAAAACGTCATAAAGTTAAGAATGTTATGAAACAATAGTATTATATGACAGTCAAGGTGAATCCCATTGTGATTGAAAAGCTTGGGAACATGACAAAAAAGCCACCATAAATGGCTTAATCAGATTGACAAGACAATTTCTTTTACAATTTTGCAAAAGGCTTGCCTGTTGGGAACGGCGTACGGCGATAGTGTTAATACAGCTTGAATGTCTAAAGTCAAAGGAATTGACCTGATGTTTAAGAAAGAAAATCCAACTAAAAACATCCAAAGGTTGAGACTACTACTACTACAATAATAATGATAATAATAATAATAATAATAATAATAAGTAGTAGTAGTAGTAGTAGTAATTATCATTGTTTTGTTTTGTTTTTAATAAAAACTCAATTTTTCGACTGTCGGATTTCGCTACAATAACAAAGAAGAACCGATTTGTATTTTATTCACTGGAGGGGGGGGTAGAGGAAGGTGTTAATGTACAGATTTACCGTGGTTTTTTTGTTTGTTTGTTTTTGTTTTTCTAAGAAATTGTTTGTGTTTCTTTTACAATCCACAGAGATTCGAAAAAGTGGTAAAAAATTCAAATACATAACAAATAAATGTTGCCAAAGGCAAGATAAGTTACTCTTCTACCTATCTGGAATTTTTTTTTAATGGTTTTACTCACTTTAAAACGTTTAATCGGTTAGAAAAAAACACAGTGTTTCGAGTTACGTGAGAAAAAAAAATAGTCACGAATCGCCTCCTAAAAAGTTTTGAAAATGAGTTAAAACTAAAAAAAATGCTGTTAGAAGCCCACTCAACATATGTTTGTTACCGTGACATATATTGGGTGGGTTTCTAACAGTATTTTGTATAATTTTTTTAGTTTTAACTCATATTCAAAACCTTAAATTTTAGGAGCCGATCGCGGCCATTTTTTTTGTTCTCACGTAACTCGAAACACTGTATGTTTTTTCGAACAAATTAAAGTTTTAAAGTGAGTAAACCACTGAAACCTTTTCCAGATAGAACATTTTTTTTTTGCTATGTTTTTTTAATTTTTTAACATTTTTTCAAATCTCTGCGGATTGTAAAACAAAGTCATTTTTTTAAAACTGCTCTAAACCGATATGGCTTCTTTCCCCAAAGTTTCACTCAGTCTTACCTTTCTATGAAGTTTTTTCTTCGACCTGAGTTGGTAATTTTTTGATAGTTGGTTGTTCGCGCCTCTTTCGGTGGTCATGTATTTTGATTTGCTAATGTAAACTGATGATGACGACATATTACAACGGTTGAACGTTATCCTTTACAAATGCAATAAAATCAATCCAAAATGAAAAATAATCCAACTTTTGATTTTTTTTTTTTTTCAGTGTCTATTTTTCCATTTGTTCATTTTCAAGTCCAAATAAATCTTGGACCTAATTTCCGGTTTCTTTTGGATATTTCCTTTTTTTTATTTTTTATTTTTAAATTTTTTTTGTAATTCTTTAAAAATGCGCCCAAGCATCTTTATAAGAAGCTATGTCCATTAGTCAGTTTGTCACGCTTATGTTTTGAAATAATATCTTTAAGACGCTATGTCCGTCGTCAAGCATCGATTGGATGCGTTTTAAGAAAATTCGTTATCGTTTTTTTATTTTTTTATTTTATTTAAACGTTACTAGTCTTTTTCTCACCATCTTTTTCGTTCCCTCTATATGACTGTTTTTTTGTTTTGTTTTCTTCCATTTTCTTAACTCTTTTTCTTCTCTTTCGTCATATTCAACGGTTCAACACGTATCTTCTTTTCCATTTTTTTTTTCTGGCAATCATGTTTTAAACGTGATAATTTACCACGTGCTGTTTTTTTTTCTTTTTTTTTTTTAAGGTTTCCTTTTTAAAACCGATGAGGTTTCTCTTCCAAAGACTCGCCTTCTTCTTCTTCTTCTTCTTCTTCTTCTTCTTCTTCTTCTTTCACTTTATCTCTTCTTTTCCACGGATTTTCCCCAAGCCATTCCTTCATATCCCTGATAAAAAAGCTGTCCAAGCCTCCGCATTTTCCATATTAACTGAACTTACCAACTTTTACACATACACTCGTTTGTTCTTCCTCTCTCAACGATTTTTCAGCCTTTTACCCAAACAACTGATTATTATTGACTTTCAAAATGTCCATCACGTTTTGTTTTTTTTTACTGTTTTACGTTTGAACTATTTTTTCACCGTGTTTCCGAATAAATCAATTAATTCTCCCCCTCTCACCGCTGTTCTGTTGTCAACTTCCATTTCTGTAAATCCCTCCCCTTCTTTTTTTTATCCGTAACATTTCTTCCTCATCACACTCTTTATCTATTTCTGCTTCGTTTTATGCGGTTTTTAATTTAGAAAGCCATACACGAATAATTTCTCCCACGTTCTCGAACGAAATCTTCCCCTCCTTTTAAACAGGTTTCCCCCTCTTTTTTCCTATTCTATTTACTTTTCAGCTATCAACACCCTATGCAAGAGGGAACAAGATAAGAGTGGCAATATCACTAAGTGAAAATGATACTCTGGAATCGGCTGGATTCGAATTTGACACACCAAGGTAGTCAGACCGTATCATTACCCACTTAACCAATGGGCTAAAGTTATAAAATCAATGTTAGCATACCCCCAAGAATCCATTCTGGATCAAATCTTCTTCCTGATTTTCATCCAAAATCTTTCAAATCATATTTTGAGATCATTTGTTGACATCTATACTGACGATGCCATTGTCTACGGCAGCACTTTGAAGAGCATTGTTGATCAAAATCTTATGAATAATCTTTCTTCCGATTTTGAGCAAGTGGTGCAATGGTCGAAAAAAAGTAACTTTAACACCTCCAAAACAAGCTTCCGTCCTTTAACCAATAACGATCAAATCCTCGTTTTCCCTCAGCTGAAATAAATGTCTCTCGCCTTAAGGAAGACCCTTGCTTTGACAAGCTCGTAGGATTGACTTTCACCTCAGACATGAAATGGAAGACTTCCATCAAATACGTTGTTAAAATTATTTTTTAAAAAATGGTTGGATAATTTTATCGCTCCATAATTTTTTTTTATGGAAATTGCTCCAGACAAGGCATGAGCCATTTGATGTAAGGAACTAAAAGTACTACTTCAAAGTCAAAAACTTGCCAACGATAAGTGTTAGAGGGAATAGATTCTGACCCAGAAAACAGCAGTTCTTTCCTCTTTGTCAGAAGCATCACTCATGGAATATGAGGACTAAAGAATAAAATAAGAAAAGTGAGAGTTACAAGGCTGCCGAAAGTAAGATTCACTATGCAACCCTTTTCATGGACAATAGTCAGATACGGCCTACACTGCTGCTACACATGAATAGGTGTAATTCAGGGCACTTTTCTTGCCTTGACAAAGTACGAAATCGACTTCACAATCTAGTGGATGAGTGATGTCTCCTTTTCCCTACAGCCCCTTTCCTACAGAAAAGACATTGTTAGTCTCTCCCTATTCTATCGGTAAGTGCTCGAGTAAGCTTCAATACCCTCTAAATTGTGAAACATTCTCGGCAAGAACTCGTCTTACTACCAACATTGCAAAGAACTCCCCTTTCTTCTTGCATATCCAAAATCAAATAGAACATTCATAAAGAGAGTTTCTCTCTAAGAACTAGCCAGTCGTAGAACACATTACCGCAGGAATGTTTATCAACTAACATGATCGTTTTCAAGCCCAATGCCAACTCGTTCTGTGCATTAATAAAACATAATTCTCAATGCTTTCATAGTACTGTCCAATCATCCAACTGAAAATCTCAATAGACCTTATCATCTAATGATTTTTGGCCTTAGTAAATCTTGGTCCATCACGTTTCTGAATTTTTGAGATGAGGATTGAATATTCGTATTATTGCTGACCCGTAGCAGAGTAGATAAGGTACGTGATAAAAATTCAGTCGTAAGTTACACTCTTTTGGAGATTCAAGTTTCAATCTTCAATACAGAGGTGACACTAAAAACTACAATTGTAAATTACTTAGGACTTCTACCCTATCATGGCTGACGGAACGAGAACATACTAATCTCGTGGAACGAAAACATATGACGGAACGAAAACATATGGAACGAGAACATGTGACGAGAACGAGAACATACTAATCTCGTGGAGAGTTCCGTTTGAAATTCTGTGTAGATTTCCTGAGTTTGAGAGAAAGATTCCCGTGTTTGACCTGAAGAAGGTCGGAAGTTACATCGAACGAAACGTTGTGAAAATAGCACTCAAGGTGAGAACAGTAGTCTGAAGAATCAAAATGATACGGATGAACCATTAGTATATACATAGAATTTTGCTGAATAAGGACTGTACGCTTGGTGCAGAGATAAATCACAGAATAGCCAAAGCCAGTTCTGCTTTTGGTAAACTGGAGAAATATGTAGTCAGATCGGGGAATCACATCAAAACCAAAGCTAAGTGTTTACAAAGCATGCGTTATCATTACTGTTTTATCGCGAAATAGATAGGGGTAAAAGATTGCAACATAAATCAAGAAAAAGGTTTAAGGATTCTCTGAAAAACAACTTGAAAATACTTGAGATGTATGTACATAACTGGAAAACCCAAGCGAAAGATCGATCACTGTGGAGAAAACCCATCAGAGAAAGCTGTAAGATTTTTGAAGAGCGGCGTGTATATATTGCTGTACGTGTTTTAAGAAAGCAAGATGAAAATATAATGTTGGTAAATTATAACAGGAACTAAAGTGCAGACACCTTTTGTCAAAAGCTGGTTTTGTAAATCATCTGAAACCACACAATCAACGGCAGGAACGACAGTCTTTTGAAAAGGCTTTTACAGCACATCCGGCAACGATAAGTTGTCATATTTTTGGTCTAATCTGCAAATCTAAAAGTGGCCTTATACGCATTGAAGGATTCACAACATTATCATACGAACACCTTTACAAGAAGGAAAGTTTTTTGTACTTTTACGTAGGACTAAAGCTGCATTAAAAATTCACCTACAGTCGCACAACACTTATCTAAAAAGATGGCAAACTTCTGTCAAGAAGTAGCAATCATGATCATTCATATTCATATATATATATATATATATATATATATATATATATATATATATATATATATATATATATATATATATATATATATAATCATCCACATACAGTACTGTTTCGCTGTTTCACAGCTCATCAGTGCGGCTAGACGAGCAACTACCTCAAGAGCCAGGATCAGCGTTCGTTTGTGTGTGTGTGTGTGTGTGTGTGTGTGTGTGTGTGTGTGTGTGTGTGAGTGCAATTCTCCTACAGCTCACACCAGTGGACTGATCCTGACCAAACCTGGTATGATGATGGTTCTCCACCTACGGATGATGCACACAATTTTTTTCTAATGTATATATACTCTCTTACAACCCATGCCACTATATATATATATATATATATATATATATATATATATATATATATATATATATATATATATATATATATATATATATATATATATATATCCGAAACAGCTACATGGTATATAGCTGAGGATCCCTGTTTTCGATTTAACAATTGCAGTTAAGAGTTTTTTCTTTTTTTTTCGTCCTTGGTTGAATTCTGTTTTGTAATTGTACATTTTTTAGAAGTCGGCTTATGCAAGTGCTAAGTCTGCGATAGGTTCAATTTAGTTTATATATATATATATATATATATATATATATATATATATATATATATATATATTATTATTATTATTATTATTATATAAAGCTGAACGTGTGTGTGTGTGTGTGTGTGTTTGGTCACGAATATGCTCCTATATGGTTGACTATTTTAAAAAAAACTGATTACATATAATGATAGAACATGTATCGAAGATCAGGAATGGGTATGTTTGATCTGGCAGAACGGTGATTCATAAAAATTATGGGGTCTGCGTTTGCGCCTGGTTCCCAAAATATGGAAATAAAGAATAAAAAAAGCGTTTACAAAGGTTTTTGATATAGATGTACATAAGAATACTTTAATAAGTATGTTTCAACTTAAATAGGGATGGTATAATAAAATTGTGGGGTCTGCATTCGCGCCTGTACTCTATGGAAATATGGCACAAACTTTAACAAAGATTTTTCATATCTATTTGCGTAAGTATACTTTGATAATTATGTTTCAGTTTGAAGAAATATGGTATAATAAAATTAGTTGGTGTTCGTTTGCGCCTGACCTCCATAGAATGTAAATATGTCACAAAGTTTAACAAGGTTTTTTAAAAGGGGTGGGGGTCTACAATAACACCTTAACTTTAATCTTAATTCACGTTAGCTTTTATTTATTTTTTTGAGTCGAATCATATTGTGTCGAATAAAATCACCTCATAAATTCACGTTCTTATTAAAGTGAAAGTCAAAAAAAAAAAAAAAAGTCGGAACTTTAGACAATTCTCGACACAAATTTTGCATAACTCTGTTTTTTCCTTTTCTACTTGCACGTGGCACTCTTTCGAAAATAGATAAATAGATAAAAAATAAAAAATAAGAACGTGACTTGTTATCGTGTCAAAAGAAGGGAAAAATCCTGCTCACGTTATTACGTGTCTTTTTAAAAACATTTGCATGACCTTTTTATTTTTATTTATATATCTGTCTAAGCTTTTTTTGTCAGTGTACTAGAAGGAATTCAGTTGACTTACAACCATTTCTGCGTGTTCTTTACATTACAATAGTACAACCCTGAATCCGACGGCGCAATACTACACCGTTCAATATTGCAAAACTGGAACGAAGCTGTTCTGCTTGAAAAAGGCGCCATTTTCTTCTTATTTATATATTTATATCGATTCTTTGCTAAAAAAACTAAAGTAATTACGTGTTTACTTTTTTAATATCCCATTTTGCTATTTCCGATTTTGTTACTAAAGTAAGTAAAGCTTCATTATTTTTCAAAACTGTTTTTTTTCTTTGTTTTTCGATATTTCGTTGATATTATTTAGTAAGAGTGTTTAGCAGAAAAGCCAACAAACGACTACCCGAAAAAATAAATATACAAGAAATAAATGTTACCACAGCCAATAAAAGTTCAATTCATGTTTTGTTTTGTTTTCAAATAGCTTTTAATGCTCTTTACTTAAAATAATTTCAGCGAACCGAAATTAAAACGAAATTTGAAGCGATAACAACTTAAATGAATTTTTATATAAACTACACATGCCATAATTGAATATTCCTCAAGCACAAAATAACGGAAAACATTAAAATATGTTTATAAATATTCCTTACGTTGACAGAACTCTCTTAAATTGTTAACACAGAATGCTCAGGTACCCCTCCTTCAAATTGAAAACGGGGCTCTCCATTTCAAAGTCGCTGCCATTTTGATTTTTTTTTAAACCTGTTCGTGAATTAAAAAAAAATTTTTTTTTACAAACTACTTAAAAATACAAACCAATTAACTTTTCTGCCATAAAAGTAACTTTTATTGACTATGGTAACATTTATTTCTTGTATATTTATATTATTATATATATAACATTTTCTCTTTGTAAGGAAACATCATTTTGTTTGTCACTCTTGGCTACGAATGGAAACAAAGTTGATATAAAAAATATATTTTCACGAAAATTATCTTTACTTTCATCATATTTTGCTTAGGGTAAAATTTTGGAGTATCAAAATCTATCTCTTTACAACCCCCTCCTTTTCATAACCTATCATACTGTTTTTGAACCCAGTCAACGACTAGTACTTCCTCTAGTATATATATATATATATATATATATATATATATATATATATATATATATATATATATATATTACGTTTCTGTTCTTTTCATTTTTTACGTTTTAACTGTTTCTCTCTTTCTCTCTCTCTCTCTCTCTCTCTCTCTCTCTCTCTCTCTCTCTCTCTCTCTCTATCATTATAAAGAATGTGTAATAACAGACTGGGAACTTATTTTATCAATTAAGAGACACCATTTTCTTCGTTCTGATTTTCATTCTCTCGATTTATACAAATCCCTTCTAGCCACCTTTCTTTTCTGCTACAAGTACAAATATCTTTTGTTCAACCATTAACCCCGTTGGTCGAGTTGGTTAAAGCGTACAGATCTGAACTTTTTGTGTGTGCGTTCATACTCTCGACCCCGTATGATGATTAACTGTTTATATGATAATATTAAGCCCACTCACCCACAAGCACACGTGCCAATCTCATTTTTCGCTTTTTGAATTTCTCATCTTCCCAGCGTTTATTCAAGAACATAAATTTATTACCTACGCAAGCAACCTAAAAAGCGGCGTTTCAAACATCATATTCGGTTTGGCCACACTGTAACGTAGTAGTTACATCTTAACCCGACGTTATGTACGAAAGTCTTGCAAAGAAACAAAGGACAGAAATTCGACTGGAGTTTTTTTTTTTTCAGTTGAAACAAAAGGCATTTATTAACGGTCGTTTTATCACCAAACCTCGGACAGGTAATTTTCTAAGCCAGCGACAATATAAGCACATCCCTGAATTTTTATCGGGTCAATAACACGTCTTCCAGTTCGCAGTTACAACCAGCTGTTGTGTCTGTAGCTCTCATCACGACACATGGTCGTCCAACCATTTTTTTTTTTTTGGCACAAGTTCGGATTGCGTCTTGTTTAAAACGTTTCTCTCGCATCGACACGTGCTTCCAAGTTGTTATCGCCGCCACGTGATTTCAAAACTCTCCGCCTTTACTTTCCCTTCTCTTCCTTCCCTGTACGTCACCTCGCACAACGGCTTGGTCATTTGCATATATGAGATGCCGCTGTTGCTGCATTCATGTTCGTGGCTTTGTTACAATGCGATGACCAATCAGACGCCAAGGTTTAGTGCATAATAATTTCGACTCGACCTTTGAAAGATTACAGCCAGTCCTTTGGAGAATTGCAGTGCAGTCAGAGAGCTTCCATGCACTCATGAAGAAAGATGTCTCCTGTCTCCTATCTCTGTCAGCTAAATAACGAACAAAAATAACTTCGCCAGAAGGTATACTACTCCAAAAATAAGAATTGTAGGTAACATAAATAAGTACATATTATTTGTTGTTTATAGAAGGGCCTTGTTTCTTTCTCTTTCCTTATGATCCTCCCTTCCTCCCTATATATATATATATATATATATATATATATATATATATATATATATATATATATATATAAAATGAACTCATTTTCCCCCCTATGATTTTGACCTTAATAGGATTAATATCAAGACATTCCATGCGAATATAATATGCACAAACTGCAGCACAATATCTAAGGTGTGTTATAGGCATATTACCTCTCCACTTCCTCCATAATCGTAGATTCCTATATTTTTTCTGCTGAGAGTTAACTGCCACAATCGGTTAAAATCAATGGAAGTAGTAAAATCTGTTCTCTCTAATTAATTCCTCCTTCCCCCGCCACCACTTACACCGTTTCCGGGATTGTTCACAAGGGACAGTTACGAAGGAACACCGGTTTGAGTTTTCCTTACTTCATAGTTACTTAAAAAACTGGAATGGAATTTTACCATGTCTTTCCGTTCTATGCTTTCTACTGGGTGAAACGCACCATGGACCTAACCGAATCGAAGGGTTATTTATGCTATTTTTTTTTTTAGCTTTTCGCTGTGTTTTTTTTTTTTTCTTTTGTTATTCCGAACACGTTCATCATTTTCTTCCCTTATCTTTGCTTTTTGTTTTTCCGATTTCTTTTTTAAAGAAGTGTTATGTTTGTTCGTTGTTGTTTTTTTTGGTGGGGGGGTCCGATTTTTTAAAGAAGTTTAACATCGTTTTTTTATATTTAAACAGGGTTATTACTTCGCTTATTCTTTACTTTGTCCCAATCCCCTAAACACCCGAGAAACGCCGGGTACCCCCGCTAATATATTATATGGGGGATAGTCTTGCAGTTTATGTGGCAATTGGCTCCGATACGAATATTTTGAACAGGATTTGATTTTTTTTCATAAAAATCTGTCTTCTTAGTAATAATATATGGAAGAAATAAAGGGGAACAAAAACAGTAAATTTGGTTGTTTGGTTGATTAGTAATTTTGGAAAACAAGGTTTTTATGCTTCAAGTTCTTTATATAATCAAATATTTATTCATGGAGTTTGGTTTGGTTATTTTGTAGAGGGTTTTTATTCATCACTCTTTTTAGTTTCAATCACTAGTTTGTTGTGTTTGGCTTGGTTGTCTTGTAGTGTATTTTGTTGTTTTTGTTCCGTGTCCTGCATAAGTTTTGCAACGAGAGAGGGAACAGAGTTGTAATATAAATGTTTGATACATTTTAAGTAAAGAAACCAGTGGGGAAGTGGGGGTGGGGAGAAAGGGAAAAGAAAAAGGGGGGAAAGGTGGGCTGTTGGTTTTTTGGTTTTGGCATAATTAAGTTTCGCAAAAGGGAATAAAAAAAATCAATGTTAAGTGTATTTTATCCCAGGAAACCAATATCTTAAGACAGCCTGATCTGGTAGCACGATCAAAAACAA
Organism: Euprymna scolopes; assembly: GCF_053919585.1. Lineage (NCBI taxonomy): Eukaryota > Metazoa > Mollusca > Cephalopoda > Sepiida > Sepiolidae > Euprymna > Euprymna scolopes. The sequence goes on from NC_136503.1 coordinate 37,812,052, forward strand.
TAAAAGTAAAGTAAATAAAAATGAAGCAAATTAAAAATTTAACCTGGAAAGTAAAATAATTTTGTCCAAATTTTACTGAAAGGATAAAAAACATGGCTTTTTCTTTCCAAAGCAGGATTTAAATTAACCTTGGGTAATACTTATGAAAAATAATAAAAATGATAACATTAATAACATATGCAAAAGAGGGATATCTAACTTTTTTTTTTTTTTAATTACATTTTCACCCCAAACAAGGCACATTGCCACTTTGGTGTAGGGGGCTACTATCAGGAGCAGCAACTACTGCGGCACTATGCTGGGATTTGGGCAGCAAGATGTCGGTTCACGTTACACTTGAACTTCTGCACGTCAGTACAGTTAGGGAAGCAGGGACCTGGAATGGAATTCCAGAGTCTAGCGGTTCTGGGGAAGAAACTACTGGAGTAGAAAAATCTTTTACATCTAGAGATCTCTACTGCGTGGGGAAGGGGGATTTAGCTGCCTGTCGGGTTTGTCGAGGGTGTCTACGTCGTGGGGGCACAAGTGTTTGCAGTTCGTCAGAGCATTCACCATTAAAATACTTGTAGATAGAACAGCAGAGAGATGCAACGTTTCGTCGATGGGACAGAGGCTGAAGCTTAGATGACAGTTCAGGGCCTATCAGATTGGCGACTCTCTTTTGAACCTTGTCTAGGAGCGAGAGACTAGCAGCAGATGCACCAGCCCAAATGTGACAGTAATACTCCATACATGGGCGAATGGTGGCCTTATAGAGGTACAGGATACTTTCAGGTGTCAGTAGTTTTCTAGCATGGTAGAGAGAGCCTACCTTCTTCGCAGCGGCCCTGGCAATGTTTTCAATGTAATTGTTCCAACTCATGTTCCCCGTGAACATTAGGCCAAGCAGTTTGAAAGATGTACTCTCAGACAGGGAGTCACTGGCCATTGCTATTGGTGGCAGAGAAGGTTTCTTGTAATTATTGAAGGAAACCAGTTTAGTCTTTGCAGCATTGAATGTGACCATCCATTTTTGTCCCCATTCCCGTAGATAATGCAGTGGGTGTGTTATCGGCAGCTCCCGTAACTCTCGCTTCTCCTTTTTTGTCCCTCAGTCCTCATTTCTAATGAGTGATGTTTCTGACAAAGGGTGAAGAAACAGCTGCTTCCCAGGTTGGTAGTACTTTGTGAACAGTAGTCTGAGATGTCGGAAATTTTCTGTCTCTATGTCTATCCTTGCGGCCATGTCACTAGTAAGGGTGCTGGAGGTAAGCGTTTTCATCTGGGCTGACGTTAACTGCCTGATAGTCAGAGACCCGAACCTTGGAATAACCACTAAGGAGGCTGTCCTATCAGCAGGTGCAAAGTATTGGGGCTGCTGTATTGCCATTTGGTGAATGGATTCTAAACCATGCAGTAGTCTCTGGTGGGGCCTCTCAATGCCATACTAGTGGGTAATTGTTACGGCTTTACCTTATCATGTGCTACAAAAAAAAAAAATTTCCTGTTTTTCCTCTCTTACTTTCCCTCTTTGTTCTGCTCTAACCAAGTATGCTGACCTGTTCCACAAACCCCAAAATCCTCAACATGAAATATCTCAAAAAAGAAAACACGAATAAACCTAGAACCCCATCCTCCTACGTAGACCCCTACTACCATATCTCCTTCTCCAACATCAGGGGTCTACATTCTAACCTTCCAGAGGTTGAAACCCAATTACAGGAGACGAAACCTGACATATTCTTTCTAAGCGAAACTGGAATAGGGCCGACCACCTCCCTAGATGAGTTCATGATTAAAGGATACTCTAACATAACATCTAAATCTGACCCCCAAGATCGCCATGGGCATGGAATATGTGCCTACATTAAAGATGGCTTCCCATGTGGCAGGGATATCTCCAGAGAAGACCCTAATCTACCTTATATGTGCTTCCGGGTTGCACTTGCTGACACCACCGCATTTATATTTGCCCTCTATCGCCCCCACAACAGTGGAGTTACTGTCTTTAAGAGTATATCAGAAAAAATTGACCACATCTTGTCTGCTCATCCCTCGGCTAACATTCACATTTGCAGTGACTTCAATGTCCATAATGTGGAATGGCTGATCCACTCAAATAAGACTGATGAGGAGGGGGAGGTTCTGTCATGATTTTGCCATTGGCTATGACCTCACTCAGATTGTCTGTGAGCCCATCCGTGTGCCCAATAGTACCAGTCAGTTCGCAAGCCTCCTAGACTTTTTTCTATCCACTTCCCCTGAGCTATGCTCATGTTCTGTTCTATCTCCTCTGGGATCCTCCGACCACTGCATCGTATCAGTTAAGATAAAAATGAAATATAATAAATCTACAGACGTACCTCTCCACCGTACTGTATACTCTATGGCGGACTGGCATAGCTTCCGTACATTCATATCTGATCATGTTTAAAAAGGATGTGTCCTCTATAGTATCAGATCTGACCGAATGGTTAATTGTAGGCATAGGCCAATTCATACCATCCAAAAAATTCCAACAAAAACCTAACAGCCAGCCATGGTTCTCCCCCAAATGTGCTGCTGCCATCGCACACAGAAATCACTTTTTCCATAGCTAACAACGTAATAGATGCACTGAGACTAAAGCTGCTTTCAGAACCGCCAGCAACCACTGTAAAAGAGTAATAAAAAATGCAAGAGAACTATAGGCGCAATCCGTTAAGTCCAAAGTAGCTGAGCAGCGGCTTGGTTCCCACCAGTTCTGGCAAATAGCAAATAGGATCTTGAACAGAAACGTGCGCTCTATCCCAACCATTATCAATGGACCAGAGGTCATCTCGACAGCATCCGACAAGGCCAAACTATTTGCCAAAAACTTTGCGGCAAATTCTACCCTGTGTGATGAAGGCCATCAACTCCCCATATTCCCTCCTATAACAGACAACACACTATGCAACATACAAATATCTGTGCGTGAGGACGCCAAGCTAATCAAGAACCTTGACTCCAGTAAGGCAACTGGTCCTGACATATTCCAATTATAGTGTTAAAAAAATTACAACCAGAACTTGCCCCCATACTTTCACAACTGTTTAAGCGTTGCCTTAAGAAGTGCTTTCCAACACCCTGGAAAACGTCATCAGTTTGCCCTGTATTTAAGAATTCAGGTGATAAGTCATCTCCCTCTCAGTACAGACCAATAAGTCTCCTGTGTGTCATGAGTAAGTTGCTGGAATCCACAATAAATAGAGAAGTAGTCAATCACCTCAGCAGAAATAACCTTCTTAGCGACACGCAATATGACAACTACGGAAGGCAATAATTGCTGTGGATGCAGTCAGGCGGTTCGGAGTTCCTATCCGTCACAGTTACCACCTGACGAATGCCAGAGGAATAGTTGCCCGAAACGTCGTGAAAAAAAAGCTAAAAAGATGAGGATAATAGTCCGCAATGAATAAAATTAATAAATTATACTCATCTCAATAATGAATTCCAATTAAATGATATGAATAAATGTTTATATTAAAAAAAAAAAATATTGCACGTGTCTGATCATTTAACCGTCATATTTGACATATATATATGCATATATATATATATATATATATATATATATATATATATATATATATATATATAATTTATACAATCAGAAAAAAACACCTTTTTTTAGTAGTACACAATTTTTGTTTTTATTATTTTTTTATGACGTTATTATATATTTTTTCTTAGTCTGACAGCTGTTTCGAAGGGTAAAAGAACAAACGGTTGTTTTAATTATAACATACCGAATCTTCATTATTTACCGTTCTCTTCGGAGACAATTAAAATCAATTAATTACAGTCAAAAAATTGTTTTTAAAACTCACATGGGGATGTAATTAATTGATTTTAATTGTCTCCGAAGAGAACGGTAAATAATGAAAATTCGGTATGTTATAATTAAAACAACCGTTTGTCCTTTTACCCTTCGAAACAGCTGTCAGACTAAGAAAAAATATATAATAACATGTCATAAAAAAATAATAAAAACAAAAATTGTGTACTACTAAAAAAAAGGTGTTGTTTTTTCTGATTGTATAAATTATATTGCTCTGAATTCTCATCGAGCTAAACCGAGGTTAATATTGGTACAATAATCAATATAATACCATTTAAAAGGTATTAAAGTTGATTGTTAAAAAAATACACATATATATATATATATATATATGTATATATAGTCATCCACATACAGTACTGTTTCGTTGTATCACAACTTATCAATGCGGCTAGACTAGCACCTTTCCCAAGCTGAGGATTGAACCCAAGACCATCGCGTTGATAGTCGGCAGTTCTATGGTAGTTCTACATATTACGTACATGGACAAACAAACAAACAGAAATACGGTTTTTTAAATATATATATATATATATATACACGTCCTGCCCGTCTGTTGATCGGTCGATGATGCATGTTTGAAATAACATTCCATTTATATATATCATTGGGATTATTCTGACTAATGCTCTCATCTTGGATGATATTCTGCGACCTTTTTTCAGGCGTGTTTTGACGAATTCGGAAAACTTCATGGCGAAATTCTCTTGGCCTTACAGCCAACCAGAGTTTATGACATTTTTTTATGTGGATTTTACTCTGTTAACCAAGCGGTACATTCCTATAGACTTTGCCATCACATTCTTTGTAAAGAAGTTAGTTTATGACTAATCGCCTGAGATACACCAACCGGGGAATGCCGGTGTAGCTGCCCGGGCATTTTGAGGACCAAAGTGTTCTTCTTTTTGGACACTGACTTTTCATACACCACTTTCTGACCTTGTGTCACATATTCCTGCTGTGCGAAGGAGATAACTACCGACTTGCGAATCTGTACGGAATTTTTAACTGATCTGAGAGGTTACACCGACTGAAACGTTGTGAAAATGATATATAAAAAAATGAGAACAGTAGTACGAATTATCCAAATAATCCAAATTATCAATCCTCATCTAAAATAAATCCATGTATTATTTTTACTTTTTTCTTTTTGGAATTTAACACAAATAATTACCCCCCCCCCTTCGTTTCTCGTCCTCTATGTATTTTCATGTTCTAAATTCATGCGTTTTCACTCTTCCCCACCGCACTCGACTAACGCAAGTTCGCCCCTTTAATAAATTCTTACTATCATTCATTAACCTCGTATTATTAGATGCCGTGTGTGCGTCGTTGCTAGTTAGCCAAAGTTTCTATTCATTTAATTTCACTGAGCAGATCGATACGAGGTTGTTGATCGATCCCGGTACGATGACTGAACCCCATTATTCAGTATTCTTGGTAGCAAATCAGGCTCCGGTTGTTAAGTTTTATTTCATTTGTTTTGCGCAGTTGCATAGAAATCATTGATGTGGAAAGAAAACAAAATTTCCTTTCCGCCTACTCACTAGTGAAAATGATAAAAGTGTGGAACTGTTCCAGCAGCAGCAGCAGCAGCAGCAGCAGCAGCAGCAGCAGCAGCAGAGAAACGATCTGTAAGATAATCAACGTTTACTCGGTTTAAATACTTAATACTGATTGAGTTAAATTACTCAATCTTGATTGGTTGCCTATATCGGACTTAAACCAATCAAAAAGAGTCTGCTGTGGGAGTCGGGCACCTGTTCGCATTATCTATAAAAGCGAGTATTGTCGTCAAAGAGGTGCAGTGAAAACCTCCAACTCGCCACAGGTGTTGCGAGTTGCACTTCAATGAAAAGAGAAAAGAAACTGGAACAAAGAGTTGGAGGAGGACACGGACACGCGTGTGACGGGTACGAAGAGAAGTATATTTTATTTTGGGACAGGAAGAGGAAGCGGGGAGTAAAAGGGATTATGGGATTACAACGTAAAAGGGGGGGGGTAATCATAAAAGGGTCTATGATAAGAGTTATCGTACTTACTTTCAACGCCCCCACTTACTCTCAGCATATTATTATTTTATTTATTTATTTTTCTCTTTACAAAAACAAAGATATGTGAGAACAGATTAATGTCAGTTTAGGGTTCGAATAAAAACTTTTTAAACTTGTCCAGCTTCATCCGGGTTGGAGGTTTTGTCATGATGTCGGCGATCATGTCTGCTGTAAATTATTTGTATTTTATTATTATTCAGAGCTTCTCTGATAAAATAGTACTTAATGTCGATGTGTTTACATCTCTGCCGATGAATGGGGTCCTTAGAAAGAGTTATAGCGCTTTGACTGTCTTCGAATATTTTGATGGGGACATGTTCTCGGTGTGGATCCATTTCCTTGAATAGTTGCACAAGGTATAGCCCCTCATGGGTGGCTTTTACCAGCGCTAAGTACTCAGCCTCGCACGTGGATAGAGCGACCGTAGATTGCCTTTTCGACTTCCAGGAAATAGGTGGCTCATCCTGGGTTAGGCTAAAGCAATATCCGTAGGTACTGCGTCTGTCTCGTTGATCAGATGCCCAATCGGTGTCTGTATGCGATTAGATGGATTGAGTGATTTGTTTTCGCGTAGTGCAGTTGGTGTCGCGTCGTACTCTTTACGTGTCTTTATACGTGTTTAGCTGCCATTCAATGCTTTTCTCGTGGCTTGGACAAATATTGCGACAATTTCCCGACAATATAGCATAGATCTGGTCGGGTGCAGATCATCAGGTAAATTAGACTCCCGACGACCTCACGGTATTTCCTAGGGTCAACCATGTCATCCTTCGCCAGCTAGATCCAGTTTTTCACGCATGGTGTCGTCCTAGGTTTGCATTTGAACATGTCAAACCTTTCCAGTATTTTTGTCGTGTATTTTTCTTGGTTCATCTGGATATAACCTTCGGTTATATTGAAGTCTATTCCGAGGAAATTGTGCAGCTTTCCGAGGTCTTTCATTTTAAATTCCGATGTTAATGATTGTTTGGTGTCGTTTAGTGAGTTGATGTTATCGGCAGCAATGATTAAATCATCGACCCACAAGATGATGATAATTTTTTCTTTGCCGATGTGTCGCATATAGACGCAATGGTTCACCTGATTTTGGGTAAAGCCGTGTCTGCTGAACTAGCTGTGCAGGGTTTGATTCCAGTTTTTGGCCTGATTGTTTTAGGCCATACTGGAATTTGTTCAGTAAACAGATTAGTTTCTCGTCCGTTCCCCTTTTGTCTCGAATCCTTTCGGTTGTTCCATGTAAATTTTATGGTCAATTGGAGCATGGAGATATGCCGTTTTTACGTTCATTTGGTGGACTGTTAGATTGTATTGGACAGCTATTTGCATTAACATGCGGATCGATGAGATATCGGCCGTCGGAGAAAAAGTCTCGGTGTAGTCTACTGCCTTAGTTTCCTATTTACAATGCCTCCCCACGGGACAGAGTTAGACACCAGGGTCGTTTTTTAACGTGGAGAAAAGGAACAAAAATAAAAATTGTCTCAGTCGTGAAGGATTTCTCCCCCACTGACAGAGAACAAGAAACTGAAGTGCAGCATCTGAAGAACAGATCTTAGTTTGGTTGTAACCTTTTGCGACAGACCTGGCTTTGTATTTAGGAGACTCGTCGGCGTTTTCTTTGATTTTATACACCCATCTACCGCTTAGTGTCGTTCTGCCTTTGGCTAAGGGTGTTAGATGGTATACATTATTTTCCTTTAGGGAGTCAATTTCTTCTCGCTTCGCTTGGATCCAGTGGTGTGTCGCTGGGGAAGTCACAGCCTCTCTGTAAGTGCGGGGAATGCCGTGTGCGGCCTTGTAGCAATAGTCAATATCGATTAATGCGTGGACGCTCCCATCCTGGACTTCTAGATAGCTGGGCATTTTGTGCTCATGCGTCGGGTATCTTCGCGTACAGCTAACTTCTACTATAGACTCGGTTTGTTTGTCGGTATTGGACCGTTCAGGGTTTTCCCTTGACTTTAAATTTTTTATTAAGTTTCTTAGGGGAAAATTTGTGTCATCATCGCTTGATGAGTGGGTTTGTGTTTGAGTGTGTTGGTCGTTGGTGTTGTTAGTGAATTTTACCAGTCTGTGTTTAAAGACTTTCCCATTTTCTGGGTGGTAGATAAGATATGCCGGGCTGTTTCTGTTGTATCCGACGAAGATTCCCCTCTGGCACCTTGGGCCTAGCTTTCTTTTTATGTTGGAGTAGGCAAACCGAAAATGTGCATCCTTGATAAGTCCGGTTTTCTCCAGGTCATCTAGTAGTAGGGCGTCTGGTTTAGACAGTTATTGAAGCATCTGTTCCATATAACTGCAGATGCCATAACTGCATAGCTTCACAGTGTTTTCAGTAAGTCGCTTTCTATGATAAGGCATCTAGCCATTTCGAATAGAGTTCGCCAGTTTCTTTCGATCGTTCCATTTTGATGAGGTGAATATGGCGCTGAGGGCTCGTGTTTTATGTTGTTACGGCAGAGTAGTTTTCTGAAGTCGTTTTACTCCGAACCATTATCCGACCTCAGTATTTTTATTTTGCCTTATGAGGAAATATCTGCAAGGAATTTTACGGTGGCAAGTGTGACGTCACTTTTGTTTTTAATAAAATATACAAATACGGCGTCAGAAAAGTCGTCAGTAAATGAGATGGCGTATTTGTTCCCAATTAAATCTACTGGTTCTATGGGGCCGACTAGGTTTGAGTGTACTAAATGCAGAATATTTGTCGCTCTTTTGTCGGGAGATTTATTTCTTTTCTGTGGAAATTTTCCTTGGATGCAGACGTTGCAGTTTTTGTTGTTTGAATTCTTATTTTTTATTTTCATCCCTTCGACCACATCGGGTAGTTTTTTTTTATGTCACCATAATTGCAATGGCTGAGTATTTTGTGTCACATGTGGATATCGTGGTATTGATGACAACTGTCTTCTGCATTTCCTTCCTCCATAGTTTTTAGGTAGTATAGTATGTTGTGTGCGTGTATTTTGAATTTCGTTCCGTTTTTATGTTTTAGTATATTCCCATCTTATTCTAAAATAACTGTTGCTCCGTTTTGGGTCGCAGTTTTCACAGAAAATATATCCTGTGGATATGAAAGTATAAGTAGTGCCCTTTTTAAGGTAATCGTAATGGAGTTTCTGTTCGTGTCTAAAAGGCAGACTTCAACGTTTCCTCTTTTTAAGGTTAAACCACTGATTTTAGTTCCGTCTGCCAACTCCATGTAGTGGTTCTCAGAACGGAATGTTGGGTCGAAATTCTTACATTTCTTCGCGTCTCTTATAATGTGCGAAGTGACCCCTGCGTCGACTAGTAGATTCGTATGCGGTATTAAGTTCCGGGTATAGTGTGACCCGATAGGGACGGGGCGATGCCGGCAGACCTTGCTAATCGATTAAAGAACAGCTTGTAGTCTGGGTGACCCAATGACACATATTCAGGGGAATTCGCACGGCTGGACTCTAATGATGATGATGATTGTTTGATGCTGTTTTAAACAGAATACGTCTGTTTCTTGACGGATAATCAAAATGATCCCCCCTCCCGAGAATGGATACTACAACGCGTGTCTACGCCAGAATGAAGTCATAAAAATAATTCCGAAATTTAACAGATGGACTCGTGTGTTGATAGACTGCCGATGGAGGTCGTTTGCCGAGCGATAGAAGGAGACCATGCGTGGCAAAAGACCTTGTGTTAATTAGATGTGACGGCTTGTATTCCTGGTGAGGGGATGTTATCTCCTTACCGACATGTTGAGAGAGGGGTGGGTGGAGAGAAGACGAGAGAGGAATACTCTTCCTTCCTTTTCCTTTTGCTTCAATAAATGTAAAGGTCGCTTTTTATTATTTTCTTTTCTTCCTCTTCTGCGACAAAGCGGTCAGGGTTCGGCAAGCCCTTACTGTCCCCCCCCCCTCCGAACAAAGGCGCGGCCGCTGATTGGTTGGCCGCCACTTGTGGGCATATTTGCAGAGATGGGGGGGGGGGGGGTTACAGCTAGCCGATATTGATAAAACGAGGTGAGGAAGGGATGTGATGGATTTTTTGTTGCCACGCGCTTGGACGACACGTCTACGATACGCGTGTCGCTGATCCGTTCCCGCATACTGACGATAGAGAAAACTAAGTGCTTGAAAAAAAAAAAAAAAAAAAAAAGAAAAGAAAACTGTCAGCCCCCAGTGCTTGCACGATTAGACTAGCGTGTAACTATCATTTGTAAGGTCGAAGGCAATAATCAATTCTATGTTAAGAAAAGCCAATTAAGCTTTGACTTTTTTTCTTTATTTGAAAACACCGTCGTTGAATACAATATATTTCTCAGATAGCCCAGGTGACCGTTTGGAAGCTGATTCAAAAGCGGAACCGGAGAACGGACGACGGCGACGGAGACAAATTCAACCACTAGACGAAAACACGGGTGACGCCACAGGTATCGGCTACAGCTGCATCTCAACTTCCAAGCCTGTGCATCTGAGCTGCCCTCTAGGGGTTATATAGTAGTAGTCCTCCGTTTTGAATGCGAAGGAGTTTTCTTCGGTGTCAGCTGCCTTTTTCATTGTATCTTTTCGCTTATAACGGCAGAATTCCCTTTTATGGGCGTTACTTTTACAGTAACTACACCGTTGTTTTCGCTGTTTGTGTTTGTTGTTGGGACATTCTTTCGATAAATGTCCTTTTCCGCCGCATGTGAAGCACGATATTTCACGTTCGTCATGGTGGTGATGGCTCTCCATCGTATTCTCTGAAAAAGACGATGTCAATTTCATCATTTCGTCACTGGTCGACTGGATTTTATGTTTCAATGTTTCATGGAAACCATGGAGTTCTGTTTTAAATTCCAGGAATGTTATTTTGTTGTTATGTGTCACATAAATCGAAAAAGGATCGTAGCAGCTTCGTAGTCCTTTTAATATCATGGCGATAATTAGAGCATCGTCAACTGTCTGACCGGCATTTCTCAGAGCTGTTAAAATTGTCTCAGTTCTTATCCCGTATTCTGTGACGCCTTCGTCTCGTTTCTTTTTGAGAGACGTGAGTTGGGTGTACAAGGAGATTACCCTTGGTTTTCCTTTGCTTCCGTAGATTCGCGTAATATTTTGAGAGCTTTTCTCCAATTATCTGTAGCTTCTCTCATTATTAAGGATAAACTTTTGTCGTCCAGAAACTGTACAAGTTCGGCGTAAGCATCTTCATTTCTCTCAGTGTCGCTTCCATCTCTATTAAGGTGGATACTTAAAATGGCGTCCTTTAGGCCGAGCGTGCGTAAATGGCATAAAAAATTTGTCTCCCAAATTTCGTATTTGGTTTCATTTCCGTCAAATAAAAGTCTATTTCATCGGCTTCCATTATCTGTCCAGGGCACATAACCTGTTGCGAGCTGCATTTCAGTGAAAAGCGAAAAGGAACTGGAACAAATATTTGAAAGAGCACACGAGCACGCGTCTGACGGGTATAAAGAGAAGTATATTTTACTTTGGGACAGGAAGAGGAAGTTGGGAGTAAAAAGGGATTATGGGATTACAACGTAAAAGGGAGGGAATCATAAAAGGGCCCATGATAAGAGGTATCGTACTTACTTTCAACAACAGGAACTTCTGTCACTCATAACATATTCTTGGCGGGCAAACGAGCTACTGGCATCTGAGCAAACAACACAACTCAGTCATAAACTTATAAATATAGTGACAGGTTGTTAGTCTTACAAAGTCAGTTACCATTTTATGTACATACGGACTTGATAACACATATTAAAAAAAAACACTTTCTTCTTCTAGACATTTTAACTCTAACTCTAACCTCTACCCCTTATCCCTAACCCAAACATCCAAAAAAGAGACCGTGCGACACTTCAATTCAACGAGAAGTCGCTGAAGTCTCTATTCAGACAAATAGAGAGCTTTCGCTTATTTAAATCAACTTAATGTTCGTCTTTTTCGTAAATCATCAGAAAAATTTCGTTGATCCCAACACCATAACACATACAGAAGGAAGTGAAAGATAGTGGCTTGACGCAAAGATTCGTATATTAGAAAAAAAGAAATGATTCCTGTATGATGTAGATATTTTTCTTTTTTTTTTTCTTTTTTTTTCTTTACTCACGCTCACCCCCCTAACAAGGCATATCACTACTTGAACGTAAGGGGCTACTATTTGGGGCCATTCATATTAAAGATGAACAAAATGTTGATTTACATTACATTTAAATTTTTACATATCAGTACAGTTAAGGAAGTAGGCAGCAGGAAGGGAATTTCAAAGTCTAGCTGCACGAAAGAAGAAGCTATTACGGTAGAAAACAAAGATTTCTGACATTTAGGGACCTCAACAGTGAAGGGGTGTGATTTTCTTGTTAAGCGGGGTTGTCAGACATATGTACATCGAGGGTCACAAGCGCAACGAGTCCATCAGAGAACATTCCATTAAAATATTTGTAAAATATTTTTCAAAGTCAAGATCAAAGGTTAAGGTCATATTTTGTGTGAGTCTTACAATATCCACTTACTGCTAGAATTCCCTCGAAGTGGATACCTAAGCATTTAGCAAATTCCCGCGCAAAGGGCGGGTATCTTTCATATATAGTAAGTAAAGCGAAGTCAATTCACGATAGTCTCCCGATCTAGTGAGTAATTAGCTGACCAAGATTGTTGAGTAAGTTGTGCGTGGCAGAGCCTATCACCCCACTCGTCCCCACGAACCCCCAAAGACTGTTCTATTATTTTTGTCATCTTCACAATTTTATATTGTGAAGTATAAGATATCCATCGAGCCTATAACGATATGTAAGCAAAACACAGATTGCATCAGCAGAAGCGAAGACACCCAAACATCAGGAGCAGCAAATGATACGACAGCGGCGATACATAATGGCGCCGACCTTTGCTTTACTACGATATTCGAACAACTGTTAAGGACGCATTAAGTTGTCAGAAGCTATGCCTTAGTAACTCATCCTTCCCCTATGATACACAGTTCATTATAGCAAAGAATTATCGGGCCAAACACATTGCTGAAGGAAATAGCTACACTAAGAGAGAGAAAGTCAGGATATTTCGACAGATGAGATACGAATACATGTGATAAAATATTTATAAAAGGACTACGAGCGACAAACTTAGTCTAAATTCACTCACAAACACACCAGGTTTAAATAGAAATAAAACAAACGCGGAATCTGGGAAATATTCCTTACCGGAAGGCTGACCGTACCCTTACGACATATCTAGCAGCAAAGGTTTCCTATTGTTCATACATGGAAAATGTGTCTACAACTAGGTCCGTGCGCAATATATAAAGAGTTCTCCGCGTAAGCTAAGCAGCAGTGATAGCAGAGGCAGATGCAACGACTCGTATGGATTACTCTTTCTCTCTAACAGCAGCAGCAGCTAACTTGAACGTCTTCGCCCTTTCTTTCTCATAGTAGCAGAAGCCATTCGCCCACTGATGGCAACAATAAATCTTTATAATAAGAGACATTTCAAATTATTCACACCTTTAATAACTTTAATAACAAGGACCTTAATATTCTCTTCAGCTCGGAACATCCTGTAAGCAAGAGACATTTCTAATTATTATCACTTAAACAAACCTTAATAACAAGGACTTTGTTATTTTCTTCTTCTCGGAAACTTCTTATCAACAAGAGACATTTTCATTCATTTCGTTTCTTTCAATAAATATTTAACTTAATACTCTGTCTTTCTTGCTACCATAAGCTAAATTTGTTATTGTGACCGTCGTTATCGAGTATTGAGATACAATACCTTGTGATAACGATATAACACTGGTGTCACGATATAACAACAAAAAGAACAACAACAAAATAAAACACGTTCTTGGTTCTATTAAAAAAAAAACAGAAGCCTAGCAAAAGGATGATGTTTTAAAAAGTCTTACAAAACAGACGAAAAAAATTTGATTGACAATTTGATTAGCAATCACATTTCTGTGTGGTTTTTACAAGATCAAGAGAGTCCTTCAAGCAAAGAAACCAACCGAGACACTTGTTGTGCTGAATTAAGACCACGTTGTTGCACTCTGACATTTCAACAAGTTGTTGCTAATTAGATTGTCAATCAAATTATTCTCGTCTGTTGCGTAGTCTTTTTATTCTTTAACCAAAATAATTTGTGACTCAAATGTGTATAACGTCATTTGAGTGAGAATTTTACGGCTGCTTTTGAAGCACCATAAACTTTATTGAAACAACGGATATCAGATTTAGACATGACTAAGGCACATGCAAAAATGGCCGAAAAAACAGAAGACTCTTCCTCTTAAAAAAAGTGTAACATTATTTTTTTAGGTTACGTTTAAATTTTGATTGCGTTTGAACGATAAAAGACCAAAGTTAATCTCTAAAAAGGAAAAATGCATATTTACGTGTTAAAAAAAACGACAACTGTTGGAAAAAAAAGAATACATTCAAATTTCAAGTCTGAATAAATCAAATTTTAAAAATCTTTGGAACAATAATTATCAGTTTTCTTAAACTATTTCAATGATAATTAGTAAATTAAAATCTTAAGATATCAAAATAAAAACAAATTTTTTTACATATATATATATATTTTTTTACTAAAATTGCATGATTACCCAACAAAATTTGGTTAGTTTAAAAAAAAAGTCTGCAATCATTTGTAAACAGTAGATGCCTGTTAACTTTCAGAAATATACGAATCATACAAGCTATAATAATTTCGCTTAATCTAATTTTGTCGTAGTAAAAAAGGAAATGTTTATTTAATTAAACTATTTTTGAAAGTAGAAAAGTAAGAATTTATGTATTTTTCTCTAAAATAGTCTCATATTTAACATAGTATAAGTGTTTTTGAGTTTGTTTTACAATCCACAGAGGTACGAGAAAGTGGTCAAAAAACAAAAATATAATAAATAAATGTTACCAAAGGCAAAATAAGTTACTCTTCTAACTATCCGGAAACGTTTTTAGTGGTTTTACTCGCAAAACGTTTATTCGTTTCAAAAAACATGTAGTGTCGAACGTTAGGTGAGAACAATAAAAATGGCCGCGAATCGATATTTAAATATTTAAAATTTTGATAATGACGTAAAAAAAGAAAATTATACACAATACCGTAAGAAATCCACTCAATATATGTTACTGTGACATATATTGGGTGGGTTTCTAATAGTATTTTATATATTTTTTTAAGATGTCTATTTGCGGCCATTTTTCTTGTTCTCACCCAACGATCAACACTATATGTTTTTCGAACCGGATAAGCGTTTTAAAGTGAGTAAAACCATTAAATCTTTTTCAGATGGTTAGAAAAGTAATTTATCTTGTTTTTGATAACATTTATTTGTTATACATTTGGATTTTTTACCACTTTTTTGTGTTTCTGTGGATTGTAAAACAAATCATTTTTTTTATTCAATGATACTAAGAAATTATTGATGACATCTTTTTTACAAACGTTTTTCCTTAGAATTTGAAATAAAACTTTTGTAAAATGACGTTATCCAAAACTATATTTTTTCGATACGAACTGCATACTCCATGAAATAGCAATTACATTCATTAAAAAATAAGCTAAAACAATTCTTTATTAATGACTAGTGGGAGACCCAACGTTGCCCGGGATTGAATGATGATCAATGAATATTTCACACTCCTGTATTTTTATTGTCATCAAAATCTGTGTAATCGCCCGGGAGGAAGCTTCACATGCCTCCATGCAGTAACTTAGTCCAAAATATATGCTACTCTACAGAACATACTATTCCTTTTATAAAATTATTTTATATAAACTTCTTTCTAGTTAACGAAAAAAAAAAACATTAAGAAATTTACGTGCGGGGTTTGAACCTACAGGTGAGGTTATGCAAAAATAAATAAATAAATAACACGTAAATTTTCAAGTCTTATAAAATTCTTTGCAGTTAATGAAAAAAATTAAGAAATTTACATGCGGAGTTTGAACTTTCAGACCACGTCATGCAAAAAAAAAACAAAAAAAACAAAACAAACAAAAAAAAAAAAGAAAAAAGCACTATCGACTTATCCACAGTAGAATTTTCATGGCCCGTTATTCTATCATTGTTGCTAAGCGATGACATGAAAAAAATGGCTTTACCGATAATAGATAAATTAAAATAACGGTTTTTATTATCGATTATCAAATCGGCTCTGTTGACAGTGTGGAAGCCAGACCAAGATTGGAGACAAATAAGCAAATCACGGCGACGGGGACAAATCCCACCACTAGACAGAGACAAAAGGTGATGCCACAGGGATTGGAACTGGCTGCACCTTTCTTCCAATCCTGTGCATATGTTCTGGCCCTGTAGGGGTTACAAGTAGGAGGACTTAAGATTTAGAGGAAAAAATAGGAACTACTTCATCTAAAGATGGTGCGATTGTGATGATGGTGCTCCTATGATGAAATGTAGGATTTTATTATAACGACTAAATGTATCTAAAATTTCGTTCTAAAGTTACATAAGATAGTGGCTAATAATCTAGACATAATAAATTTGTATGTGGCATATATTGTTGAAAACCTACGGTATTTTGGTCCAAAGTGGAATTTCTGCAATCAAAATATTATATAGGAGATAATGTTTTCACGTTCATGTGTACAAGGGAAATATTATAATATCACATTTAAAATTTTCCCGGAAAATGTTATTAAAATCACATGAAATACTTTTTGCAATTATATTTTCTAGGCTAAGGAAGTAAACTTCAGCAAAAAATCCAGTTTGGAGTCATGATAGGTGGATAGTGAAGCACTGCAACTACATCTGCACTGGCTCCGACCATATTATCTTGCCTTTCTGTCAGACTTTGTCTTTAACACTGAGTGGGGGACCTGGTAACTGGGCAAACCTAGGTCTCCTTATCACTCGGCCAGGCCTAAATCTGGAGAGGCAACCTCATCTTTGAACGATATAGCCACAACAGATGCTACAGTGCACCAGACTAGATGCAGAAGGCCATTGTCTTGTTAGACAGAAGGTTGCCATCAATATTGCTCTCACATCTGAGATGGAGCTCTACTGATCACTTTTGCTTGCATTGAAAGAGTAGAAAATCAACTTTGAAATCTGGTGAGAAGTGATCTTTCCTTTTCCCTACAATTCTCGTTGCTAGTAGTGCTCTGTAGTTATTTCCATGGAAAGTGCTGGCAGAGGTCCAGTATTTGACTCCTTCCTGTAAGACATTCACAGCAATAACTCGTTTTTCTACCACATCGAAAAAAGCTTTCCTTTCTTCTATCATGTGCCCAGCATCAGGTGGAATTTTCACGGACAGAGCTTCTTTTCAGAGGCTTCTCGTCTGTAGAACACATTTTTATTTTTTTACTCATGTTCACCCTAAATAAGGTATATCACCACTGGGATGTAAAGGGCTACTATTTGGGACCATGCCTAGGAAAGATTAATAAGATGTTGGTTTACATTACATTTAAACTTCTGCATATCAATACAGTCAAGGAAGCAGGTAGCAGGAAAGGAATTCCAAAGTCTAACTGCTGGAGGGAAGAAACTATTAGAGTAGAAAGCTTTCTGGTATTTAGGGACCTCGATAGTGAAGGGGTGTGATTTTGTTGCTAATCAGGTTTGTTGGGGTATGTACGTTGAGGGAGCACAAATGCAATGAGTTCATCAGAGCACATTTCATTAAAATACATGTAAAACAGGCACAGGTATGCAACATTGCGACGATGGAACAGGGGTTGGAATCTAGTTGATAAATTGGGACCTATTAGATTGGAAACTCTTCTTTGGACCCTATCCAAGAGGAAGAAACTAGCGGTAGATGCACCAGCCCAGGTGTGGTAACAATACTCCATGCATGGACGAATGGTGGCTTTATAGAGAATTAGGATATTCTCAGGTGTGAGTAGTCTTCTAGCATGATAGAGGAAACCCACTTTTTCACAGCAGCCTTCGCAATGTTCTCAATGTATTTGTTCCAGTTCATATTGCCTGTGAATGTTAAGCTGATAAGTTTGAAGGAAAAATTCTCAGGTAGAGTGTTATTTGTCATGGATATCAGTGGTTGGGAAAGTCGTTGATTATCAGGAATAATAGTGGTCCAAGCATCGACCCCTGAGGCACTCCCACATTAATGTTATGCTGTTTAGATGTACATCCGTCAATGACAACCTGGATGGTTCTATTGTCTAAGGAGGATCTAATTATAGTTAGTATTTGTCTAGTTATACTGTATGATTTAATTTTCATTAGCAGCTCTTTTTACCAAACTTTGTCAAAGGCCTTGGATATATCAAAGGCTACAGACCTGGCTTTGCCTTATCCAGTGCATGGTATATGCGTTCAGAAGTGGCTGCTAAAATATCTGCAGTAGAACATTGCCTAAATCCATACTGTTTGTCAGAGCGATTAGCTTGTGGGAGGAGACTGATAGGGCGATAATTAAGAGGGTCAGTCCTTTTACCAGAATTCTTGTACATATTGTCTTAAGATTGCCTCCTTGTTGATTAAATTTGGTTGTCTTCAAAATCAAATGGCAACGAATTCTTGTCAAAACAACCTCATAAGTAATCAAATGCAGTCCATACCATTGATATTCGGTATAAAAGTTGATATCAGTACTCTAATAGTGTTCCTCGTCTTTCAATCATTTCAGTCCCATCAACCTCTATCCTCGAGTGGCTTTTGGCCATGATAAGTGGTGACTCAATAGTAAAAACAAAACAAAAAACATACACACAAATAAAAATAAACCTCGACACTCAGTCTGATAGTGGCTTTGTTGCTGTCAGGTTGAGGTATTGTTTAGTGTAGTCGTAGGAGATCAACTCTCCCAAATTTTACCATCTTTCTTTGAGAAGAGGTTAGGGGTTAACTCATTGCTAATTGTCTGAGTCTTTCTGTCTGTGAATACTGATAGGGCTACTCAGGCATTTTTGTAGGCTAGAGTGTACATTCTAGCCCGTTCATTTTTCAGAACCTGACCGGACTTTGTGTCTAACCTTAGAAAGAGGAAGTAAATAATACAAAAGAAAACTGAGGCCTCCAGGGTGTTATTGCAACATTCATGTTCTCACACGCGTCTCTAGTCGCGGGGAGAGGGGGGGGGGTCAGGGATTAGGAATTAGTTAGTGTCGCATCTTAGCCAATAATATGATATTATGTATCATGTTGTCACTGTCCAGTGTCCACTCTTGGAAAAAACTCTCTGTCCGTGTTCACTGATTAATGGTTGTTTCGAACGATAGCCGCAAGTTTATTATTTGACCGATGACTATTTATAGGTCAGTGTCTGCAAATATCCAATCATTAATCAACTCTCTTTTCAGTGTTACGTTTCATAGATATCCTTTTTCAGTGGCGAAAGTTGAAATGAGATTAGACTTTGTTCGATTTCTGAGTTTTAATTACACTACTTATGAACTTTTCACAGTAAAAAAAAATGTTGTTTTCTTTTTGCAATATAAAATATTGCTATTTAAAATAAATTAATGTTGTGACTTTTTTAGCGGACAGAAATAAAGACACAAAAGAGAAACTGAGTAAACAAATATATATATATATATACTAGCAAAAGTACCTGTCGTTGACTTGGTTCAAAAACAGCCTAAAGAAAATGGACTCTGATTTATGAAAGTATGATAGGTTATGAAAAAGAAGGGTTGTACAGAGATAGCTTCGAATCTGGGGGTATCTAAACCAAAGCAAAATATGATGAAAGTAAAAATAAAATAGATAAACCCCATAATTTATTATACCATACCTGTTCACACTGAAACACTTATCACAATATTTTGTGGATCTATATTGAAAAACCTTGTTAAACTTTGTGACATATTTCCATTCTATGGAGGTCAGGTGCGAACGAACACCCCATAATTTTATTATATCATATTTATTCAAACTGAAACATAATTATCAAAGTATACTTCCGCAGATAGATATGAAAAGTCTTTATTAAAGTTTGTGCCTATTTCCATTCTATGGAGGCCAGGCGCGAACGCAGACCCCACAATTTTATTATACCATCCCTATTTAAATTAAAACATACTTATCAAAGTATTATTATGTACATTTATATCAAAAACACTTGTAAACTTTTTTTTTATTTTTAAATTTTTTATTTCCATACTTTGTGGACCAGGCCTGTATGCAGACCCCACAATTTTAATGAATCATCATTATGCCAGATCAAACATACCCATTCCTGTGTCTCGATACATCTTCTATCATTATTACTTTTATCATATTTTGCTTTGGTTTTGATACCCCCAAATTCGAAGCTATTTCTTTACAACCCTTCCTTTTCATAACCTATCATACTTTCATAAATCATTCCATTTTCTATAGGCTGTTTTTGATCCCCAATCAACGACGGGTACTTTTGCTAGTATATATATATATTTCTATAGAGATATATTTTCTTATTATATATCAATCCTTATTTAAGAATCTCAATGTAATTACAGAGCAATATAGAGAATAAATGACAAAAAGTTATATCCCAAAATTCATGAGGTTGACCGTCTTATAATTTATTCCTTTAATTCAGTTGACTTATACAATTCTTTACAGTATCTGTTTCGTAGCGCAAAATCAATCACTTAATTATTATATCAATCAGTGAATCTATTATGCCCTTAACTCATAAGAAAAAATAGCAACAATCATGTGATTTGGCATGGTAAAAATCCGAAAATTGGAAGAGAAGATGCAGATACCTTTATATTTTTCCATTACACCATATTGAATTTTTGAATATATATATATATATATATATATATGATGATTGCAACGTCTTTGTCAGACGAGTGCCACTCCCTCAGACATTTAAAATCCATGAGCCCAAATGTCTGAGGGAGTATCTATACAAATATGATGTTAAAGAGTCTTAGCTTTGTACGACAGCTAAGTCTCTCTCTCGGTTCAAAATGTTCAGATCCAGCAACAAGCAAGAGCAAGATAGCCAGCAACAAATTAAACTGCAGACCAGCTTAATGCGGGTACTGGTCTTCCGCTTTATGGTTTTTGAAATCAGAGATTTGCTTCTCCTAGAAAGGTTGCCTTCACCACGGCTTACGGGAGCCCTCTCTACCCCAATACACATATACACACACCCAAATATACACGGTGCTAGTTGGCCGTTGACCCAGAAAAAGAGTTCATTCGCCCTTTGGAAGGTCTTGTTTTTAATCCTTCAGGAAGACTAGCCGCCCTCCTCACCAAAGAAGTCTGGTGGGGGAACCAGTTTAGTCGCCGGTGACCCGACCATGAGGCAGGTAGTACTGGGTTACATGGTACCAGTAGCATATGACATGAGCTGTGGTCCCTACAAAATATATATATATATATATATATATATATATATATATATATATATATATATATATATATATATATATATATATAGCTTAATGTAAAAGGAAAAGAGAAAGTTCAATTCCACAAAAGGAGACTTATCCGGATAAGCTCAACAATTATTATTGGAGCTTATGCAATAGGACAACAAAAGTATGAAATGGAGACACCTGTCCCTCGTAATCTGTCCCTCGTGTTCATAAACGAGAAAGTATTATTCAATTTTCTAAGCCTGGCTTCTTCATAAAAACATAAATTTGATGGCCTTTCAAGAAATTTAAAGTTTTAAGGTGGACTCTCGAAACTACCGTTCCCAGTGAAGCAATCCTTTAATTTAATTTAAACCCAAGGGCCTTTTGTTCACCGCTTTCCCGGCTTATTCTACATCTATTTTTTTTATCTGTTTTTTATCTGTGTTTTTTTTATCTGTGTGTGTGTATATATGGATATATGTATGCATATGCGTATATATATATATATATATATATATATATATATATATATATATATATATATATATATATATATACACTTGTGCCCGATATTATTCATACTCCTCGGATCTTTGAGATTTCTATAAGAATATTGCTCAAACCAGAAGGTAGACAATATTAAAGGGATTTCAAACAATAAATCAAGCATAAGCATTTAATTTAAACTCAACAAATAAATAAATTATGCAAGTTTGAAACATTATACAAAGAAAAACAATAATGGCACTAGTTCAAAATTATTCATACCTCTCTTACTAATAGTCAATAGCATGCCCTTTATTCTTAATAACTGCCTGTAACCGTTTTGGATATTTATCAACAAGGTTTTTACAAGCATCAACACTGATTTTTTACCATTCTTCAATGCAGTAGTTCTCCAAATCCCTCAAATTTCTAGGTTATCGCTTTTTAACCTCAGTTTTCAATATGTGCCAGAGGTTGTCGATAGGGTTCAGGTCAGGACTCTGGCTAGGCCATTCCAAAACATTAATTTGATTATCCTCAAACCATTTCTTGACTATTTTGGCAGTATGTTTTGGATCATTATCCTGTTGAAGGACCTAGTTTGGTCCTAAATGGAGCTTCTCCGCATCCTGTCTAATGTTTTTCTGGAGTACCTCCAAATATTGCTCCTTCTTCATGGTTCCATCTATCTTGACCAAACTACCTGGACCACTAGCCGAAAAGGAGCCCCAAAACATTAGGCTACCACCACCATGTTTAACCATGGGTATGGTGTTCTTTGGGTTGTAAGCTTCTCCTTTCTTCCTCCAAACGTAAGAAGCATCCGTATGGCCAAACAATTCAATTTTTGTTTCGTCAGTCCACAAAATACTTGAGAAAACGGACTCTGGAGAATTCACATGGGTCCTAGCAAACTTTAGACGTGCTGCAAGGTGTTTTCCGGTGTGCAATGGAGTCCTTCTTGGTCTTCTTCCTTTCAGACCATTTTCATGCAGAGTCCTTTGCAATGTTTGCCTTGATATTTTTATGCCAGAAGACTCCAGATTTTCTAAAATGTCCTTAGTAGTGGTGGTTGGATTTGCATTAAGACTTCTTACAATATTCCTGGTGGCTCTAGCAGACAGTTTCCTTTTCCTTCCTCTACCAATCAAGTTGTTTGTTGTGTGGTGGCTCTGGAATTTTTTGATGATGCTCTGTACTGTTGCTGTAGGGACCTCAAATTTCTTGGAAATTGACTTGTAACCTAAACCATCCTTATGTGAATTCACAATTTTAGTCCTAAGATCATTACTAAGCTCTTTTTTCTTCCCCATTCTAATAATTTTTATTCTTTTATTGGTTTTCAGTTGATATCATTTTAATTTCTGAAAAATGCAAAAAACGAAATGAAATTAATCAAAGGTTGTATAAAAGCATTCAAAATAAGAATCAAATAGGAAACAAACAGTAAGAAACTCGATTAATACTGAAAAAATAAGGGGGTATGATTATTTTTGAACATTGCAGATTTTATAAATAGCTGTATATTTCTTTTATTACAAGTATCCCGAGATTTTAAAATGACGAAAATGATCAGAAGAGGTTTATTAAGAATATGTATCAATATGGACGTAAACAATAAATTCTTACAAAATTACACCTAATAAACTCAATTTTCAAGGGGGGGGGTATGAATAATATCGGGCACAAGTGTATATATATATATATGTGTGTGTGTGTGTGTGTGTATATTCTTTATTTTACTTTATTTTGTAGGGACCACTTACTCCATTTCCTACTACTTTGTCTGTATCCCTTTCTTTTACGCACCCCTAATAATTAGTATTAACAGTATTTTCATTATTATTAGTAGTGGTGGTGGTGATGGTGGAGGTAGTGGTAGAAGTATTGTTACTACTATCTTTATTATTATCATTATTATTACTGCATTGTTTTTAACGCTATTACTATTGTTATTATTATTGCTTTTATCATTATTATTATTATAATCATCATTATAATTGCTGTTATTATGATTATCCCCGTTATTATCCCCGTCATTGCTACCATAACCGCTACCATTATCTCCATTTTCACTGTTATTAACTTTGAATGTACTTTTATCACAACTATTGGTAATATTATCTTTAATGTTTATTTTTAATGTTTATCTTTAATTTTGTCTTTATCTTTATCTTTATTTTTATCTTCAATTTTACTTCTATTTTATTTTCATCTTTTTTATTGCTACTATTATTATAATTTTCATTACTATTATCTTTCGTACTATTATAATTACCCTACTATTATTTGGTATATCTTTACCACTCTCAGTAGTTTCATTACAGTACAGTAATAATGGTTTCCTTACTCCTCCACTATATGTATACTTAACCTTTTGCATCAAGTTAAACGCACTCATAGTCATTGCCATCCTAATCTCCGACCGCCCCCTTGTAATCATACTCCCTATATCATAACAGAAGAAACTTATAAATATATTGCCGCATATTACCTTTCAGTTTTACAACCTTGAATACGCCCCCCCCTCCAAATCATAAGCGGTTTTATAGCCGTCATTTGCCGTTTAGGTGGCACTAATCAAAATTACCACTCCATGGAAAATAGACACCCCACAAACCGTTAAAATAAATTACTACGCAGCAACAATACACCCCCTATTTAACCATAATACATATACCCCTTAATCTCAACACTATGTTAAAGACCATATACAATCTTATATATCATACTGTATGTAACAAACTTCTCTTTATTTATTTAGAATTTAATAAAGTTTCCCCCAACATTCTATAATAATAATCTTTTTCGTCCCTAATGAACCTTACGCTAGACGCCGCATCTTCCCCATGCTACCTAGCACCTTCTCTACTCTTTTGATGAGAAGCATTAGGCTTCGAAATGCCCTGGCATAAAGAGTCCCTTCTATCCCCCAAATTTTGCCTGTATTCCATTATTCAATAAATGATCCATTCTATATCTGCCAATATATAGTTTTGTGTCTTCATTTCATACTCTTGTCATATATATATATTTCTTTAACTTTATCGTTTTTTCGACATACTTCTTAATACTTTATAATTTAATAATCCTTTATTTTAATTCTTTATCTCTTCTTTGCATGGCCGGTTTTTTATCTGCATTTTCTGTTTTATTTATTTATTTATTATCTGCATTTTCTGTTTTATTCTTTAAACTTTCCTATCTATCTAATATATCAATCTACCCACACTTTCATATCTTGTATGTATATTTACTTAAATTTTACTATATGCATTTACTTCCTTTTTTTTCTTGAATTTGCAGATACCGGCCATCCTCTCCCCTTAAATAATTTTTATTTTTTTATTTTTATTCTTATTTTATTTTATATTTTATATTTTATTTTTTATTATTATATTTTATTTTTTTATTTATGTATTCTTTATTTTCTATTTATTTATTTATTTTTTATTTATTTTTATTTTCCTTTTAGTGTCGTTTAACAACTCTTGCTGACATTTTTTAAGTGATGACCTGTACATTTCAGTTGACCTATATTATTTTGCCCTATATATTTTTTCGCGCCTTTAACATTTCCTGTCTGGGTCATTTTGACTTTTGTTTCTCTTTATTTTATATTTTATATTTAACTTTATCATCATTTTTTTTCTCTTCTTCCTCTTCCCAGATCTTTCTTATTTATATTTATGTCTCGGAAGTAGAGTGAAAAGCACATCTTATTTTTCTTTTATTAATATTATTGGAATCTTTTCCTTTTTTCCTTGTACACATTTTTGTGA
Source organism: Euprymna scolopes (assembly GCF_053919585.1). Classification (NCBI taxonomy): domain Eukaryota; kingdom Metazoa; phylum Mollusca; class Cephalopoda; order Sepiida; family Sepiolidae; genus Euprymna; species Euprymna scolopes. The sequence continues at coordinate 37,837,484 of NC_136503.1, forward strand.
ATTATTCCATGGATTTCTGCCTTTGGATTATTATGGACCATCTTCTTCCAATTACAGGATTTCCTTGGATTTTACTTGTACAAATGGAAATTCTTTTAACTTTCTTGAAGTTTTACATTTGGATTTTACCGTCACTGTATTTTTTATCTTCCACCAGACTATCCATTTGTGTGTAATCTCCTTTTTCTTTACCATATTCCCTCTGCTTCACTTTTTTGCTTTCAAGTAAGATCTTTGACTTACTTGTTGTTTCATCAAATACTTCTGCATGCAAAATCCGATCCCGCATTTTGCTAATTCCTACCCTCTGATGAGAAGGAAAGTATTTCTTCGAAACTCCGCGGATTAAGGACTATCCACTTATCTAGTGTTTCCTTTTCAGATTAAATATGTTTTTAACTCATTTCAAAGTGTTTTTTTAACATATTTTATTAACTGTTTGCTCATATTATAAGCTCTAATTCCTAATTTGTTTTATCGAGCTTTTATATCTGGCTGAGATAATTTTATAAATATTAATTCTTTAATATTTATAATTTACTTTAATTTTACCATCTTGGATCACTTTGGTAAATTCAATTGTAATTTACATTATATATATATATATATATATATATATATATATATATATATATATATATATATATATATATATATATATATATATATATATATATATATATATATATCTTCTGTCTTCGTCCACTGGACGCTCCAGCATTGACGATTTTGACTTGAAGATAACTGCTGGTTGATCTTTGATAGCCTAAAGAACTTTCATCTCTCTTTTTTTTTCTTTATTCGGACACTGTCCAATTTTCTTCCATTATAATAAACCTTTCCATTGTTTTGTTAAAAGAGGTTTCGTTTTTTTTTCCTCCAGTGTTTTCGTTTACTATTAATATGTAGGTGTATAGGTGCATCTCGTATTTCTAAAGAACTGAACCGTCAAGGAAAAGATATAGTTTTAAATAAACCTAAATATAGTGCTTGTGTAAGTACCACAATTTATGCTAAAATATCGGGTTTTGCCGATTACTCAACCGAATTAAATGTCTATTTAAAATCTTAGTTTTGAAGATTTTTTTTCCAAATTAAATGAAGGAAAAATATTCTCAAATCTTAATTTATCGAATGCATACCTGCAAATACTGTGGAACGAGAAATATACACCGTCTATTACTTTCAATATTTAAATCTCAGAACGGCATACCATCTCATATTACGAATCAAATACAATCTGAAGAAAATAGAGCACGTTGACGGATTGTCAAGGCTAATTTCGAAACTCAATGATTGTCTAGAGGAAATAGTGATCTTTGCATTAAATGCAGAAATAGAGGTAATAGATATTTTTTCAATAGAAAAATAAATAAAAAACATTTTGCCCCCAAGAAGATTAGATTTAAAACAACGAACTCAAAAAAATTATTATAGAAAAAAGAAAAAAAAGAAAGAAAGAAACCGTTAGTTACAAAAAAAAAAAAAAGAAGACAAATCAAACCATGAACATATTTTGTTATACGATGATCATCAACGAACTATTATTGAAGAATTTTCATACTGGACAAAACTTTTCATAGGGAATAATCTTGTACGTGTGGCATGGTTCGTGGCATTACATATTATCTATGCCGGATCCAGATTACATATTATCTATGCCGGATCCAGATTACATATTATCTATGCCGGATCCAGATTACATGTAATCTGTTGTGGTAGAATCCACCTAATTAGCATACGTGGAGTGTCAGCTATATAAATATGGTTGGTACCGTAAAGATGGGAGAGACCCAACGAAAGACAACGAGATCAAGAGTCGATAACTACCCAGCCGACACCTTCTCCAGGGACGGTCTCCTTATGACTATACCAATGGACTCTATGTAAATATTGTATATACTTTCTTGCTCACAATATATCTGTTCTATTTTACTTTTGTGTTGTAGTTATTTATTTCCAATGTGTTCAGTCGAGTTTCAACAATGGCGACGAGATACGAAAAAACCATACGGAGAAAAATTAATAATTAAGAGCCTTCAACAATGGGACGAGTTATTGAAGAACCCAGGCAGAAGAGAGAGATAAATTATTAATTAAAAGCCGTTACTGTAACAAATGCGTAGAAGGAGAATGACGCATGCAGAAAAAAAAAATGTCCAACCTTAACTTAACGACGAAAGATTCACAACATCATATTTAAAAGTCGTTAAAGGACGACTAAGCATTAAGGAATTTTCACTTAGAAAAAATTAAAATATGTCGTTACACTAACAACGGTGACTTTAAATTAAAAATAAAAAGGTCATCTGCAACGATACACCTTAAAACTGGTTCGACTACTAAAACGTACATAGAATTAAAGTACGCACAAATACACCGTGTCAACTTTGAAAAAGTAACGAACTTAAAAATTTTTTTCAATTCTATATTGACGAATTTACTATGTAAGCTTGACCCGGCATAGATAATATTCGTCACATATTATCTATGCCGGATCAAGATTACATATTATGTATGCCAGATCCAGATTATATATTTTTTGCCGGATCAAGATTACATATTATCTATGCCGGATCAAGAATATATATTATCTATGCCGGATCAAGATTACATATTATGTATGCCGGATCACGATTACATGTTATCTATGCCGGATCCAAATTACATATTATCTATGCCGGATCTAAATTACATATTATCTATGCCGGATCTAAATTACATATTATCTATGCCGGATCCAAATTACATATTATCTATGCCAGATCCAATTACATAGTATGTATGTCGAATCAAGATTACATATTATCTATGCCAGATGAAGATTACATATTATGTATGTCGAATACAGATTACATATTATCTATGCCGGGTCAAGATTATATATTATCTATACCTGATATGATTACATATTGTCTATCTCAGATCCAGAATACATTTTATCTATGCTGGATAAAGATTATATATCTATCATGGCTAAAGATTTTCTAATCCAGATGAAGATTAGATATTATGTACGCCGGATCAAAATTACATATTATCTTTGCCGAATCAAGATTATATATTACACTGGTCTGTGAAGTTTCAAAGGTAAAGCCTCTGATAATTGATTTTAGGGTAATTTACTATGCAGAATCTAAAAATCAAACTCATTTTGTTCAATTAGGTCACGTTTGTGAAATCCGAGGCGGTAAAAATAATTAAAAATGCCATTTAATGCTATTTATTCCCTTTAATTTATGAAAAAATTCTTGACAAAAGAAATAATTTTTTCTTGCATAATTCAGAAGATAAAAAGGATATATTACAGAAAATCTAATGGATGAAGGGCCTTTTCAGTGACTTTCTCCTGTGTTGGGCAGCCACCATGCCTCGTTTTAAACACCAACAGTAGTCCGCAAAAAAGTTCATATTCCACCGGCCTTGGTAGCGTTCTTCCATGACACGAATATCCTGGTGGAAACGTTTTCCCTGTTCCTGACTGAAGTCACATCAATTCTGAGAAAAATAGTCTAAGTGGGACCATAGAAAGTGCATTTTGACTGACATGCGAACCCCTAATTTTTGATAGTTGTTTAAGAGCTTATGGACTTCTTTCTCATATTCTGCACTTCGGTTATTTCCTAGAAAGTTTCTTATCACTGACTTAAGCAACCACCAACTGGACAGCTCAGCTGCATTCAGTGCATCGTCAAACATTGAGTCCTTCATAAGTTCTCTTATCTGAGACCCATCAAAGATGCCAGCCTTAAGCTTTTCCAGACTGATCCGAAGAAACTTCTGCTGAAGAAAAGTAAATCCCATGCCGTCCTTGTCCATTGCCTTCACAAAGTTCTTCATCAGTCCCAGTTTGATATACAAAGGTGGGAGTAAGACCTTGTTTCGTTCAATAAGAGAACAAGCCTGAACATTGTGTGAACCAGGTTCCAAACATTGTCGTGGTGGCCATTTTTGTTTGACAAAATGTTGATCATCAGCTCGACTATCCCACAAACACAAAAAGCATGGATACTTTGTGTACCCACCCTGTAGTCCCAAAACCAATCCAACTACCTTAAGATCCCCACAGAGCAACCAAGCATGATCATTGTAATTCAGAGCAGACAGTAGCTAATCCATATTGTTATGAGTTTCTTCCATTTGCACCAAATGACCAATTGAAATTGAAGAGTATTTATTTCCATTGTGAAGGAGGACTGCCTTGAAACTTCTGCTGGAAGAGTCGATGAACAGTCTCCATTCAGTAGCAACATAGTCCAGCCCCATTGATTGAGTCAAACCAGCAATGTTGTTGCAGTAAACTAATGACGAGTCCTTCTGTCTAACATGGGGTGCAAATGGCTTGTCCTGGTCCCCCAAGCTTAACTCTAAAGTAAGCATGATATGCCTTCTTCACAAAATCAGTTATATTTGCTAGTCGACGAGGAAGAATCACATTATGTAGCAGAAACTATCAGGATGATTTGTGCATTGCGTTCCATTTTCTGTCAATCTAAGATATGTGTCCAAAATAGAAACACAAGAAGCACAGATTCTTGTAAAAAGCATGGATTCTTATAAAACCAGCCAAATTGATTGTAAATCACACTTTTCTAAACCATTTTCAGTTTAGTGTTGTCAATACAGTTTGCCAATGTAGTCAATGCAATTTCAGTTTCAGTTTCGGTTTCAGCTTCCTGAAAGTAAACAAAAACATCATTGGGTTTTAGTATCAGTTTCAGGGTGCTACAGTATAATTTTTATGCAAAAAAAAAGAAAAAAAGATTAGGTTATACCTGTTTAGGGTCCGTGCTTTTAGGGCACAACCTAAGAAAATAAATAATTCAACACAAGCCTCTGATACAACGAACACAACAACTTCAATAAATGTAACAAAGAAAAGGTTTATTTAGGCGAATGTTCACAGGGAGATATTATCCCCGCGTAAAAACTGGACTCTGGCCACCTAGTGCTATCACGGTAGTTATTCCCAGCGGGAATCGAAGATACCAGATGAAATAACACAGAGGGAGAGTGAGGAAAAGGGTTCATTCTGCTTGGTGTCTCTCTCAGTAAGAAAGAGGTTTTTTCCTTCAAACCAGATGCTGTCCGATTTTCTACACCCCTGATTGGTCAGTATGTGGCCAAATATACAGGGGAGAGGCATTGACTTGCGAAAGAAAAAAGTTCCATTTCTTTCTGCTACAGCTGCAGCCTCGTTTTCCTTATACTCAGTACTATACAAGGCTCAAAAGTCGCACTTTGTATATCTCAAAAACTAGATCTGATCCAAGGAAACAGATGGCATTTTTGGATTCAGCTCACCAAAAAAAACAAAAACAAACAAACCTATAAATCACTTGAAAAACCTTCGACCTTGAAAAGAAAAATAAATAAATAAACGCAGGCCCGTGTTATCTATACAGGATCAAAATTACATATTATCTATACCGTATCTAGATTACATAATCTGTATGCCAGATCCAAACTACTTAATATCCATACCGGATCAAGATTACATATTATGTATGCTAGATCAAAATTACATAATATCTATCAGAGAACAAGATTACATATTATCTATGCCAGATCTAGATTACATATTCTCTATGCCGGATCAAAATTACATAGTATCTATGCTGGATCCAGATTACATATTATCCTTATCGGATCAAGGTTACATATTGTCTATGCCAGATCAAAATTACACATTATCTATGCCGGATCCAGATTACATATTACCTAGGTCAGATCAATGAATAGAATCCCATTAGTTACTTTCAATAAGTTAGCAGAAGTTTTCAAATGCAGATACACGCAAAAACAATATAAAATATTTGCACAAAATCTTCACAAGATCACTTGTGATATTAGGCTGTTAACTTTGGTCCAAAATCGCCTCCTCCTTTTTTATGAGATTATTTCGATTATCGATTATTGATACTTATTGAAGACATTCTGATAGAAGACCTATCTAAGAACACTGTCAGGCACATAAAGTACCTTTGTATGAAATTTCATAAAAATCGGCCCAGCCGTTTAGGAGCCCATAGAAAACGAACTCACACACACACACACACACACACACACACACACACACACACACACAAAGTTCTTTTTGTACAATGGTAGAGATAAAAATGGAAAAGTTAGCTGAAAATGAATAATTAAGAAGCGAATTCAAGAGATTATTTAAAAGGCACTATGATCAGCATAAACTGAGGTATAAATCTGAATCAAAGAGGGAAGAGCCTATTAAGGTAATTAGTGATTTGCTTCATGTACCGAAACCTCGAGTCGTACCAGAACAGAAAATTATGGGTTATTAATGGAACAAATTTGAAGACTAGTGTAGATCATCAAACATTTGAAACGGATTGTTTCAAAGATCCTATGTAGCATGGTTGTTACACTTTAACCGTGTCACTACACATCAAACCTCGGACCCGCACGTTATCTGATACATCGTCGCAAAAAACAAAAAAAAATCCGACTCAACATTTTTTAAAATGCAAACGAACTGCACTTATTCCTGGTTCTTCAAACAATAACGCATTTCATTATTAAAAAAAAACCTTTTCACACACACGTGTGTGTTTTACAACGCTCTGCCGCATGGCATATGCTTTTTAAAAGTCTCTTCCCCCCACCCCGTCACCTCCCACCGGCCTTAGCCAGCACTTTCTCACGCTTGTCTTCACACACCAATCTTGCCCAGCACGCACTTTGCTTCTCTTCGATTGGACCATGTGCTGTTCTTTTTTTTCTGCCTTTTTTTCTCCTTCTTCACATGTGACATCTGCATGTGCACACTGGTTTAATTTGCATATGTGATAAAGACGACTGCAGCTGCTGCTAATATTTTCGCTAGTCAGCTATCCTATGGCTGCTGCTGATTTTTTCATTTGTCGATGCTCTGTTACAATAAAAGTGCATCACTTTGTTACACCTACGAGCAGTAGCGGCCCTGCTGTTTTAACAGCATTGGCGTCCACGGCTCTCCAAATTGTAGAGCCATGGTAATATCAGGAAGAAAGTAAAGCCAGTAGTTTTCCGTTGCTTTCCATCTTGATTCGGGGGTGTATCTCCCCCAGTAAGTTAAACGCGCCCCCAGATACCAACCTGGAAATTTCTACAACTCGGCACAGTACATACAGTACTTAGCCTTCTGTTGTGGGAGAACCACCCCCTGAATGGACTCAACCATCGTCCATATATACCGGAAATCTTAACTATCTCAGGATGGCCTCTAGTTCCAGAGTTAACCTTGCGTGCTCAGTGGAACACAAAACACTCTTTTCATTCTGCAACTCTTTGTTTCTCTTTTATTAATACACGTCTTGTCTTGGACTGTTGTTCTGTTTTATTGTGGCTAATTCAGAGCCATAACACCTTCCCAAATAGTCACCCATCTGGTACTAACCAGGCTCATCATTGCTTAACTTCGGTGATTGTGCTGTATATTACACTTATAACCAGATTAAAAGAAAATTTGAATAATCAAATTATCGTAGGAGAGAGCCTATAGAGATAATTTATGATTAGTTTGAAGTACTGGAACCCCAAGTTGTACCAGCAGAAAAGAAACGCTTGTAGACGTGCTTCTCAAATAGTATTTTCATCGCTAAAATTGTTAAGATTGTTTCTGAATTTTTGAGATGAGAATGAATAATTCATATTATTTAGATTGTTTGAACTACTGGTCTCATCTTGACTGTTATTTCCACAATGTTTGGTTGATGTAACCTCCGATCTTCAAGTTTATTTTGTTGAGCTCGGGAAACTTTTTATTGAACTCGGGAATTTGTACAGAATTTCAAACGCAACCTTTAATTTAGTCCATGGGAGTAGCATGCTCTTCCTCTGTCAGTAGTAGTAAGTAATTTGGAATTGTATTTTGAGTATTGTCCGCATTTAGAATTGAGCCTTCAATCCTCAGAAAAGTGTAACTTACAACTGAATTTTACAGACTCAAGATGTAACAGCTAAAGCACTTTTTGAAAATATTTTGAGTTAATACGTTCCTGTGAAAACTAACTTGCTTTGGAAGTGGAGAAACGTATCTCTGTCTCACTACAGATGCTATGCAATGGCAGTAAAAGTACCGTTAGTTAAAACAAACAGGTCATGATCAAGATTTCATATTATCTCTGCCGAATCAATGAATGAGATTTATTACCTAATGTTAGTAGTTACTTTCAATAAGTGGACAGAAGTTTTCAAATCTAGGAAAGATGCATGCAAAAACAATATATAAGTTTTACACAAAATCTTTACAAGATTTGGAATTGTTTCTGATAAATGGGACTCAACATCTAATGATTAATTAGAATGCCTCCATGACACAGTTTTAAGGAAATCAGATGGTTTTCTAGAATTAAAATCATGTCATGGATTTTATCAAAATCAGAATAAGGATTCTAGACATGAGGTTTTGTAGGATTATATTTTGATTTTAACCTTTTTAAGACGATATAAAAGTGATGCAAAACTGTTCTGTTGTGGGAAATTAATTTTACCCGTCCTGAGATGGTTATTCTTCTAGTTTTTGTTATAACTGCAAGATGACCATTCCTCCAAAGAGAGAGAAAAAGTCAATTCTAATTACTTATTCATTAATCATCTTAAGTACCTGCTTTCATTGGATAAAAGGATTAGAAATAATCCCCCTAATCTCAACTGCTCATTCGTCATTTTAATCTTACCCGTCAGCGAATACATTGAGACTTTCGACCTTACATTGCATGCAGCAACAGTTTTGTTGCCTGCTCACAAAGATTTTGTTATAAGCATACTTTTTTGGTGCTTGCGTAGAATAGTGATGTTTTAAACCAACACATTTCAGGTGAAAACATTATTATGTATTCATATGCTATGTCAAAATTAGTATAAATTCTAAAAATTACGAAAAAAATGATTCAGTAGATGTATATTTAACAACAACAACAAAAAAATCTGATTGATTACAGTTACCTCCCCTAGATTTTGCAAACTCTCCAACACTAAAACGTATAATAAAACTCTATTGATAAACTCGATAAATTTTATTTTTAATTGTAATTATTTTTCTACTCGATCATTATACAGCATAGTCCCATTGACACACTGGTGCCCGTTGGATCACTGAAGTTAAGCAATGTTGAGCACGGTCAGTATTAAAATGAGTTACCATTTAGGAATTCCAGGTGCTGTATGTGCTCTCCGCTTATCTCAGCATTGTTTCTAGTGGTCGTATAGCATTTCTCCTTGCCACTGGACTCAAGCGGAGGTGTGGTTAGAGATTGTGCAACTCTTGCCTCACATTTACACATGCAGCTACCCTTACAGGGGGCATCCGTTGTCTCTTGAGACTGAACGGAGGCATTGAGTGGATCATTATAGGGGATTACAAGTCTACCTTTAAAGATCATAAGAATTTGGTTCTATTAATATGGCTTTTTGTTTTATTTTACTTCAGAAAGTTCTCAGAAATCAAAGGGCTCCCTTCATGAGGCTAACATTTGATCTCTATGTGAGATAGAATAATAACTTGAGATACAAATGCACTAATTTATCTCTATATAAATAAAATGAACTCATTTTTTCCCGTCTGATTTTGACATTAATAGGATTAAAAATCAAGATATTTCATGCAAATATAATATGCACAAACGGCAGAACAATATCTGAGCTGTGTTATAGGCTTATTATTTCTCAAATTCCTCGATAATCTTAGATTTCTATACTTTTTCTGCTGAGAAGTCACGGCCAAAATCGGTTAAGATCAATGGAAGTGGTAAAATCTTTTCTCTCTAAAAAATTCCTCCTCCCCCTGCCACCACTTAACACCGTTTGGGGATCGTTCACAAGGAACAGTTGAGAAGAGAACACCGGTTTGGCTTCGTAGTTCTTTCATGTGAAGTTATTTAAAATCACTAAACTAAGTTGCAGTGCTCTGTGGCGTAGTGGTTAGCGTGCTGGACAATTCACATTTTATTTTCACGTTCGCGCCGACCTACCGTAGTCGTTTTTTTTTTTTTCCTAAACAACTGGAATGGACTTTTCTTGGTGGCCGAACTGTTAACGTTGCAGATGTTTTTTTTTTTTTTTGTTTTTTTTTCACACTTTATTTTCCTACTTTTACTCATGACTCCGGGTTTGATCCTTCCTACTTACCTACCATAACATTTTTTAAAACTCCCCCCGCCGTCCCGGAAACAAACACTCGGGCAACGCCAGGTACCCCCGCTAGTTTGAAATATGATGATAAAAAATTGCGCAACATCAAAAAATTAAATAACGAAAAGTAAAAAAAAAAAAATTCAAACGGCAAAACAAGAAAAAAAAGTGTGTGTGATTGATTAATTATAGACTAAAATATTTTGTTGAAAAGAGGGAGGAGGCTAATGAGCTGGTAATTTAATGTGTCAGTTCTTTCGCCAGAATTCTTGTAAACTGGTACCACAGAAGCAGTTTTCCAGCAGTCAGGGAAGCAAGATTCGTTCATGCATTTGTTGAAAAGTTTGGAGAGAACTGGAGAACTCAGCAGAGCATTTTTTTTAATAGTAAAGCCAGGATGAGATCGGCACTACATGCTTTTGAGATGCCTAGATTTTTTATGATATCATGTACTTGAGAAGGGGTGATTTTCAGATCATTTATGTGGTTTCTGTCTGCAAAGGAACATCAGGGAGGGAGTGGTTTGCTAGGTCCAATGTGGAGTTTGAAGCAAACTGACGGATAAGTATGTTAGTTTTCTCTGTTGCTGTGCAAATAATCTCATGATTGTTGGACAGTAGGGGAATTGTTGATTGCCCATTATTTACTACACTATTGTAGATTTTTCTACTGGACCATTTTTGCATAATTTTTGGAATTCATACTAATTTCGACATGACACTTAAGTAATGTAATAATGTTTTTCCTGGAAATGCTTTTGTTCAAAAATACATGATTGGATCGGATGATACACTTTAGTAAAGTTGCACGTGTTCTTTCGTCAGTTCTTGAAAACTGGTGCCACAGAGGCAATTTTTCAGCTAAAAATGAAACAAGATTTTCTGAAAGGCATTTCGTATAGAGTTTAGAGATAACAGCGGCTAGCTCAGCAGAGCATTTCTTTATAACTATAGCAGGGATAAGATCTGATCCACATACTTTGAAGAGGTTGATATTTTTAATGATAGCCAGAACATGGGAAGGGGTGATCATCTAATCATCTAGTCCATAGTGGAAAATTAGAGAGGGAATGATTTGCAGAGTCCATGGTAGAGTTTAACCATTGGGTAAGCAGTTCAACCTTATCCATTATCTTGGAAGCAACTGACTTGGTGGTGGTTGAATTGATGCAATGCTTAGTGCCTATGTGCAATAGCAGCAGCACAGGTCGAAGTGGACCACAGGGGAGAGTGAATGGAATTTCTTCATGGAGATAAAAGTTTCAATGTCTGCTTTGATCCATTCAGTCATCTCTGCACAATGTTCAGCAAGGAGAGAGAAGATTTTGCTCCAAGGTGCATCCCTGATCAGATCATTGATAAATTCCCAATGAGCACATTGGTAATATCTGGTTTCTTTGAGTTATGGCAATTCTGTTTGGGTTTTAGGGGAGGGGGGGCGGGTTATGGTGACCTCAACAATTATTATGAAGTGATCAGCATTTGCGAGTGGGCTATGGGCAGCGTTGTCAGGGATGGGTTGAGAAGAGAACATAATTTATCACTGTTGGCAACAACTCCGAATACAATCATTGATGTTTAGCAGCAATATTGGATGGAATTTTCCTAGCTCCTAAGACTGTTTGTCTTTCAGTAAGTTTATACCTTCTACTAAATAAAGTATGCTGAATTGCTTTGAATTTTTCAGTCATAGCTTTTCATCTTGACACAAGAAGTGAACTACACTCTGCTGACCCTGATTGTATTAATACTACAATTCTTCACTTGAAATTCTTTACAATTCAAAGCTTCTCTGACTAAATCGATGCTGCCAATTATTGCTTGGTACAATTACATTTAATATTCACAATCGGATAATTTTCTTTCCTTTTGACATCCTTTTTTGGATCATTTTACTATTACAAGAATGGATCTACACTCAAGATTAAGCTACAAGATATATAAGCAACTACAAGATATATAAGCAACTGCAAACGACTCTTGACTAAAGCGTTTGATAAGAGAGACGTTGTGGATGAAAGAAGGTATAAACTTACTGAAAGACAAACATTCTTAGAGTGCTTCTTCTTTAGGGACACTGGATTGAACCCTCAACCCCTTCTGACTGTGGTGGAAGGAAGTGAATACCTACCCTGACATTATGTCAAAACCATTGCAACACTTAACCTATTGTAACCCGATGACTCTTTGCTCCTATCTTTCTCACAAAATTATCAACTTCTTTTTTCTTAATATCACTTACACCAGTGTTTCTCAACCTTTGATAACCTGTGGCCCCCTTACTACATATCTCAACATTTGTCCCCCCCCCCTGCACTTCGACAAAAAAAAAAAAAAAAAGTGCAGATTTTGTTTGATGTCATTTATCAAGTTACCCTAAAATTCTAAATCAAAGAGAAAATTTTGATGAAAATGACACACTGTTGAGTTCATGTGACGAGCTCTCTTATGTTTGGCCCTGTCTTTTATTATTTGGGGCAGTTCTATATTTAAAATACAATAGATACTATTTTAATAGAAATGTTAATAAGCTCATATTTGCTGCGTGTTAGTAGTTTTTCTGTCCCCCCCCAAAAAAACTACTTTTTTGTGCTATCCAGAAAAATATCAGCTTTATCAAAACATATTTGTGGATTAATTATATTTCTCATTCTGTGGAATTTCCACGGGTCCTGCTAGTAAGTACTATTATCACATGTGTTCTTCAGTATTGTTCGATTTATTCTTTGCTTCCTTTGTTCCAGCTCATTTGAATTTCTGCATGTCAGTACAGTCAAGGAAGCAGAGACTTTGGAATTCCCTCGAAAATCTAGCGCTTCAAGGGAAGAAACTATTTGAGTAAAAAGCTGTCTGACCTCTAGGGATCTCTTTTGCAGCTTGTCGGCTTAGTCAGAAGTATTTACATCGAAGGAGTACCAGGGTTTAGTATTTGTTGGAGCAAATTCTATTAAAATACTTGCAAAATAAGCACAGGGATGCAACATTGCAGTGATGGGACAGAGGTTGGAGTTTGGTTGCTAGTGTGGGACCTTTTAGGTTAGCGACTCTTTTTTGAACCTTGTCTAAGAATGAGAGATTGTAGCAGATGCACCAGCCCAAATATGGCAACAATACTCCATGCATGGGTGAATGGTGGCCTTGTAGAGGTACAGGATACTCTCAGGCGTAAGTAACTTTCTAGTATGGTAGAGCCCATCTTCACCACAGTAGTCTTCACAATACCTTCAATGTATTTGTTCCAATTTATGTTTCCTATAATATTATGTTGAGGAGTTTGAATGAAGAGCTTTCATGTAATATATGATTATCAGTAGTTGAGAAGGTTTCTTGTAATCTATAAAAGTGAAATTATGTGTCTGTGTATACATTTCCCTACCAAACTACTCTGTCAATTTGCATTCTACAGACTCAAAATTTGACATAAGGGATATTGACATTTGGGAAAATCTTTTTAATGGGTTTTCGGCAAGAAATTTGGCTGTCAAGAGGTCAAAGTTCAACGATTTGACATTTGAAAATTCTAACAAACTTCTCTGCCAATTTTGAGTCTAAACATTTGTAATCTTAGATGTAGATTACTTGGACAGAGATTAAATTTTTACATTTGATTTGAGCCCAAAGCAATAAATGTTAATGGGTCAAGAAAAAAAAAAAAAAAAAAAAAATTCACCTCTGCGGTCTCTACCAAATTACTCAGACTATTTTTGGTCTAAACATTAGAAATTTTACATAAAGTGTATTCAGACATAGGGCAAGCTTTTTAATCAGGTTTTTGCTGAAAATTTGGCTGCCAAAGGGTCAAAGTTCAAAAGATTTGACCTTTGCGGTCTCTAGCAAACTATTCAGCCAATTTTTGGTCATAAACATTTGAAATTTTACATAAAGGGTATTCAAAGATGCAGCAAGCTTTTTAATCAGTTTTTGGGAGAAAATTTGGCTGCCAAAAGGTCAAAGTTGAAAAAGTTGACCTTTGCAGACTGACAAACTCCTCCACTTGAAATTTTAGATGTAGGTTACCTGGATAGGAGTCAAACTTTTTAATGTATATATATATATATATATATATATATACTAGCTGTACCCTGCCACGCGTTGCTGTGGCTCAATTTGGTGTAATGGAAAAATCTAATAAAAAGAGAAAATGCATGTTTCTTATATTGTTAGTACAGCAATTCACTCCAAAAAGTGTATAAAAAAAATACAAAAATAAAAAAAATAAAAAAAAGCGGTACTCTTGCAGAATCTGACCAGGATCCTTAGGAGTTTCCATCAATCATGGCTTGGGCTCGACTAGCAGTCAATGGATTAAGCCGAACGTTGCTAAAATGTTGAAACGGTTAATCGAGTGGGGTTTTTTTTTTTTTGTGTTTTTTTGTAATCTAAAATCTTACTTTTCAATTAATATTTTAGTGAGGGGAGGGGTACTATACACAGATTCGAAAAGTTGCCCAAAAACAAATAAATATACGCAAATAAATGTAAGCAAAGGTAAGGTAAGTTACATTTCTACATAACTTGTTTTTATTTAATGTAAAAGGTTTAATCAGCTCGGAAAAGCACAATGTTTATCGATGTATTTGAAAAAGACAAATGGTCGTGGACTCTGTTAAGTTTGGGAAAATAAGTAAAAAATCTAAAAACTATACATAATAGTGTAAGAAACCCACCGAATATGTGACCATGACATAGAAATCCACCAAATATGTCAGCCTGACAGTATAGTTTATTAGTTTTAACTCATTTTCCAAAACAACATAATCAACAGTGTCCGCCACCATTTGTATTTTTCAGATACACTGATAAACACTGGTTTTCGAGTCGACTAAACGTTACATTAAATCAAACGGGTTTGTATTACTGAACACAGATTCGAAAAAGTTGTTGAAAAATAAATATATAACAAATGTTATCTAAGGCAAGATAAGTTACTTTTCTACCTAACTGGATAAGACAGTTTGGTAGAAAAGTAACTTATTTCGCCTTTGATAATATTTGTTATACATTTGTTTTTTGGCAACTTTTTCGAATCTATGTGTACAGTAATAAAAAAAAAAAAAAAAAAAAAAAAAAAAAATATCCAGTTAGGTAGAAAAGTAACTTATCCTGCCTTTGAGGTCCACCTACACAATTTGTTTTAAAATTACTACTTTTAAACGTTTTCGACAATGCTGAATAAGAAAATCTTATTTACAGTTTGCAGGGGTAAGTAGTTTTTGAGATATAAAGACCTGTGCTATGCACTATAATTCACTGGCGGCTATGAATAAACACCCCCAATCTCCCAATAAGAACGGCTTTCAGAATAAATAATGCCTACCCACCCATGTTAAAAATTGTGGAGGTGGACCTAAAGTAAAAATTTACCTTTTTTTTAAAATTTTTTAAAATAAATTGTTAGTTTAAAGCACAACGCTATTATGTACAACGGTTTTAATAAAGGAAAAGCATTTATATTTTCTTATATAAAACAACTCCGAAAAAAAAAAAAAAAAAGAAAAAAAAAGCGTAGTTTCAAATTTGTTAGAATAAGTTTTATGAAAAACAAAAACAAAACATTTTACTTATGCTTTATTTCTTAAATATAACAATTCCTGTTTTACGCTTTTAATGAACTTAAATTTCAGTGTTTTTTTTTTTTATATTTTGTTACATTAGGTCCCCCTCCACGATTTGTTTTGAAATTACTACTCTTAAAAGGTTTTCGACGATGCTGAATAAGAAATGCACATTTACAATTTGCAGAGGCAAATAGTTTTCGGGATATAAAGACCTATGCTATGCACTATAATTCACTGGCGCACATGAATAAACACCCCAACCTCCCAATATTAAGAACGGCTTTTGGCATGAAAACCGACAATCTCCCCATGTTAAGAATGGCTTTCAGAATAAACACCCTTCACCTCCCCATGTAAAAAATAGCTTTTGGAATAAATACTCCCATCTTTCCCATGTTAAGAATGGCTTGCAGAATAAACAACGCCTACCCATCCATGTTAAAAATTGTGGAGGTGGAGCTAAAGTAAAAATTTATTTATTTATTTTGTTTTAAAATAAATTGTTAGTTTAAAGCACAATGCTACCATGGTTTTAATAAAGGAAAAGCATTCATATTTTCTTATATAAAAACAACTCGGAGGGGGGGGGGGTAAGCATACTTTCTAGTTTGTTAGAATAAGGGGGTTGTATTACTGTACACATAGATTCGAAAAAGTTGTCAAAAAACAAATATATAACAAATAAATGTTATCAAAGGCAAGAAAAGTTAATTTCAACCTAACTGGATAATGTTTTTGTTTTTATTTAATGTAAAATGTTTATTCAGCTCGAAAACATCCAGTGTTTACCGATGCGTTGGAAAATTCAAAATGGCACCGAACTCTCTGCCAAACACGGTAAGTTTGGGAAAATGAGTTAAAAATAAAAAACTATACCACATACTGTTAAAAACCCACAGAATATATGTCAGCGTATGTCACAGTAACATATATTGTGCTAGTTTCTAACAGTATTTTGTATATTTTTATTTTTAACTCATTTTCCCAAACGTACCATGCCAGAAAAGCAAGAAGCAAATACCTTACTGAAGTAAAGCATTTGAGGAGTTTGGAGAGAATTGGGGCAACTTCAGCAGAGCATTTTTTTTTAAAGTATATGGTTAGAATATACCTGAAGCAATGCAGGAAAAATACAAACAAGAAACAACAGAAAATAGTGTTAGATTTACGTATAATGGTTTCATAGAAGACAGACAGATAAAATGTACTTAACTCTTGAACCATCAAAGGCTACTATGTTCGAATTAAGTTTGTGATACGACACCAATCTATTGAGGAGAGGAGAATAGGGGGATGATGGCACAGGTGTTAGGGTGTTTTTATGGTAAGTCAGTAAGAAATATCTTTTTCTCTTGAGGACATTTTCGATTTTTTTTATTCATATTAATTATAATGCATTCATCTCATTTTTCAAAAGAGATGAATGCTGAAGAATACACAAGTTTCAAATTCCGTTATATATACATACATTACTAAAACATAAAACAAGGTGATAAGTGGAAGCAGAAATCTGAAAACACATACTTAAATCATTCGTTGACATTTATGCTGATGATACTACCATCCATGGCAACACATCAAAGGCCATAAATGACCAAGTTCTCTATAATTCTCTCTCCTCTGATCTTGAGCACGTGGTACAATGGGGGGGGGGTGCTAGTTACTTTTAATGCATCTAAAACCAAGCTTCTATTATCAACACTGATCCCCATCTGGGATCAATTGAAATGGATGGCGCTCGTCTTGGGGAGGCTCCATGTTTTGATAAGCTTCTGGCTTGACCTTTACTCTTGATCTGAAATAGAACACATACATCAAATCTGTTGCCAAGGTCACTGGAAAAATGGTGGGATCCTTCTATCACTCCAGTAGGTATTTCACTATTGATGCAATTCTCTATCTATATAAAAGCCAAGTACGTCCAAGGATGGAGTACTGTTGCTACATCTGGGCAGGAGCTGCTAGAAGCAGCTTATCCTGCCTGGACAGAGTTCAAAATAGAGTTCGTAGCTAAGTGGCGGATGTCTTTTCTCTTCCCTGTAACTGTTTTCCCACAAAAGAGACGTATTTGTTTTATCGTTATTTCCATGGCAAGTGCTCATCTGGGCTCCAATCTATAGTCTCCCTATCGCCAATCTTTCACAAAAACAAACACCCATCTAGCTAAAATCACTGTCTATAATTTTCCCCACTCTTTATCTGTGCCTAAATCAAAACAGATTCCATGAACAAAGCTTCTTTTTTAGAATTGCACACCTGTGGAACTCTCTTCTATTTGCCTGCTTCCCAGCTGACTACAACTTGGTTGTCTTCAAGTCCAACATGAACAAATTCTTGATGAACCGCCCCTTAAGTAATCCAATTTACCAAATTCCCATTACTAACGATTACAATATTACATACAAATGACTATTGTATGCTCTATGACCCTTATCCTCAAGTGGCCTCCGGGCCTTGATAAGTGGTGACTTATGTGGAAAAAAAAAAAAAAAATACTAGGTAAATAATAGATAAATACTAGAGTTGGGGCGATTAATCAGAATTGGAAAAAAAGCAGAACTTTTAGGGGTATCGGAATCAGAAAAATTTGTGCCTATTTTCCAATGCCAAAAACGATTCCTTTGTCTTTTTTTTTTTTTTTTTTTTTTTTTTTTTTAATTTGATTTTGTTTAAAATGAAATCTTCCACTGCTGGTAATAATATTTACCGATTTCAAACTAACAGTAAAACTAAGACCTATAAATACCCCCGCCCCCCTATAAAGAATCAGAATCAGTAATTGTATCGGAATCGAGAAAAAATATTGGAATCGTATTATCACTAGTAAATACATAGCATGAATTAGGAAAATTAAAAAGTGATAATATTTACTGTTCAGAACTAGTTTGAAACAGGAAGTGCATTTTTTTTCCCCCTGACTACGAGCAGTGGCCATGATTAAGTGTTGATGGGTAGGATAGCAAACTTATTTCAATCAGACAGTTATGGGGATCGGGTGAGAGAAGTTATGTGTTTGCGTTTGTGACGCATTTGTGTCGCGGAGGGGTTCTATATATGTATGTACGTGTCACTAAATGGACCATATGTATGTTGTATTTGTTGTGTAATGGACTCTTGTTTTGTTATCCATAACGTCTATTTTATGGCCAGTGATTCTTCTCATCTGGTGGTGTTGGTGCGTGTGCGTCAGAACATACATACATACATAACGATATATCTGTTCTGCTATTAGTTCTTCTGGGAGGTTCGTCAACTGTCCTTGGGGGAGCTGGAATCTGTTGGAAGGAACATTCAAAACAGGATCCAAGATGATATGAGATTTTATGTATTTATTTCACTCCCAGAGCAGAGGAGTGATCAACAATCTTGGCTTGGGGTGGTTCTTCTATGCCTCCATTCTGAGACTTCTTCCCCCTCATGAGGAGACCCATTTTAGCCGGTCTTGTTCATTTGATGTCTCCAATCCAACTCAACAATGCTTGCGCAAACCAGAACACGTGACATGTGATCGTTACGTCTGGTCACCTGTTCAGATACTTTCAGGTACAAACTGACCAGGTCACAAAGTTTCAGACAACCTGTCGAAATATGACTTAAAATCTGTTGACCACTCATCACTAGATAGATAGATAGATAGACAAAAGCATCTAGATAAATAATAATTAGATAAATAATAATTAGATAAACATAATTTACTGCTTCTGCCCAACTAGTTCATTTAAAAATTAATCCTTTTTAAATATATGCATATATACACAATATATAGTTAGCTAAATGAGAAAAACAACAAAATCTGGTGTTAAGGGTATTGCTATCTTCTAAATATTTCTCTAAATAAACAAAATAAAAAAAATAAATAACTGGGAAATGTTGATTAATGATGAAGACATTGTCACGGACTAAAAAAGGTAAACAAAAACAACACAGTTAGGGTGTCCCAAGTAAAATTTATTCAAAAAATTAAAAAAAGAAAAAAAAAAAAAAGCAATAAAAAGGGGCCAGAAAATTCATACAGCAGTTAGTCGTCTGCCCAATAGAAAGAGCAAAAAGGGTAGGTGAAAGTTATAAGGTGTGACAGGTGACCGGGCCACCTCCTCCTCCTCTTCTTTCAGAGATGGTGGTGGGCAAGGTTTGTGCATCATGATGTGTGGCTTAGTGGGGGAGGTGGAGTTCTTTGATGGAGCCATGACTGGGTGAAGAACAGGGGCTGCAAGTTGATGCCGGGGAATCCCACCGCTCGTGAGTCACTCCAGGAGCGAGGTGAGTTATTTGGACATGCACTGCTTGACGCTTTTCGTGACGTGGGGGGATCAGGATTTCCTTAAATGTTACTTCATCATCTTCTTTAGGGACATACTCACCCTCGACGCTGGAAACCATAAAAAGAAAAACAAAAAAGTTAAACTTATTATCTCTTTATGAAAAAAAAAAATAAAAAAATAAATAAAAAAATAATTACTATATAGACTGTATTCTTTATTATTCAGATTACTATTCTTACTTTTGCCGTTACATTAACAAGGTTACATATTTTCATAGTTGAAAGAATACTGGAGCAGAGATTTGTTTTCTTTTCACTTTGGTCAATTTTAAGAGATCAAGGGGCTCTGTCCTTGATTTCATTATGATTTATTTAATTTTATATCCAAAGGCTCTTTTAAGAATAGATGTTGTTCCCTTAATGGCTGCTATCTGTATTTCTTTACAGCTCAGTCTTCCAGGGATTGTTTCCAAATATTAAAAAAAAATTTTCAGTAGGTTAGTTGCTTCTATCACAACCGGTATAAAGTGTATTTCTTTCAGAGACCATGTCGTTTTTAGACTATTTTTTAGGTTCTGATATTTTGTTATTTTTTTTTTTTACTTGAGGTAACATCACTTGGAGAAGGTGCAATATTCCTTGTAAAAGCTAATGTAAGAAAGAATACCTTATTTGGGCAGCGAATACTACATTATTTTGAATATTTGGTCAAGGTTTATTTCTAGGGAAAAGTATTCTCATGCCAGGTTGTTCTGGAAAAAAAAAAAATCCTGTACAGAGAAACCTTCGACAGTTGAGAATAGTGTCTAGTAGGCATTAGTGTGAATTATTGTGTGGGTAAATACAAGTTTCTTCAGCTTCCTTTTAAGATAACAAAATTAAGAGATTATATAGAATTGGAGCTGACCTTTAATGAGCAAGGGTAGCAAGCTACAACCCATTAATGCTAATCTGAGTAGGAATATTTTTCATACAAATATATATTTTTCCATGCTATTTTAATTAGAAGATATTACAACAAAAAACTAAAATCATCACAAAAACTCCATCTAAAGAATTCAACTAATGATGGAGCCCCTTGATCTTATAAAACTGATCAAAGTAAAATAATAAAAGTAAAGAAAACAAATCTCTGCTCCAGTATTTTTTCAACTATGAAAAATGTAACATTGCTAATATAACAAAAAAAAAAAAAAAAAAAAAAAAAAAAAAAAATAGTAATCCAAATAATACAGAATACAAGGAAAACAATCATTTATTATTCTTTCTACGTTGTGTGCATGAATATCTCCATTTATATAAACTTAGGTAGATGCATATGTTTATATACAGGATGTTCCAAAAGTCTTGGGCACATTTCAAGTCCTCATATCTGCTTAACTATGAATGGTAGTAAGATGAAATAATATCATTTTAAAGCTAAATGAATTCAGTTTTTTTGTAAAATTATTGATTTTTTTCATTTCTTTTTTCAGATCCACACCTGCAAGATTTTTTTTTGTGGGGATTTGCGAAAGGCCTGGTCTATGTGCCTCCCATTCCAAGAGATGTGGATGAGCTGAAGGTCCAAGTAACAGAAGTTGTTTCAACCATTGACAATGCAATGCTGGGATGCGTTGGGCAAGAATTGGACTATCGGCTTGATGTGACATGTGACCAATGGTACTTACATTGAACATTCCATGAAAAACTTGAGATTAGAAGCTTTCTGAATATACCAGATGCGTTTTTGTATCCTTAAGAGTTTGAGATATGCAACGTCAAAATGTGCCCAAGACTTTTGGAACACCCTGTATTTCTATATACAAGATTCATATTTAAACTAAGCATTATGAATTTTGTAACATATCTGCTAGGCTTAATGAGGTCATGTGGCCTATATTTAGTTTTATGCAAAAGGGTAAAAAGTGGGTGAAACCCTCTTTTGTAAAAATTCAGATACCACTGATATTTGTGAAATTTTAATAACTCTTATGATCAGAGTTTTTTTTGTTTTTTTTTTATCAAGCTTTGAAATCAGAATAAACTTTCTACAGATTTTTTAATACAAAATAATGGTGTTTATCATGAAGATATATTAGCATTACAAGTTGATTTTTTCTTTTTAGATAATTGTTATTTTATCAACTTGCATGAAAATCGCTATGTAAAAGACACTTAAAACTGTTTGAATTATGCAAATACCATCAGTAGTCCAAAAGTTATGAGAATTTTAAGTGCCAAAATTTATACTTTTCTGTGGACATTTTTCTTTAGAAAAAGTGGGCTAAATTACGGACCTCAACATTTCACGAAATTCGGTAATTTCGCCACCATTTATTTATTTTTCAACCTATTCTCATGAAACTTCGCACTCTTATGTAAAATTGTGTGCTCTTTCTGATTATGCAGTCATATTTTATGTATCTCTTTACCATAAGTCATGAATTATAAATTCAGATGTACAAATTTCAATTTTTTTAAACTGGCGCATGGTATTATACAGTGGGTGTCTATTCATGAACAAAACTATTATAGTGGTATTTAAATATAGCTTTATTGAGAGCAGGCATTTTCCTGCCTCCTCACCAAAAGAGAGCTGAATCTGGGGTGTAGCCATTGAATGCCTAAAGAGCATTCATGGCTGGTATTTACTACTCTCCTCAAAGAAAAAAAAAAAAAAAATTGAGTAGATATGAATTAATCTCAGAAATAAATCGAAGAAAATTTTTCATATAGATTTTGGATTTCTGTAAAAGATGGAAATTTCCATAGTCGACCAGAACTTATGCATTTTGGGACCAGTCCAATTTTCAATTTTGTAAATCCTCTCTATCTCGCCCAAAATATACCCCTATTTTCTGAGATGCAACCATAAATCGTACTCTACATGAATCCTTGATGTAGCTTTCACAGTACCAGGATACCAGGAATCCTGATAAGCAACAACTATATATTCACTAGCTGATGGCAATTTTTGTCATTTCTATTCTGTTATTTTACTGAAAATTCAACTATGTAAACAAAGAAATAAAACCGTAATTGTTTTTTACCTTGTTTCCA
Organism: Euprymna scolopes; assembly: GCF_053919585.1. Taxonomy (NCBI): domain Eukaryota; kingdom Metazoa; phylum Mollusca; class Cephalopoda; order Sepiida; family Sepiolidae; genus Euprymna; species Euprymna scolopes. The sequence continues at coordinate 37,860,481 of NC_136503.1, forward strand.
TCTTAACATTTAAAATGATTACTTTTATATGTTTTAGGGTATGCTGAAAACGAATATCGCATTTAAATTTTCTGCAAATAAGTAGTTTTCTGGATATTAAGCAACGTCACTTTTTATATTATCGCTGGTGGCCATCTTGGTACGCAAATACAACCTTGAGAAACTGCGCAAACACACGTACCAAGATGGCCACCAGCAATAACATAAGAAATGACACTGCTTAATATCCAGAGAGCTAGTTATTTGTGGAAAATTTAAATGTGATATTCATTTTCAGCATACCCGAAAACCTTAAAAGATAACATTTTTCTTTAAAATGACTAAGGTGGAAACAAGGTAAAAATTTACAAAATGATGAAATTCTTTATCGAACCGCCTAATTATTATTATTATTATTCAGATATCTTCCGTTAAAAAAAACAACAAAAAAAAAAAAAAAAACGGGTTTGTTTTACAGATTCGAAAAAATGAGTCAAAAATAAATTCAAGTTTCACAATATATTTTACTTAATTGTTAGGTGAAAGTACAGAATAGTTAACAAACCACACTTCCTTCCCCATGTTAATAGGTTTCTAAATAATGTTACTATTTCAGCATGGTAGCATAAGTGCACAAGTACCTTTTATTTGTTATATATTTGTTTTTGTTTTTTTACTACTAAAAAGCAAACGCATGTACTTAGTACATTTTGTTGTTTTTTAACGCTTTTAGTACATGTGTACTAAAAGCGTTAAAAACAACAAAATAGTATTGTTTGGAAATCAAATTTGAAAAACTTGATAATTTTTTTAAATTGACGAACTCAGAATAAAAAATGAAACTTTTTTTTCTGCTTTCGTTTTCAAAGCAGAAAAAAACAGTTTTCTATTTTTAAGAGAATACAAACTCGTTTATACGCTGACAGCGATGGTTAGCGCATAGTGAGCCATTTCTCTTTAAGCGATTTGAATTTCTATAAAAAGATAACATTTTTAAAGAAATTTCCGCACAATTAATAATTATCAAATATTTACATATTATACATGAAAATAATTCTGAAACTACCGATTTATCTTATCAATTTTGAAATATTCTTCGTCAACTTTGCTCGGTCGTAAAAATAAAAATCAAAGTCCAGTAGAGATGGACTTCTATGCTTATATAGCCTGTAAAATTTCAGCCATATCCAATCAAATTTGACCCCGCGCATGTGTATCCAAACATAACGTATGAAATGTAAACATTGAAAAAACAGTTTCCCTTTTTGCTGTCATTTTTTACTGGTTTTTTTTTTTTATTTTTTTTTTTTTTATTTTTAACTTGGAGCATAAAAACGTTGAACGCATAAAAGAAAAATAAATTAACATCATTGGAATGCTTATTCTATTCTTTTTTCATCAATGTAATTCTTTAAAAAATTGACCAACAAATAAAAAAGATACGACTTGTTGAAGCACATTAGGTATGTAATATTGCTGATGTCCACAAAAATACAGCATACGCTTGTAATGCTAAATATATAGTGGAATTCCTTTTAAAGGACATGGATTGTAAAATTCATTAATTGAAATGCCAGTCAAAATCAAATACAGACTTATCAGATGCAATCCTATTTAGGTTTGAAGTTGTGAATGCATCCCACTTTTCTTACGCACAACAGATTTTTTTTTTTTTTTTTGTAAAAAGCACAAGCATCCCTCTGCCTTTTCTACAAGTATTTTAGTGGTGAATGCTTTGACGAACTGCAATGACTTGTGCCCCATGACGTGAGCACCCTCGACAGGCTGCTAAATCCCACCCCCACACTGTAGAGATCCCTAGATGTAAAAGATCTTTTTACTCCAATAGTTTCTTCCTCAGAACCGCTAGACTCTGGAATTCCATTCCAGGTCCCTGCTTCCCCAACAGTACTGACGTGCAGAAGTTCAAGTGTAACGTGAACCGACATCTTGCTGCCCAAATCCCTACATATTACCCTAGTAGTTGTTACCCCTGATAGTAGCCCCCTACACCAAAGTGGCAATTTGCCTTGTTTGGGATGAAAATGTAGAAAAAAAAATCTACAATACTGAAAAAAAACAAAAAAAAACGTATCATATAGAGTAATAGATTTATTGGAAAAGAAAGGAGGAGGAGGAGGAGAATGAGGGGTAAACTAAGCGGAAAGAGGAGAGAGGGAAAAAGGGAGAGAGAGAGGAGGAAGGGAAAAAGGAAGAGGCAAATAAAGAATCCTTACTCAGAAATATGCACGAATAACAGCTTACTATCATCCTCGGGTTGAATAAAACCATGACCTTTCTCTCGACAGAAAGCCGTCACCTTTCCTCTGTGGGTTGGTCCACTTTTAGCTCGTTCGGAACTGATCAAAAAAAAGACAAGAAAAAAAAAAAAAAGTTTTATTAGATTATTATTTTCAGAAATTATGAAAATATATGTAACACATAGTTAAGGAATGGGAGCACGATTTCCTTGGGTCGTTCACTTTATCACCAGCAACATTAGGATGGCTTCCCGCTAGTAGCATCTATTAGTGATGAGATTACAATATGCTTTTCCATATTCCGATAAAATTATTGATTCCAATTATTTCGAAACCTCTAAATATAAAGTTATAGAGTTGTGTTTTCTTCTTTTTTATTTTCGGATTTCCACAAAAAACTCACGTATTATGTGCACATATTTTCGCAAACGTAAAAGATATACTTGTGGGTGTGAGAGTGATCTATAGTTTTATTGATAGTTTATAATCAATAAATATTTATCATTTTATTAGTATCAGCGATAGAAAATTAAGTAAAAAAAGAAAAAAAAAAACCTATTTTTGGCATTGGAAAAAAGGCATAATTTCATGATTCCAATACCAATTCAGATACCCTAAAAAGTTCCAAGTTTTGATTCCAATTAATAGTCCCAACTGCAGGGGCGTCCGGCATTGTCCGGTCATAAAATATGCTTAAATATGATATTTTAATTTATGCAGATTTCATATTTATTATTATAGAGTTAATTATTTCATATATAGTCATCATTTCAAAAGTAAAAAAAAAAAAAAAAAAGATTTGAGTGCTATCAGCTAGAATTGAAACCAAAACACAAAATATAGTTTCATGATTAAAACTATGTCTAACAGTTAAGCAAAGACTAAAGTTTATTTGTACGCAATATGGTTGGACTGTGGAAAGTGAATTTTATTAAATACAAGCTTTGTTGTTTAACATAGGAGTCATCACTTATCAAGGTCCGGAGGTCACTCGAGGATAAGGGTTAATGGGTGTACATTAGTCAATGGGATTATATCGTAGTAATGGTAAGTAGTGGGAATTTCGTGAATTGGATTACTTAGGGGTACAGTTTATGACAACGGTGTTTTTGATAGACACAATACAAGCAAGGGCAGTCAGACGGTTCACAGAGTTTTATAATTATATGGATTACCTATCGAAAAAGAAGTCTGGATCAGAGTAGGATCTTTTGAAATTTCAAGAATTGGAACAAAAGTTAATGATCTAGAAACTCAAAAGAAATACTGTACTTACGCTGAAAATGTCCGACTACGTCGTGTCGGAATGGGGCTTGGGATGAGAAAATGGTGTTGGGCCGACGTAGAGCCACCAATAATAGCATTGTTCACAGCCTGAGTCTGAGGAATTTCATGGGGAGCCGACATGATGCTGGCTACCTAGAAATGAACAAATATACAAACAATAAATTAATATATTCACATATTCTAGAACGCAGTTGCTCAACATAATGCGATTAGTTTAAGTTTTACTTTTATACAAAGAAGGTAAAAAGAAGGTGAAAATTCAAATACTTCTCATTTTTTTGTAAATTTTAATAGGTATTATGTTTTTACTTAGGATTCACCACTTTAGGCCCAAAGGCCACTCGAGGATAAGGGTTAATGAATGTAAGTTGGTAGTATAGTTATTGTTAATGGTGTAAATTGGGTAGAATTTGATTAATAATGGAAACAGCTCAACAAGAACTTGTTTACATTGGATTTGAAGGCTACCATGTTGTATTCAACCGAGAAGCAGACCAGCAGAACAGGGTTCCACAGGTGGGCAGTTCTAGGAAAGTTTCATTCATGGAATCTGCATTTAGATTTAGGCACAGATAGAGAATGGGGGAATCTTATATAGTGGTTGTAGCTAGATGGGTGTTTTTTTTGTGAAAGTTTGTCAAAAGAGGGACCGTAGATTAGAATTCAGCCGAGCACTTACCATAAAAACAATAATAGAGCAGAGACAAGCTTGCAACGTCCTTCAGTGGGAAAGAAGTTGCAGGGAAGAGAAAAGGAGAGAGAAAGAAAAGGAGAAAGAGAGAGAGAGAGAGAACTTGTTGCTTTTGTTTAATCTTGACAAAAATAGAACTTTATTAAATACTAGTAGAACCCGTTAACCGGCATTGCCTGGTGGAAGCCTGACCCCCCCCCCACACACACCCACCCCACTTCGAAAAAAAAAAATTAAACTAAGGTGGTTGTTGGTGGTCACTGCTGTCCCTGGACAATTGCGGATACCACCAACCTCCACACGTTAAGAACGGCTTTTGGAGTACACACCCCATTTTTGGTGGGGAGAGAGAGAGAGAGAGAGAGAGAGAATATTTCCCCAAAACTTAACCGTGATATTATTTGTCAACATACCCACCAGCAAATGGGGGGGGGGCAGTATCGGTAAGAGAGAAGTAGATTTGTTTATCATATGTGCCAGTGAATGACAGTGCATAATCCAGGTCGTTATATCTCGAAAACTAATTGCCTCTGCTAAAGATGCACTCAGTAATTCGTATGTTCAAGAACATACGAATTACTGAGTGCATCTTGAGCTCCACCACTATGAACGACAGACAATAAAATAATACTCATTAAGGACAATTGTATGAATATCAGACGAAATGAAAACTTGAATAAAAACTTGTTGCGTTAATTTAATCAAACTTGTTTAAAATATTTTGTGCCAAGATATTTTCAATATGCGACAAAGTGTAAGAAAGATTTTTTTTATAAAGAGTTACCACTTATCAAGACCTGAAAGTCACTCGAGGATAAGGGTCAAGTGTATGATAGTCATTGAGACAACACCATAGTAATCGTTAGTGGTGGAAGTTGAGTATAATTTGATTATTTAAATTGTTTACATTGGACGTGAAGACGAGTATATTGTAGTCAGCTGGAAAGCAGGTCAGGGAAACTGAGTTCCACAGGTGGGCAGTTCTAGGAAAGAAGCTTTGTTCATGGAATTTGAATTTAAATTAAGGGACAGATAGAAAGTGAGGTGAATTCTTGATAGTAGTTGTAGCTAGACAAGTGTTTTTTTTTGGGAAAATTGGCAAGGGGGACCATAGATTGACGCTCAGACAAGAAATGAAAAAAACAATAGAGAGACTTGCAACGCCTCTTCTGTAGAGAAAGAGGTTGCAAAGAGGAGAAAAGGGTATCACCTACTAGGTTTTGAAACTGGTTTTGGACTTTGTCGAAGTAGGATAGGGTGTTTCGAGCAGTTTCAGCCCAGATGTGACAATAGTACTCCACTTAAGGACATATCTGGCCCTTATAGAGGCAAAGGATTGCATCAGGAGTGAAGTACCTTCTGGAGCAACAGAATCATGCAATCATTTTTCTGGTGACCTTGACAACATATTTGATGTAAGTCTTCCATTTCAGGTCAGGAGAGCCAAAAGCTTGTTGAAGCATGAAACTTCTTTAAAACGAGAGCTATTCATATGAATTGGGGCCAAATGGAGATTAGAGCATTTATGGTAAAAAGATAAAAGTTTGGTTTTTGATATGTTAAAATTAACCAGCCACCACTTGCCTCATTGCACCATATACTCAAGGTTGGAGGAGAGAGACCCAGAGAGATGTTGGTCATTGTTGGCCTTTGAAGTGTTGCCATAGATGGTAGTGTTGTCTATGTATATATGTTGACAAATTAACTTAGCTTTCTCAAAGTTTAAGCAAATGATCAAATATTTCCTGAAATTTGAACTATTTTGTTTCTGCAAGAGGGCTGGGAAATCAAAGAATCAAAGTGAGGATTTTAAAGTTTAAATCTAGTGTTTGGGTTTAGAAGTATAATCTAATTGCACATTAATTCACAGCACTTGTACTATATGAAAAAACTCTTATTGATTAAATACTTAAAGGATGGACATTTTGACTTGGTTGAGTCACAGAGAAAACAAACAAGTTGACATAGTAAATATAAACAAATAAAAATTGATTTTAACTAAAGTGAAACATTGATCTTTGTCAACTAAAGTGAAACATTGATCTTTGTTAGATCAAAGATTCTAGAACAATAAAACCCGAAAGAAAGAGGGGGGGGGAGAAAGGCCAGAGAAGAGGAAGAAAGACCAGAGAAGAGAAGGAAGGAGAGAGAGAGAAGGATAGAGACAGAGAAAGAGAGAGAGAGAGAGAAAAAAAAGAAAGCGAGAGAGAGAGCAGAAGAGAGAAAGAAAAGGTTAAAAAGTTACTTGGACTGTACGTTGAATAAAGAATATTAGCAACATCTTCTGTGAAGAGCAAGAAATTGCAAAACAAAACTTATTTTGTACTCTGGCAAAACAAAAGAGAGAGGATTGCATCAGGAGTCATGCATTTTCTGGAGCCTCAGAATGATGCAACTATTTTTCCAGCAACTTTAGCAAGAGATTAAATCTGTCTTGTATCTAAGATCTGAAGTAAAAATCCTCAGAGGTTATCAAGACAAGGAACTTCAAGGTGAGGGAGACGTTCATTTAAACTGAGACTAAACAAAGATCTGAACATTGTGAAAGGTGAGAAGCTTGGTCTTAGGTGTTAAAAGTAACAAACCACTTTTTCTCCACATTGCACCACGTGCTCAAGATCTTTATCACCAATACTCATCAAAATGCTGACATAAATAGTTGTGTTGTCAATGTAGATGTCAACAAACGATATTGGAATATGATCAAAGAAGATCAGGAAGAGGGTTTAACTTATAATAGATCCATGATTCAAAACATACTTTTGATGCTAGAAGAATAGGTCATATTGTATAATATATGTTGCCATCCATATATGGGACAAACTTTCTAAGACTAAATTCTTGCCTACAGTGTTTCTTCTAATGTTGAATGCTGTTGTAACATGTTTGATAGCACCACATTCCAGTTAATAATTTTTGGATCTCTTCAGTAGTGTTTGCAAGAGAATCATTGTGAGTTAGTTAATTTGTGTGTGTGTTTTTAAATCTGTAAACAATATTTTCCGCTTAATTTTCCATATGTTGTCACTGGGGTATATAATTATTATTTTTTTTTTTAATTCTTAAATAACCTCTGATAGAAACAATCGAATTTTTATTTAGGAATTGGTTTTGAACAAAAACTGAATGTTTGTTTTAGAAAATTGTAGGCTAATTGTTGCCATACACAGAAAATAAGTTGTCATAAAAACACAAAATCCAGAATTATTTTTTTCTGACTGTACACCGTTTCCGATTAAACAATTTTTTTAAGGCTTTATCCTGAGAAAAACAAGAAATCGTGTTGGAAAACGGTCACATTTTTTAAAGTTTGTGCTTCACAGTAGGGCTTCGGTCAAGATTAATTAGTCCCTAATGGCGGTGTCATCAGACTATAAAACGCAGATCACAGCAAAACATTGTTAGAATAACGAGAAAAAAAACAAAAAAATGCTAAAAATAAAATTTTAAAAAATGCTAAAAAAAAAACAAATAAACAAAAAAAAAACAAAAAAAACAAAGTCGGTCGAATACTAATGTGACCTGATGATCATCTTCGGGATTGCACTACGATTAAACAACACAAGTACCTGATGTAAATCAGTTAAACTATGTCTGTGTGTGTGTCTGGGTTGCATCAATTTTCTTCTCAGCCCGGTCTACTACCGCCCGGCTTTGATTCCAATCTTTCTGATCTATCTCAGGGAACCTCGGACCTGCTATCCTAAACTCAAGACAGTCCATAAAATGTTTCTAACAGCAAAACTCATTGCAATTCCTAAAAATGCCCGTAAACTAATTCTAAATATATTGACTTCTATTGTCTTGATTAACAATTCTATTTTGCTTCTCTTTGTGTGCCTTGGTGAACAACTTCCTATACCTTTGTTCTGCTGATAAACTTATTACCTCCTTTCCTCGTTATATCTCCCCCACTTTATTTCCTATTAATATACGAGGGACATTCCAAAACAATGCCTCCTATTTTTTTCTTTATTTCGCCTGAATGAATCAGAGGGGATTGCAAATTGCATTGTTATAATTACTTGAAAGTTTCTTCTATCTGTTGCAGACTAACTTAAGAATGAAATCCTTGTCATGGACGTGTGCCAGAAACAAAAAAATGCATCACTGAATTCCTAGCAAAAGTGCATTGAGAATGGTGGTGACTATGTAGAAAAAATAAATTCTGGAGCACAAAAAGGTTGCTAGTTTTAATGTATTCACTCCTGTCTTCATAGCTCTTCAATTTTTTGAGTAATAAAAATAAAGAAAACTAGAAGACTTACTTTTGGAACAACTCAAACTAAAGCTAAGTTGACCAATGTTTGTGTTCCTATATATTTTAATCAGACCAAATACATACTAAAATATTCTTGATTTTAGTTAGGGTAGAGGTTTTTTGAAAACTCCATTTTTTTCTAATTGGCCGTAAATTACAATTATCTCACTAAATAACCCTTCTCTTACTAAGCGTCTCATTTTCTTTGTATAGTTGCAAACACTATTTTATACCGTATCTATCACACATTTTTATCTCACTCTCTATCAAAGGTAATAAATGAAAGACAAAATAAAAAGATAGCACACTCACCCTATATAGGTTGAACCGGCTTCCTCCAAAGGAAGAAGTTTCATAGGAATATCAAATTTACATGTGGTTCCCGATTACTTGTAAAAAAAGTCATACTAATTTTTGCATTAAATACTAATCCTTAACTGTGCATCAAACAGATACCATAATACTTAGTTTACTGCACCTTATAACAAAAGTCCATAGAAAATTTTTAATCACATTGACCACTAGTTTCCAAGAAAAAGTGGGACAAAGAAATGTATATATTATAACATATATACATATACTCTTGTGCAATGATGCTTTTTCTTCTCTTCTGATGAGAAGCATTTAGCTTGGAAATATGGTGTAAAGGGGTTCTGCTCTCATTTCTCTTTCGGAGAAATAAATTGTAATCACTCTCAACCTTATTGACATGATAATGTAATAAAGTTCTAATGTAACTTTAATCTTTATATATATATATATATATATATATATATATATATATATATATATAAATAAATAAATAAAAGAAAGTCCACACTTATCGTTTTTTCAGAAACCGCAAATTTAAGCTAAATTGAATGTAACTGTTTAAACAACCTATACCTTATTTGATTGACCTTTTAGTCCTTATGAAGATAGGTGTATACCACATATGCCATGGTGGGGTTAATATATATGTGCATATACACATTTAAACACTTGGGAAGAATATATAATAAGTGATTGAAAGACCTACATTATATAATAAAGGCTGTATTCCTCCTATATCACAGAGATCACTTTAATTCTCCCATTCATGCCCCAGTCTCAATAGTTTATCTCTCATGGCGCAATTATTTTGCTCCTAATGTAGCTATCACTAAACGTTGCATCCCTATTATGTTACCTAGAATCTTCACTCTTCTGATGAGAAGCATTAGGCTTCGAAATACCATGGTATAAAAAGTTTTACTTATCCTACTACACCTCTAATTGATGTAACCCATTTATTGAATAAACGAATAAATCTATATACATTAGTATATATTTTTATATTGTTTTATTTTATTGATACTCTCTTTATGTATATAATATATATATATATATATACACACATACACATATATAAATAAAGGAAAGTCATCTGTGTGTGTGTTTGTATATTTACTAAAAATTTTTGTTATCTGCATCTGACAGGGTCAAAACCGGTACCATCTGAAAGAGCAATGCCTCGGGTGCATAAAATGAAATTTTTCTTTTTTTTTTTTTGGGGGGGGGGGGGGTAGAAATGGCCAATTATTTTGCATAGAAATAGTTTTAAATTAAGGTGTATGTGTGTGGGGGGGGTCGTCTCTTTCTAGACGATTTCAACAACTGTGCATGCGTCAAGTACTTTCCTCTGAATTTGTTTAGATACAAGAATTTTCAATGTAATTTTGTAATCAGTGCTGTAGCCCAGTGGATGAGATGGTTGTCGCATAACCATTAGTTTTGAGGTTCGCGTACTTATCAGTGGTCTTTTTTTTTCTTTGCATTTAAACAGGGTTGTTTTGTAATTTTGGTGGCTAATTATATTAAAATAAAAAACAATTTCCTTATTTCGATTTTTTTTTTTTTTTTTAATCAGCGGTTTAAAATCAACTGAGGGTTAAATTTTTATTTAAAAGAAACAAAAATTCTGATCCAATTATGTATCCCTTCTGTCAAAATATCTGGTGGGGAGATTTTAAGATAAATCTTTTTTGGAGCGATTACATTTTTGTGTTTTTATCAGTTTTTGAGTAGGATTACCGTATCTTTTATTTTTGAAATTATTGTGGGGTTATTGATGTTGCCTACGATAAAGTTGATATATAATAATGAAGAAGTATAGCAGCTGTATCCAAACCGAACTTCATGTGATCTCGGGCAACGCCGGGTATCCATATTAGTGCATATATATATATATATATATAAATATAAAGAAAATTAAAAGTTTACAAAAAAATTACTGTTTGGCAAGGAATACAGAAAATTTAAGTGTTTTCTTTAATCCACGGATTTTCAATGAATGGCTCATCTCATCGAAGGAAAAGTTATTAGCAAAATGGATATGGGTAATTATAAATTTTGCTTATTAGCACATAAATTGAAATTTAAAATGATTGCATGAAAACGATATTCCATGGTTGAATGAATAAAAATACAGGAATAATGAAGACTGGTATATTCCAGACTGAATTGCGAGTATTTTAAGGTACATTCCAGGCATAGAAGTGAGTTCTTTGAAGTTGAAAATCATGCATATGACGCAATCCATAAAGTTCAGTGTGGTTATTTTAGCAGAAAAGAGTCTAATTTTGGATTTTGTCTTCCAAGCAAATATCTTTTCCATCCGGTCGTATATTTTTGCTGGAGGAAGAGGAGGATTATATAATTGTGAAAGAACTACATACAACACGTAATTGAAGCTAAATAAATTGTTTTGGACTTTTGAAATGATTTCTAAACGCTATTGATAACGTTTGCACATTTATTTATTTTTCATAAATCACTGATATTTGAATTTATACTTTGAAAAAATGATGTAAATCATAAATCTATGATTGCACACGAAAATTATAATTAATTTGTTAAACTAAGGTTTTAAACTCCATAAGTCAAAATAGGTCAGTTGGTATAACCTCAGATTGAAGTTTTCAGGGTTTTGGTTTAAATTTCTGATCATGCCACCCACTTTATTTTTTTGTGAAGTCTATATCTAAATATTAATTTACTTGTCCATACGTCCTGTATCACACACAAAAAAAAACAAAAACATTACAAACATTAATTAATGAGAAACGAATTAACTCTTTAGTCAATTTTTCTCAATTAAAAATCATTAAAACCATTCCATCTCCCCAAATATTTTATTACCATTATTACCTACTTATATGTAATGTTGAAATTAGTATAAATTCCAATGCATTTCAGGTGAAAACATTACCTACTTAAATGTTATGCCAAAATAAATAAAATCATAGAATGCTTTTGTTGATTAGGGATCTTTTAGACCTATGCAGTTCAGTTTAAATCATTACCTACCGAGATGTCATGTTGAAATTAATAAAAATTCTCACGCATTTCAAGTGAAAACATTACCTACTAGTCATGTTGCAATAAGTAAAATCAGAGAGTGCTTTTGTTGATTAAGGATCTTTTAAACCTATGCTTTTCATGGGAAAACATTATATACAGATCATGTTGAAATTGGTACAAATTTCAACGCATTTCAGGTGAAAACATTACCTACTTACAGGTCATGTTAAAATTAGTACAAATTCCAATGCATTTAAAGTGAAAACATTACCTACTTAAAAGTGAAATTAAAAGGTGCTTTTGTTGATTAAGGATCTTTTAAACTTGCACATTTCAGGTGAAAACATTATTACCTACTTAAATGTCATGTTGAAATTAGTACAAAGCAGTTTTCTATAAATACGGAAAACCAGACCTATTCCTTACATACACGTGTAATCCAAGATGTTCTGAAATAGTAAACAACTTAATATCACATGTGTATCATTCACATCTAGTTGAACTTTTGAAAGACATTAAAGGCAGACATGTAGTGAAAATTCTATTTTGCAAATGTTTATGCTATTGAATTTTAAAAAAGAGGGCTATCACACTGCCACATGATCATAATGTTGCAAGATCTGAACAAGATCAGAACAGTCCAACAAATTGATGCAATTGTGTCAGCAGAGATACCAGGACCTGAAGATCCAGAGTTTCGTGATTTAGTTAAATCTTTAATGGTACAAGGTCCAACCTCATTGTAATTGTTTGATTATGTGATAAGTTTCATACAGATGTTTTTTATTTTTTTAAATTTTGAACTACTGTGGAATTTCCACAGGTTCTGCTAATAATAATAATAATTTCCAGTGGAGGCTAATGCTGTTGCCAGAGAAAAATTAAGGGTAAACGACTGTTGTCATAATGCAAATTCATTTACAAAGTTTATTGAAATAGTTGGAGAGTACTAGAAATCTGAGGAGACTTGTCAGCCAAACTTCAGGGAACACCACAGGCTGTTGGCAGATATAATATTTGATGGTAGCCTGCATGAAAACTCCTAGTGAGTACAAATAATAAAAGTAATTTTGTTATGACCTAGACTCTAGAGAATACCAGCGGTTGTTTTACGTGAGTAATCTCTGATGATGGCCCGTGTGAGGAGTCCCATTATAAATACTGATAATAAAAGCAAATGTTCAAAGCATAAGTGAGCCATGATACTTGACCTTTTTCTTACTTTTGACTTACTTGACTTTTGTCTTTTAAACTTTAATTTAAGTCATTATATATAACAACTTTATAAAATCAACAGTAGGTTCTCTACAGTGCAATGTAGACTACAATGTATTGTGGAATTAGTCACTGCGAGAGGCATGTGAAGCTTTCTCCCAGTGCACCATGATGGGTCCCTTACTAGAGCAGACAATTGATCGATTTGATCGAAAAATGAAGGATTTCATCGATTTTGATGGCAATAAAAATATGAGATTGTGAAAATTTGTTGATCATCATTCAATTCCGGGCAACGTCGGATTTCCCTGCTACTTTACTATTAATGCAATATTCTCCATTTCTAAAAGTAGAAAAAATTCTGATGTTTTGAAAAAGATAAATTCCACATTCATTTATTTATTAATTTTATAGTCTATTATAATCTTATATTGTATTCCAAGCAATTCTTTCAAATGCTTCTTTTATGAAGCTTTTCAAATAAGTGAAATGCATGACAAATCTACAAGTGTCTTGTTGCAATATTAGTAGTAGTTATGATAGAAATAGAAATTTATGATAGAGAGAAATAGAGATTTATGATAGAGAGAAATAGAGATTTATGATAGAGAGAAATAGAGATTTATGATAGAGAGAAATAGAGATTTATGATAGAGAGAAATAGAGATTTATAGATGGGGTGGGAAGATAGAGAGGGGTGGGAAGAGTGAGAGGGGGAAGGGAGACAGGGGGGAGAGGAAGGGAGAGAGAGATAGAGGGGAGAAGAGAGGGGGAGACGAAGGGGGGGGGGGACTGGAATCCAATACCAAGTGTTAGATTCCATATAAAATGACAGAAAAGACAACAAAAGAGACAGAAATACCAAATCGAAACCGAAATATTTCTTTTCATCCTTGATTAATCTGAATAAATCTAGTAGTTTACTTACGTTAGTAAGTAGTGATATTAGTAAGAATGGATTGAAGAGACGGTATAGTATGCACCCAAGTGTTTAAAAATGCTGTTTCAAACTTGTTGCAATGTTTTCATTTCAGTACCTGCGCATTATAATTGGATATCTCAAAGCTCCCCTCCCAATGTATTGTAAATAAAAACACTATTACATAATGACATCATGTCGAAATTAGTAAATATGTAAAAAAAAAATTATGAAAAATGATAGAGTAGATCTGCTAGAACTAATTTTACAAAAAAATTGTTATTATCGATGCACTATTTTCTAATTTGAAATAATGAAATTTAAGTGAAAACACAGAGGGGGGGGGGGAATCAGTTTGTCATACGGAATAGACTAAAACTGCATTATGCAATAACTTATTCTTTTCTTGTAATTATTTTTCTACAATCATTTTATTCATAATTACGTTATATTACGTTTTTTTTTTGTTTTTTTTTTTAAAACTTAAAACGCATGTTTTTGATATCCAATCATAGTGTACAAACAGCCACATCTATATACTTATAAAAGTGAACGTGTCTGTGTACATTTCCCTATACAATAACTGTCAATTTTAAGTCTACAGACTCGAAATTTGATATACAGGGTACCGAGAGTTGGGAAAATCTTTGTGATCGGTTTTCAGCCAGAAATTTGGCTGTTAAGGGGGTCAAAGTTCAACGATTTGACCTTTGAGAACTCTACCAAACTCCTCCGCCAATTTTGGGTCTAAACACTTGACATTTTATATATAGGTTCCTTGGACATGGATCTAACTTAATAACTTGATTTGAGCCCAAAACAATAAATGTTAAGGGGTCATAATAGGGATAAAAAAAAATTGACCGCTTTTTTTTTTTTTTTTTTTTTTTTTTTTGCTCAACATACACCTCCAAACACCCAGGCAACGCCGGGCTGAAATGCTAGTGTAAAATACGATAGTTTAAATGTTCAATGATGAAAAGTCAATTTAAAACTGAAGAGTGTCAGACTAACTTAGCCTATGCATAGACAGACAAAAGTTCAATATTCAATCTGAGAAAGCAAACCGCTAATTAAAAAGAAAAAAAAAAAGGTGATACCCTAAATTGTGTCTTGTTTATACAGTTAGTCTAGTGCGGTATATTTTTTCTTATAATTAGCTCCCAAGATATAAAAAAAACAATTCAGTTCTCTATGAAAACAAGTTTAAGCTCTATTCTGGGTCAGTCTTTGTGATATTATATACGGCATGCTCATGTTGACACACCGGTTTCATTTTCGAAGTTAAGCAGCATTGAGCCTGGTCAATACTAAAATGGGTTACCATTTGGGAATTCCAAGTGCTGTATATGGTCTACATTCATCTTGGCATTTTGGTCAAGATTAAAGTGTAGTATCTGTTCTTCAGATGCTGCACTTCCATTTCTTGTTCTCTTTCGGTGGAGGATCAGTCCTTCACGACTGAGACAATTTTTTATTTTTCTACCTTTTCTCCACGTTAAAAAACGACCCTGGTGTCTAACTGTCCCGTGGGGAGGCATAATAAATAGGTACATTCATCTTGGCATTGTTTCCAATCATACTCGACTTATTTTTGCCACTGAACTCAAGCAGTGCAAATTCAGGAGAGGTGTGGTTAGGGATTGCGCAACTCTTACCTCAAGTTCACAAGCGGCTACTCTTATGGGGAGGGGGTGTATCCATTTTCTTTGATGACTGAATAGAGGATTCCATGTTGTTATATTATTAAATACTTCAAAATTTATATTTTATTTCTTAGTTTGCCCATTCCACTTTTTCTTGGAAGCTACTAGACCGATCTGCCTGAAATTTTGTACAAACCTTTGTTCTGATAAGGTGCACCAAACTAGGCATTATGGTATCCAGTCCATGCACAGTTAGATTAGTCACAAAACCACATTTACTCTAGCACTCATTCTATAACTTTTAGCAGTTTTTAACAGGCTAAAAAAAAAAAAAAAAAATCTAGTCCTAAATATTTCTGAATTTTTCAACTAAACATACATGTCTGAGATTTGGTAGTAGTATTACTAAGTTTTGAAAATATATATATATATATATAATATAAAATATATTTTAGTCATCGACATACAGACCTGTTTCGTTGTTTCACAACTTATCAGTGCCGCTAGACTAACACCTCTCCCAAGCCGAGGATCGAACCTAGAACCGTCGTGATGACAGTCGGCAGTCCTACCCCCTGACTACGGAATCGGTGGCCGAAATTAAACTGTTCGAACGTCTATTTAAATAAACATCCGTCCGCTACTCGTAGAGGGCTCAAACGTTTGTTTGTAAACAAATCGCGAGCTTCCAGCCCGGCGTTGCCAGGGTGTTCGGAGGTGTATGTTGAGCAAAAAAAAGAAAAAAAAAAGAAAAAAAAAAGCGGTCAATTTTTTTTTTTTTTTTTTTTTTTTTAACTTTGACGCCTATTATGGCCCCTTAACATTGTATTGGGCTCAAATCAAGTTATTAAGTTAGAGCCATTTCCAAGGAACCTATAGCTAAAATGTCAAGTGTTTAGACCCAAAATTGGTGGAGGAGTTTGGTAGAGCTCTCAAAGGTCAAATCGTTGAACTTTGACCTCTTAACAGTCAAATTTCTGGCTGAAAACGGATTACAAAGATTTTCCCAAATCTCTGTATCCTGTATATCAAATTTCGAGTCTGTAGACCTAAAATTGATAGTTATTGTCTAGGGAAATGTACACAGACACACAGATACACATGCAGACACATTCACTTTTATAGATATATATAGATGGCAATTAAGCTACACAGAATTTCCTGCATTTCATCCTTGTGAGGATACATCAGGATCTTGCATGGAATCAATGTTGCTTTGTGTTTTATATTCTCACACTAGTCAGCCAATCAGATTCTTTGTTATATTGCCATGTATGTTTTGAAAATTTACTACCTAGCTCTACTTACGTATCGAGCACTGGCAAAGTAAATATGGAAATAGATACATAAAATTTTATGCAGATACATAAAATAATATACCTCAGCAGCAAGCACATACGGCTGTTGCTTCAACACAAAGTCTTATGCAATGTATGCATAACAGTCTGGGTTTTATGATATAATCTATCATGGCACACTTGGATCTGTTTACCCAGTTATGAAATGCAATATAATGAACAGCATTCATTGGACAAAAGGAACTGCAGGGAAATGCAGTATGTGTAGAACTAAGAATAATCCGATTACTAAAGAATGGAATAGGGTAAGGAGATGAGGAGGGTGATGAGTGGATCATGGGATGAATAGCAAGCAAAGATTTTCTTGGTGCTGAGGACTAAATTATTTTGTATTTGTGCAAAGACAAAATTTTTCCAAACCAAAAATAAGGGTAGAGATTAAGTATAACTAATTATACTACTAACATAAAGTACTAACAGTAATGTGGTAATAAACATAAGTTTCACAGCAAAATGGTCAATTTATTAAGAGTGAAAATTAGATTCAACTTAAAAAAAAAAAAAAAAATTGTGACAAGAAAAATTGCAAGTAACAAAATGTAAAAATAATTTAATTAGAAAGATTTTTATATTTTTTGTTATGGCTATTTGTAATATAACACCTCTGGTTAAAATAGGGAATTCTTTTGATTTTTTTTCTTTCTGTTTTTTATACCGATATATACGTTTTTATCCATCCATTTTTTAGACATATTTTATTTTTTATGTGAGCGAAAATTATTCAATATTATTTTAACCATATTTCATTTCTTAATCACCTTTCATGTGCACATACACACACACAGACACATCCCAATAAAGAAAATTAAAGAAAATTTTTTAAAAAGTCAAAGTTCTTTAGGTCATCAGAAATGACTCAGTTTTTTTTTTAATTTTTTATTTAATTATTTTATCTTTTGATAGTTCAGTCCTATTCTATTGAAATAATAAAAAAAAAGCATTAGAAAGGATGGGAAATCAAATAACAAGTAAGACAACCCTAATACTGTCTGAAATGAATTTGAAAAAAAATTCACCACTTAAAAAAAAAAAAAAAAAAAAAGAAAAAAAGAGACGCGTCTATTCTGTTCAAAAATTAAAATTTTAGCAAATTTTTTTAAAACTATTAAACAAGATTTTGAACATGTTTGTTGTACACATAATTTTGATGAATACACACAAAATATTTTTTTAAATATATTATATTTTTTTTAGCTTGTCTGTCCGTTCTATCTTTTTTTTTTTTTTTTTTTTTTTTAAAAAACAATTGAGCCGATCGGTTGAAAAAAAGGTTCATCAAAAAAATATTATAGTATCCATTTGATGTACAATTAGGAATTAATAGAGAATAGTATTAATGCAAAAATGAGCCCAAATTTAATTATATTCAACTATCTATTTAGCGTAAAGCACATTCTAAATCAACAGACTAAAAAGTCTTTCTTTACTACTAGCGAGGGGTACCCGGCTGCCCCTAGAAGGTATCCTTTGTCTTTTGGGACTGAACAGAGGTATCGATTTGAATATTTATTGAACTCAAAAATGAAACAAGTGAAAACTAAAATGAATATTTTAAAATCTTATTAATTTTTTGTAAACATGACCATATTATGAGTTATTTATCTCCGCTTCAATTGCCAATCTGTTTTCATTGCAGGATAAATAGGACTACTTATAAATTATTACTAGTAACAGATTTCTTTAAAAAAATTTATGAGGAGTCGATGGAGGTAACTTATGCCATTACTAAGCAGCAAAATCTTATCGATGAAGGGAAGAATCTATCAGGCATGTATATGCAGTGTGATAATATATAGAAATGAAACCCAACCAGTGAGAGTTGAGGACATGCATTGTATAGAAAGAAATATGAGGACGATACGATGAATGTGTAATGCAAGTCTTAAAGATAGGATTAGATCAATGACCTCAGGAAAAAGATTAAATCTGGACAAAACAGAGAACTGTGTGCAGAACAGGACACTCTGATGGCATGGCCATGTTGAAAAAAAAATGGATAAGAGTTCAGATGTAGAACAGTTAATGTAGTCTGGGCAACTGGCAGGGGAAGGCTAAGGAAAACATGGGAGAAAGTGATAAGGATGGATTTCAGAGAAAGCAAGACCTGGTCAGAAATAGGTTAGTTTAAATGTGAATTTCTTACATGCCAGCATGTAAAAATAGATGTTAAACCGAATATGATTATTGTACCTATTTACAATGCCTCCCCACGGGACAGAGTTAGACACCAGGATCGTTTAACGCGGAGAAAAAGTACAAAAATAAAAATTGTCTCAGTCGTGAAGGATTTCTCCTCCACTGAAAGAAGATAAGAAATGGAAGTGCTGCATCTGAAGAACAGATACTACACTTTGATCTTGATTATTGTAGACAAAGTGTTCAGGTTACGGACTTCACAACCTAGTTTACAAAGACAACATTTAATGCTTTCATTAAGAATAATAGGAAACTTTAAAATACAGATTTATTAAAGACCAGCAGGCCACCCCACGTTGCTCAGTTGTAAAATATGCATAAATATTATATTTTAATTAATGCAAATTTCTTATTTATTATTAAAAAAAAAAATACCGTGTGTTAAACTTAACGTTAAATTCCTTAAAAAAAAAAAAAAAAAACAAACAAAAAAAAAAAACAAAAAAAAAAAAAACGGATCACTTCTTGTAATAAAAAAAAAAATAAATAAAAAAATACTCGAGCTGAGATCGAAACCAAAACCTAAAGGCAGTGAGTCAAGTATGATAACAATCAGGCCAGTTTGACAAGACCTTTAAAAAGTGTTTTTATATCTACTTATTCTTAACATAAGCAATCTGTCATATGAACCATTGACGCATGCAAATTCATGAAACAGTTTACAAACAGATAAAAATCCTACAACCTGCACATACCAATTTTTCAATTTTGACCCCTTATAAGCTGTTTTTCTGGATGAAAACTGATTAAAAAGTTTTCTGCATGTCTGAATACCCTATATACCAAATTTCAAGTCTGTAGATTAAAAATTCATTGAGTATATAGGTTGAGAAGTGTCCTCATACACACTCACTATTAAAGATATATAGATTTATAAAAGCAAAATAATTAACGCTCATTGTATTTAAAATGAAGATTTGGTGATTGTGACCGAAACTAGGTCACATTTTTTCAGAGAATCGAAAATTATTGACGATTTCATTAAATTATTTGTAAATTTCTATACTTAAGTGCTTACTTTTCTCCACTATAGCAAATAAAATTTTGCAAAGTTCTTTTCCCACGTTTTTAGGGTTATTCTATATTAAAATTAAAAAGAAAAGAAAATGGAACTGACTGGAGGATTCCATGATAATTTGATTCTTTAACTTGTGACCTTCAGAGTTGATCTAGGCCATGTTTTTCTAACCTTTGACTTTTCTCCATCTATTCAATACTTTCTGAGTCTATATAGAAGCCAAACACCTTGTTTTTATTACATAATAAAATTCGTTTATTATAATAGTTTGGTTATTTTCTTTTTACAGCATATCAACCCCGTTTGTTTCTCCCTACGAGTCCAGAAAAGGTTGATTTTTAATGTGGGAAAAAGTCAAGTTCTCAAAAAAGGGGTATTGAATTAGGGCGGCAATTAAGATTGCCTTCATCTAGAAGGAGGTCTCATTCATCGATGAAGATGTATAAGACGAAGTGTAGTATCAGAACAGGTACTACATTTTACTCCAAGACAAAAAGGAAAATAGTATTGAATAGAGTAATATTAGTACAAGGTTTTATGCTGCAATATAATATTTTTTATTATTTATAGATTGCCTTTTTTGTTTGGTAGGCATGTATATTTTGTAGATAGATTCTAGTTAGCTTATAGAAAAGGGTTCAGTAGGTATATTACCATTACTCCAGGGCAGGGTGGATCTGGGAATAACGGCAACAGGGGGAAAATCTTCACCTTCATAAAGTTCCCAAATTGTGGATGTAGTTTGTTATTTTAACTAAGGCATAATTGAGGTTGAAAAGTTTAAGTAGGAGATGGGATTGGGAAATAAAGTATGCAGAAGAGGAAAATAATTAGAAAGGAGTGAGGAGAAAATGGATTTTGTGGGGGCCAGGTGAGGTAGATTAGGTGCAAAGAGAAAACTCTGCTTCGAGGTGCTGGGTGCCGGATTTGAGAAATGAAGTGTGCAATTGAGAGGGAACATTTTACACAAGGGTTAATTAAAATGAAACGATTTTCAGTTGAAAAGTCAAAAATTTTATGAAAGGATTGAAAATAAAGAAAAAAAGAGAGAGAGGCGCGACGGATGGAGAGAGAGAGAGAGAGAGGGGGCGCAACGGACGGAGAGAGAGAGGGGGGGGCGCCACGGATGGAGAGAGAGGGGGGGGGCGCCACGGACGGAGAGAGAGAGAGAGAGGGGGGCGCCACGGATGATGAGAGAGAGAGAGAGAGAGAGAGGGGGGCGCCACGGATGATGAGAGAGAGAGAGAGAGAGGGGGGCGCCACGGATGATGAGAGAGAGAGAGAGAGAGGGGGGCGCCACGGATGATGAGAGAGAGAGAGAGAGAGGGGGGCGCCACGGATGATGAGAGAGAGAGAGAGAGAGGGGGGCGCCACGGATGATGAGAGAGAGAGAGAGAGAGGGGGGCGCCACGGATGATGAGAGAGAGAGAGAGAGGCGCGAAGGATGATGAGAGAGAGAGAGAGAGGCGCGAAGGATGATAAGAGAGAGAGAGAGAGGCGCGAAGGATGATAAGAGAGAGAGAGAGAGGCGCGAAGGATGATGAGAGAGAGAGAGAGGCGCGAAGGATGATGAGAGAGAGAGAGAGAGGCGCGAAGGATGATGAGAGAGAGAGAGAGGCGCGAAGGATGATGAGAGAGAGAGAGAGAGGCGCGAAGGATGATGAGAGAGAGAGAGAGAGGCGCGAAGGATGATGAGAGAGAGAGAGAGAGGCGCGAAGGATGATGAGAGAGAGAGAGAGAGGCGCGAAGGATGATGAGAGAGAGAGAGAGAGGCGCGAAGGATGATGAGAGAGAGAGAGAGAGGCGCGAAGGATGATGAGAGAGAGAGAGAGAGGCGCGAAGGATGATGAGAGAGAGAGAGAGAGGCGCGAAGGATGATGAGAGAGAGAGAGAGGCGCAAAGGATGATGAGAGAGAGAGAGAGGCGCAAAGGATGATGAGAGAGAGAGAGAGAGAGGCGCAAAGGATGATGAGAGAGAGAGAGAGAGGCGCGAAGGATGATGAGAGAGAGAGAGAGAGGCGCGAAGGATGATGAGAGAGAGAGAGAGAGGCGCGAAGGATGATGAGAGAGAGAGAGAGAGGCGCGAAGGATGATGAGAGAGAGAGAGGCGCGAAGGATGATGAGAGAGAGAGAGGCGCGAAGGATGATGAGAGAGAGAGAGGCGCGAAGGATGATGAGAGAGAGAGAGGCGCGAAGGATGATGAGAGAGAGAGAGGCACGAAGGATGATGAGAGAGAGAGAGGCGCGAAGGATGATGAGAGAGAGAGAGGCGCGAAGGATGATGAGAGAGAGAGAGAGAGGCGCGAAGGATGATGAGAGAGAGAGAGAGAGAGGCGCGAAGGATGATGATGAGAGAGAGAGAGGCGCGAAGGATGATGAGAGAGAGAGAGAGAGGCGCGAAGGATGATGAGAGAGAGAGAGAGAGAGGCGCGAAGGATGATGAGAGAGAGAGAGAGGCGCGAAGGATGATGAGAGAGAGGCGCGAAGGATGATGAGAGAGAGAGAGGCGCGAAGGATGATGAGAGAGAGAGAGGCGCGAAGGATGATGAGAGAGAGAGAGGCGCGAAGGATGATGAGAGAGAGAGAGGCGCGAAGGATGATGAGAGAGAGAGAGAGGCGCGAAGGATGATGAGAGAGAGAGAGAGGCGCGAAGGATGATGAGAGAGAGAGAGGCGCGAAGGATGATGAGAGAGAGAGAGAGAGAGGCGCGAAGGATGATGAGAGAGAGAGGCGCGAAGGATGATGAGAGAGAGAGGCGCGAAGGATGATGAGAGAGAGAGAGAGGCGCGAAGGATGATGAGAGAGAGAGAGAGAGAGAGGCGCGAAGGATGATGAGAGAGAGAGAGAGGCGCGAAGGATGATGAGAGAGAGAGAGAGGCGCGAAGGATGATGAGAGAGAGAGAGAGGCGCGAAGGATGATGAGAGAGAGAGAGAGGCGCGAAGGATGATGAGAGAGAGAGAGAGAGAGAGAGGCGCGAAGGATGATGAGAGAGAGAGAGAGAGAGGCGCGAAGGATGATGAGAGAGAGAGAGAGGCGCGAAGGATGATGAGAGAGAGAGAGAGGCGCGAAGGATGATGAGAGAGAGAGAGAGGCGCGAAGGATGATGAGAGAGAGAGAGAGGCGCGAAGGATGATGAGAGAGAGAGGCGCGAAGGATGATGAGAGAGAGAGAGAGGCGCGAAGGATGATGAGAGAGAGAGAGAGAGGCGCGAAGGATGATGAGAGAGAGAGAGAGAGGCGCGAAGGATGATGAGAGAGAGAGAGAGAGGCGCGAAGGATGATGAGAGAGAGAGAGAGAGGCGCGAAGGATGATGAGAGAGAGAGAGAGAGGCGCGAAGGATGATGAGAGAGAGAGAGAGAGGCGCGAAGGATGATGAGAGAGAGAGAGAGAGGCGCGAAGGATGATGAGAGAGAGAGAGAGAGGCGCGAAGGATGATGAGAGAGAGAGAGAGAGGCGCGAAGGATGATGAGAGAGAGAGAGAGAGGCGCGAAGGATGATGAGAGAGAGAGAGAGAGGCGCGAAGGATGATGAGAGAGAGAGAGAGAGGCGCGAAGGATGATGAGAGAGAGAGAGAGAGGCGCGAAGGATGATGAGAGAGAGAGAGAGAGGCGCGAAGGATGATGAGAGAGAGAGAGAGAGGCGCGAAGGATGATGAGAGAGAGAGAGAGAGGCGCGAAGGATGATGAGAGAGAGAGAGAGAGAGGCGCGAAGGATGATGAGAGAGAGAGAGAGAGAGGCGCGAAGGATGATGAGAGAGAGAGAGAGAGAGGCGCGAAGGATGATGAGAGAGAGAGAGAGGCGCGAAGGATGATGAGAGAGAGAGAGAGAGGCGCGAAGGATGATGAGAGAGAGAGAGAGAGGCGCGAAGGATGATGAGAGAGAGAGAGAGAGGCGCGAAGGATGATGAGAGAGAGAGAGAGAGGCGCGAAGGATGATGAGAGAGAGAGAGAGAGGCGCGAAGGATGATGAGAGAGAGAGAGAGAGAGGCGCGAAGGATGATGAGAGAGAGAGAGAGAGAGGCGCGAAGGATGATGAGAGAGAGAGAGGCGCGAAGGATGATGAGAGAGAGAGAGAGAGAGAGGCGCGAAGGATGATGAGAGAGAGAGAGAGAGGCGCGAAGGATGATGAGAGAGAGAGAGGCGCGAAGGATGATGAGAGAGAGAGAGGCGCGAAGGATGATGAGAGAGAGAGAGGCGCGAAGGATGATGAGAGAGAGAGAGGCGCGAAGGATGATGAGAGAGAGAGAGGCGCGAAGGATGATGAGAGAGAGAGAGGCGCGAAGGATGATGAGAGAGAGAGAGAGGCGCGAAGGATGATGAGAGAGAGAGGCGCGAAAGATGATGAGAGAGAGAGGCGCGACGGACGAGGAGAGAGAGAGAGAGGCGCGACAGACGAGGAGAGAGAGAGAGAGGCGCGACAGACGAGGAGAGAGAGAGAGAGGCGCGACGGACGAGGAGAGAGAGAGAGAGAGAGGCGCGACGGACGAGGAGAGAGAGAGAGAGAGGCGCGACGGACGAGGAGAGAGAGAGAGAGAGGCGCGACGGACGAGGAGAGAGAGAGAGAGAGGCGCGACGGACGAGGAGAGAGAGAGAGAGGCGCGACGGACGAGGAGAGAGAGAGAGAGGCGCGACGGACGAGGAGAGAGAGAGAGAGAGAGGCGCGACGGACGAGGAGAGAGAGAGAGGCGCGACGGACGAGGAGAGAGAGAGAGGCGCGACGGACGAGGAGAGAGAGAGAGAGAGGCGCGAAGGACGATGAGAGAGAGAGAGAGAGGCGCGAAGGATGATGAGAGAGAGAGAGAGAGGCGCGAAGGATGATGAGAGAGAGAGAGAGAGGCGCGAAGGATGATGAGAGAGAGAGAGGCGCGACGGACGATGAGAGAGAGAGAGAGGCGCGACGGACGATGAGAGAGAGAGAGGCGCGACGGACGATGAGAGAGAGAGAGGCGCGACGGACGATGAGAGAGAGAGAGGCGCGACGGACGATGAGAGAGAGAGAGGCGCGACGGACGATGAGAGAGAGAGAGGCGCGACGGACGATGAGAGAGAGAGAGGCGCGACGGACGATGAGAGAGAGAGAGGCGCGACGGACGATGAGAGAGAGAGAGGCGCGACGGACGATGAGAGAGAGAGAGGCGCGACGGACGATGAGAGAGAGAGAGGCGCGACGGACGATGAGAGAGAGAGAGGCGCGACGGACGATGAGAGAGAGAGAGGCGCGACGGACGATGAGAGAGAGAGAGGCGCAACGGACGATGAGAGAGAGAGAGAGAGGCGCGACGGACGAGGAGAGAGAGAGAGAGGCGCGACGGACGAGGAGAGAGAGAGAGAGGCGCGACGGACGAGGAGAGAGAGAGAGAGAGAGGCGCGACGGACGAGGAGAGAGAGAGAGAGAGGCGCGACGGACGAGGAGAGAGAGAGAGAGGCGCGACGGACGAGGAGAGAGAGAGAGGCGCGACGGACGAGGAGAGAGAGAGAGGCGCGACGGACGAGGAGAGAGAGAGAGGCGCGACGGACGAGGAGAGAGAGAGAGAGAGGCGCGAAGGATGATGAGAGAGAGAGAGAGAGGCGCGAAGGACGATGAGAGAGAGAGAGGCGCGACGGACGATGAGAGAGAGAGAGAGGCGCGACGGACGATGAGAGAGAGAGAGAGGCGCGACGGACGATGAGAGAGAGAGAGAGGCGCGACGGACGATGAGAGAGAGAGAGAGGCGCGACGGACGATGAGAGAGAGAGAGGCGCGACGGACGATGAGAGAGAGAGAGGCGCGACGGACGATGAGAGAGAGAGAGGCGCGACGGACGATGAGAGAGAGAGAGGCGCGACGGACGATGAGAGAGAGAGAGGCGCGACGGACGATGAGAGAGAGAGAGGCGCGACGGACGATGAGAGAGAGAGAGGCGCGACGGACGATGAGAGAGAGAGAGGCGCGACGGACGATGAGAGAGAGAGAGGCGCGACGGACGATGAGAGAGAGAGAGGCGCGACGGACGATGAGAGAGAGAGAGGCGCGACGGACGATGAGAGAGAGAGAGGCGCGACGGACGATGAGAGAGAGAGAGGCGCGACGGATGATGAGAGAGAGAGAGAGGCGCGACGGATGATGAGAGAGAGAGATAACAATATAAAATAGTATGCAAGATAGACTATCATTATTCTCAAAAAGCTTTATTACATTATTACTGAATACTGTGTTCAAAAACAGGATTAACATACATTTTTAGGTCGTTTCACTTGAGGTTTCATTCTGTACGATCTCTTCAGAGCCACCACCGGTGGTGCCAGAGCCAATATTGAACTAGTGCGGGTAGGGAGGTTTAAAATATGCTTAAATATATTTTAATTCATGCAAAATTTGTATTTATTATTACAGAGCCAATTCTCTATTGAATATTATATTGTACCTAATATAGTATTGAGTTTAAAAGTATCAAAGCAAACATGCGGGGTCCTCCTCCAGGAGTTAAAAATTTACTTTCACCATGACTAATGTTTGTGCAAAATTTGAAAAAAAAAAAAAAAAAAAAAAATATCCAAAGCGTAGTTACTGAGAAAAGTCCGAATGGACAAATGATATAAGAGCAATTTTGCCCCTAGGGGGTAACCAGAGTTATCCCGGAAAATCCATTCTGGCAAAAATTTACTTTCACCATTACTAATGTTTGTGCAAATTTTTTTTTAAATCCAAGGCGTGGTTATTGAGAAAAGTGCGGACAAACGAACAGAAGTGAGTTACTAGGCCCAATCCCTCCTTTGTCAGAGGACCAAAATAAAAAGAGTTGAGTGCTATAAGCTAGAACTTAAACCAAAACATTTAGTGCTCCCAGACGTGTTCCTATCAGTTGAGCTAATCCAACAGACAGGTTTTAAAATTAAACCACTTTTAGCCAGGATTAGTTTTATGCATGCACAAACTAATACAAATATATTAGCAAGTTGAAATAAACATTTTTGCATTTCAACTTCTTGACTTCTGTAGGCGTTATCCATCCAAACAAAGTTTTTTTTACTAGTTATAAACCATCCTTGGTGTATGATTACTATTTCCTGTTAATTTCAGTGTTATGTGATCAGTAATTTAAGAGCTCAATTGGTTCAATATTTTCACAGACACACACACACACACACACACACATACCGTTTTGAAGTTGTACAGAACAAAAAACAACTTGTTGATGCAAGCAAAAGATCCCATTAATATATATCGGATCTACTAATAGCTATTTTAGTATCAAGCATTACTATATACTTTACTATCACAAAATATATGCTAAAATATATCTTAATTCTGGGATTGAGATATGTTTAAAAAAACAAAACAAAAAAAAACATTGTTTTAATTGTTTTAGTAAGCCATAATTTATAACTAGGGCTAGGACAACAGCATATTCTTTTCGTTGTTTTGACTCCAGTGTGTATCTGTTGATATATTATATGCTTTTATATAGAGTGATGTAGTCCTCAGTTCATTGACTGTATCGGATATATACTCGAGAGTCAAAACAATGAAAAGAATATGCTGTTGTCATAGCCCTATTTATAATCGAACAAGTCAGCCATCTTGCGCCCCTCCCCCATCTCACCATATATGAATTGAACCACTTGAATATTTCTTAATATCTGTCAACAGTTAGAGAGCATCATCATAATTTTCATAGGTGTGTACACATCAAACATGTAAATTAGATAACAAGCGACTTTACTTCTAGAAAGAATAATATTTCTATAACAATAATAATATAGAAGAGATTTACCATTTTTAGTTATGCAAAAAGATTGTCTTAACATTTGACATTTTCAATTTAAGGTTCAATCATTGGGGGGTCACCAAGATAAGTGACCCCTGATGTTTGAAACTTCTTTATGATCTACGGACCCATCCTCAAACAAACGGTTTGAATTCTTGTAATCCAGAGCCAACCCTTTTTCCCTTAGTGGGAAAAGAAGCATGTTCTCAACACCAGAAGAAGGTTGCAGGTTGCAGCGACTGAAACGTTGTGCTAATAACACTAAAGATGAGAATAATAGTCCGATTAATCAACATAAACTATGACATATCTGCTTGTGTTATGACATTTTCAATTGAAATCAAAATAAAAGAAATAGTGATAGCGACACAACAGGTACGTCTACTGATTACACACCATTTATTATAAGTTGTTGATTATTTATATATATAAAAGCGAAAATGTGTGCATGTATGTATGTATGTATGTTCGGTTTTTGTGTATGTCTGCAAAGGCCTTTTTCGTCGGCCTTCTCGCTCGGCTCGCTTCTTCTTAAAACTTTATATCACGTCTAAATGATAATATCTACGACTTAAGAACGGGGGTCGCGTGTGTATTTAATTTGCCCGACTTTCACGCGCTATTTTTTCCAGACATTTTGATCGCTGCGTGTTTCTTTTGCTTTTGAGTATAAAACAAGCGAAAACTGGCTTGCAACCGCTTCATGTTTCAAGGTCAAACATCGCGCGACTTAAGTTTCTTGCACCTGTCAATTCCATTTCATAATGGTTAAATTAAGATGCTTTTCATTCCTCTTCTCTCGTGGCTAAGATGGTTAGGTCCTAGGGTTTTTTTCCATTTCGTTTCCACCTCCATGTCAAAGGTTTGGGGTTCAAGCCTACTTTCTTACTAAAACTTTTTTTTTTTTTTCTTTTACACCTCCAAACACCCGGCCAACGTTATTTTTTAAAACAACGTTGTTTTGATCACCCCCTCCCCACCCCACACACCAACAAACACCCCCCCCCCTAGTCATATGTAAAAATAGAATATTTACAAATAACATCTGCTTCATGCATAAGTGGTTCTCTATCATCATTTCATCAGTTTAATGTCGGTTTTAAATGCTAGCATTGCATTAATAAAAAAAAAAAAAATAATAATAAAGAAATAAAAAGTTTAGAACGAAGCACATATATATATATATATGATTTTCAGAATGTGAGAGATTGTATAATAAATTCCACAGCCAAACAACGCTGCAGCTCACAAGAGCCATGACAGCCAACGAACCGGAAGTCCAAGACTCGGGTTTCGAATCCTGAGTGCGGATGTGTCTAACTGATGAGCCCAAATGAGGGCGAAACTCGAGTCTTGGACTTCCGGTTCGTTGGCTGTCATGGCTCTTGTGAGCTGCGGCGTTGTTTGGCTGTGGAATTTATATATATATATATATATATATATATATATACATACATACACTTGAAATAAAAATTTTCCATTTTGTATTTAAGTACAAATATTAATAACAAAGTTCATTTAAATAGCTCGATAGTGTAATACTAGAGCTATAGTTTTATATTATTCCATTTTGCTGGGAACAGTTTTATTTACTATTTAATATTTTTACATATAGTAGTTCTCTGCATATGTTTTTTTTTTTAATTCTTATATCAACCGGACCTTCAGTGTTTAGAATATTGTTTTTCTGTACAGAATAATCTCCATAACTAATGATTTGACCATTATGAATTTTAGAATATATATTTTAGGCAAAACATGGCCACATTACTTTTTTTTTGTCGTAAATGTTAACGCACACATACATATATTTTGTTGTAAACTTTTAAACTAATGGACCGGTCATTATGTATTTGGGAACAGAGATAAGCATAAGAGTGGTTAATATGGGCTATATCTGGTTTAGTAGAGAAAAAAACAAAATGGTGGATATCATCGATTTATATGAAATTTTAACAACAGGTATTAAACATCAATTAATATTCTCCAAATTCCAGTTACTTTGGGAGTATTTTAAATGGTTTTTAGGGAGGTGTAATATGGGTACAACCTTCCATTTGAAAAGTCTAATAGATTTGCATGGTCATTAGATACCAATGAAGCAAGATTCCCCAAATTTCAATTTTTGATCTTAAATTTTAGATATTTTCTAGACTCCAAATCGTGTAATGGATTTTGATTAAAATTGGATTAAGGATTCTAGACATACGGTTTGGTATTATATTTTGATTCTTCATAAGGGTACATAAAAGTGGTGTAAAACTGTTCTGGAATTAATTTTACATGGTCTGGGACGGTCATTATTATAATAATATATATATAATATTAATTATACATGTACGTACGCACGCACACACCCAGGTTAAAGAAGTGATAACTAATGAATTGAACGAGGTTAAGAGTTCTCAATACGAGAAGAGCAAGATATATTTTTATTAATATAAACAAATTTATATGGGCGCGACACTCGACATACTAATGTTTCGGACAAATGGTCGGTTAAAACCAGAAGTCCTTGTCAGGCGACTTAATAAATGGTTGCTTTCCACAGAAGAAACCAGTCCTCAACTCTTTATATTATATACATATATATATATATATATATATATATATAGACACACACACGAGCCTGCACAAAACACAAATAATGAAAGTAAAAGCAGACGATAAACCTGGATAGCACAATTTACAGAATCATTTGCAGCACTCAAGACAAGGTTGAATAAAAAAAAGAGTATAAAAAAGAATGATGTATAAAAAATATAGTGTTGTTATTGCAAGGTTGTAACACCACAGACGAACATGAAGCAATGATATTGGTAGTTGCAAAAAGGGAAAATAAATAATGCAAGCTGTACGTGCAACACCTGGACGAAACAAAATAAACAAAAACAAGTAACAGTCAAAATAGTGCTGCAAAAACCATTCACTTGTCAAGTATACTTAATTATTTGCTTACTAATTACTTACAGTTTTTTTTTGTTCAGGCTGTCTTTAAGAAGGTTTTGTTTTGTGTGTGTGTGTTTTTTTTTTTAAGAATTAAAGGGATGTAGAGAAGAAAGAAATGATGGGAGAAAAAAAAGACTGGATGACGTCTTACCTGGAGAAAGGAAAAACAGATGCTAGTTGGGCGAAAATAGAATAATACTGTATCATTTATGATTGCATACGTTTGTTTTTATATACTAACCAAATATATACAACTGTCAGGCATTTATCAATGGAGAGTAATTGTTAGGTTGTTTTTTTTTTTACACTGTCTTACTTGTTTTTTTGTTTTTTTTTTCCTTCTGTGTCTTCTTTTTACATCTCAATAGATGCAACGGCCGTGAAGAGTTGAATGAAGAGGAGCGAGAGAGAAGGAAAAAGAGAAAAGAGTGCGATGATGGTTGGTGGGGGATGCTAAATCATAACAATTGCCAAATAGGCTACCGTGTGCTCTCTAGTCCCATGTAAAGAGAAGACGGAGAGCCGTCGATGGAGGTGGGGGTACTTGAAGACTTGCTAAAAGGAAAGAGGGGGGTAGCAGAGAAAGAAAGGTAGACAGTAAGGGTGTGAGAGAGCGAGAGAGAAACAGGAAATGTTTCGCATGGAATGCAAGAGAGGAGGGTAATATTGCCATGAAGAACTCAAAGGTATTAAACACACACACACTATATATATATATATATATATATATATATATATATATATATATATATTGAATGGCTATGAGATACAATCAATAAACCAACTGTCACAGACACAATATAACCAAAGCTAGGGAGGCAATGGAATTGGCGTGCAAAAGGAAGGTGAAAGTGCAGACTGCACGCACGTGCCTTGGCCTAAAGTATCGCCATATATATATATATATATATATATATATATATATAACTAGACTACCCGTGACCCGTTGGGTCAGTATGTTCTATTAGCTATGGAATTAATGTATGAGCTTGACACTTGTGACGTAAAGAAAATAGTTTTTTTTATGACTTAGCAGAAACATTTCTATGAAAGTATATTAAAATGAAAAAAGAATATAGATAGATTTCTATGAGTCGTTCTGTTTATTATTGTTTATTTTGAAAAAAAAAACAAAAAAAAAAAAACAAAAACAACAAACTTACAATTGAATTATAAGTGGTAAGTGGTAAATGTGCACTGAACAGATTTTGATATATCTTTAAATTTAAACGCAAAAACACACAAAAAAAAACAATTGGGACGCTGAAAACGTACACAGTAAAACAATGTTTTATTGCCACGTTGATTATTCGTAACACAAATTAAAAAAAAACATTTTCGGGGTTATTTATGTTGGTAGTGCAGAAGAAAATGTATGAATGTTTTTTTTAAAGAAAGGTGTATTAAAAAATGGAGAATAAATTAAAAACAGATGAAGGCGGTGGATAAATCGCCGTTGTAAAATGCTCTTATGGTTGTCATCGAGTTAAAGTAGATTTGTAAGAAAATTGCGTTAAAATAACTTAAACATAATATGAAAATGAACGATGCCAAAAAAAAAAAAATGCAGAAAGTATTAACAGTTTATTCGAATAATTTTAATGCGAAAAAAAACAAAGCAAAAACAATTTGGACGTTGAAAACGTACACAGTAAAACAATACGTTTTATTGTTGCATTGATTATTTGTTTGTGTATGCATGCGCAACTGGAAATTGTAAACTGGATGTTGGGTTACAACACCCGTTACAAGGTCATTTGAGTTTTATAATTATATAGATTACACACAGTAGTTTTCAGTGTCAAAAAGGATAGGAAAAAAAAAATTATAGAGAACAGTGGTTCCCAACCACGGTGTCACGGCACATTGGTGTGCCATGAAATGATAACTGGTGTGCCTTGAAGAGGTTAGAGGCGGAAATTACAAGTTGTTATACAGGGTGACCCCCCCCCAAAAAAAACGGGCCCCAACTCTAATTAGGCCCAGTTTCTTATTGTTTTGTCCGAATGAAATGAAACTGGTCATAACTAGTTTATTATATTCAAAACATCACATTAAAACACTAGGGTCTTTGGCCTTTTTTTCTCCGTGCTACAGCATATGTTCTAGATGGCCTCCATTTAGCTTATAATTCATAATGCTGAATACTAAAAAACAAGATAGGTTAGCAGAAGTGAAATGGGTAAAAATAAAATCGAAAAATCATCAATCCCATTATATATATATATCTCCATCCCAAACTGGGAGGGGGAAAAAAAACCATATCCGTATAGAAAGCAGAAAGGAAAAAAATCTTATGGAAATAGATTGGTGTTCAGACAGACTTTTTGTGTGACAGGACAAATATTTATTCATTTTTTTTTTCTTACATAGGACGCACCACTTACCAAGGCCTGGAGGCCATTCGAGGATAAGGATTAATGAGTGTAAAAGTAGTCAATGGGATAATATTGTAGCAATCCTAAGTAGTGGAAATTTGGTAAAGTGGATTATTTAAGGGAACAGTTCAAGAATTTGTTTATGTTGGACTTGAAGACTACCAGATTGTAGTCAGCTGGTGTGCAGCTCTAAGAAAGAAGCTTTGTTCATGGAATCTACGTTTAGGTTTAGGCACAGATAAAGAGTGAGGGAAATTATTGATAGTGGTTTCAACTAGACGAGTGTTTTTCGTGAAAGTTTGGAGGGGGGGGACCATAGACTGGAGCTCGGACGAGCACTTGCCATGAAAATAACAATAAAGCAGAGACAAGCTTCTCAATGTCCCTTGTGTGGGAAAGAGGTTGCAGGGAAGAGAAAAGAGCATCCCCATTAGAATACGGAGTCTATTTTGAACAATGTCAATGCAGAATAGTACTTCTAGCAGCTCCTACCTTAGACGTACCTGGCTTTTATATAGGTAGAGAATTGCATCAGCAGTGAGATATCTGATGGAGCAGTAGAATGATTGCATCATTTTTCCAGCATGTTTTTTTTTTCATATATATTTACAAATGAGTACACATTGCTCTTTATTATAGAAGGGAAGTAGTACAAAAGCAAAACACCAAATGGTTGCTTTTATTTTATTTTTTATTTATTTTTATTTTTTACAGCATATCATTGTACGCCGATTGTACGACAGGTGTAGGTTTTGTAGATGCATTTATTGTAGTAGTCTGTAAAACAATTCTATTTAACCCATAAATGGTTGCACCACTCTCCACATTAGAATGGACCTGGGACTAAGAATGACAACAAAGAGGGTGACTTCACACTGCACAAAGCTCCTAAATTAAAGGCCTCACCACAAGGTGCAGTTTTGTATCATACCAAAGAAAACGAAATCTATCAATCCAACCACTTTAAATAATCATTGTGACAAAGTTTTTTTTTTGAATAATATTGTTGTCAAGTGAAAGTGAAGGTCGGCCTAACAATTTGGGGGGGAAAAACACAAATGCAAATACTACAGTTGAAAAGAAACATGACAGACACAAATTAAACATGAACAACAACAACCTTATTACACTGTAACGGTACACATAACTAGATGTCACAAGAAAGCTTCACATAAAATGCCTGGTTGGGTTATTTCACCAATGCCAGTGGTTGAAATATGGACATCAAGATTAAGGAAACATCTCTAAGTCCGGTAACTCTCTTCAATCGATATTGGTAGAGTGTGTGCACTGCACCAAAGTTGCATTACTACTATGAAGCTGAAAGGGAAGTTGTCCTGAAAAGGACGAATATCACATTGAATTTATATATAATAGCTGTCCTGAAAAGGACAGATAGTCTAGAAGTGGACAAAAGAATGCCTGTATCTGGTCAGGAAAGAAGGATATCGGTTACTGTGGTCAGTTAATAGGCTGGTCAAGTTGATAACTAGAAACATAAAGGTTGTTGACAGCCAGCCCAAATAGTGTCAGAACATCAGCAGCAGGTCAAGAATAACTAGGAGGTCAGCAAGAGAAGACGCGCTAGTTGCAACTGAGTGCAGTAGTCAATAACATCAGCAAAATCAACAGACCAAGTCGATGGTTGGACTGAAAAATCACACCATAATCATGTTGACACACAGATTTTTACTAGATCACCAAAGTTAAGCAATGCTGAGCTTAATCAGTACCAGATGGGTGACCAATTTGGGAATTCCAGGCACTGTATATAGGAGGATGTCAACACGTTTCTGCAATAGTTACAAAAACCTAACATCGCCTCCCCTAACGGGAATATACATGCAACTGGGGACCACTTGTGAATTTCATGCTCCAGTGGAACTTCCTTGTTTGGAGGAAGTTGGTTAAACCCGCATAGGGTTAGTGCCATTTCCACTAATCAAATTACAACAAGCATCCTGTTGCCAGACAGAAAACAAAATTTGAGTAATGATTTAATAAGGCCCCAGAGCATGAATTAAATACAAGCTGATATCTGGCAAAAATCGTTAGAGTTTCTTAGGCGGCAAGAGGAGGAAATGTAGGCATCTCCAGGTATGATGGCCTCTAAGGCATTTTCGGTTCAGCATTGATCGCTGATTACATGTAAAAATCAAAATCAGCTAATGAAAGAAACTAGTTGGAAATAAAAATGGTAGCAATTAAATAGTTAAGCAAGAATAAAAAGCTGAAACTGCTAATAAACTAGTGTTATATTCTATGTCACCCAAGCTAATTTCTCTTTTCATTATATGTCGATTTGATGCCGTAATGAGCAGTTTAATCAGAAAGGTGTTTTTCTTATCA
This sequence comes from Euprymna scolopes, assembly GCF_053919585.1. Classification (NCBI taxonomy): domain Eukaryota; kingdom Metazoa; phylum Mollusca; class Cephalopoda; order Sepiida; family Sepiolidae; genus Euprymna; species Euprymna scolopes. The sequence continues at coordinate 37,896,057 of NC_136503.1, forward strand.
TGTCTAAAATGCACAACAAAATAACCATAATACTGGACACTTGTTTTAATCTAAACCATAGATTAATATCTATTTCTCTTTGATGATGTATATAGTGGTGCTTTAGCTGATAAGAAAACCAAAGACGTCTGGCAATAATTCTACGACAACAAGCAGCGGAAATATATTCAGAATTTCAAACCCGGTTTTCATGTTCAAAAAGATGTCATACATTTTTACCTAATAGCAAAGTCTGCACAATTTACTTCAATATGTTCAAATCCAACATGGTTGCTAAATGTTAAAAATGACAAAGCTGGAGGACATATGCAAAAGTTAGAAGCAATATGGAATGTGCTATCGAAATCAGGAACACAGAAAAACAAACATACACACAAAATAATAGTTATTTGCAAAATTAATCAGAAAAAAATATTTTCAAAATGCAAACGATACCCTTTAATAAACATCTTGAATAATTAAAAAAAATGTTTATACTCCAAACAAAACCAAGTCTCAGTTCTAACAGTAAGATAGATAAAAGAGGGTGGTCATCAAGAATGCAAGGTAAAATATTTTTGAGGTGCTTATCCAAAATTCCATCCATAAAAAAAAAAAAGAAAAATCAGTATGAATTATGTACCTGTGAGTAGTTTTATTTAAAAAAAAAAAAAAAAAAAAAAAAAAAAAAAATTGAATTTCATGATTAAACTACAAATTGCAATGCCATCTTGAAAAAATTCTAAAGAAACAAAGGAGATAACTCCAAATCTAGATTTTAGAAAGCTATTCTTATCATGGGGGAGGATATGGACATTGGAAAGACTCAAATTCGCTTGAAAATGGTTTTCTTAATAAAAAAATAAAACTATTTGATCAATTTACGTGATTTTTGGTGTACAATATTTTCTTTCTGTCATGAATATGTACATCATACTGATTTTTCTCTTTTCTTCATAGGGAAGAATTCTGGATAAGCACTAAATTTTGTATGGTGGCCATGTTAAACTAGGGCCTACTCAATGGAAAATCATCATCATATTAGGTTTAACATTCGTTTTACAGGATGGAATAAATTGCTGAGCAATATTTGTTTTGAATATGGCGTTATAGTTACGTGTTTTGGGCACTGATATCAGCAAATGCCAGTCATGTATGCAGTGTGTTAGTAATAGAAGGCTTGTGTTCTACTTCTAACTAGTCGGTTCCAGGTTCTATCCCACCTTACTGCACCTGTGATAAGTGCCTGGAAATCCATATTCTACTGATCAATCTGTTACCTGTGAGTAAATTTGAGAATGATGGGATTGTTTAGATGCAATCAGATAACATGAAGAAACCGGAGAAAGGGATAATATATGATGAAGAAAAAAAAAAAATCATTAGAGCACTCAAAGATTTTCTAGAGGGAGTTCTATCTGGAGTTGCAAGTTCAATCGCCAGTGAAGGAACTTGATACAAAAAAAAAAAAAAAAAAAAAAAAGGGAGGGGAGGGCAAAGTTAGATGCAAGGTCAGTTTTTAATGCAAGAAAAATCCTGCTCACTCAGAAATAGAATTGATTTGAGACAAGAATAAAAATTGCCTCAGTTTAAAAGGATTTCTGATTGAAAACAGAATTAGATAGAAGAAACTATTGAATAATCTAATAGTTTCTTTCCTCGAACTGCTAGACTTTGAAATTCCCTTCCAGGTTCCTGCTCCCTTGACTGTACTGACATGCAGAAGTTCAAGTGTAATGTAAACAGACATCTTGCCGCTCAACTTCCTATATAGTACTCTTGCAAATTAAGTCCCAGATAGTAGCCCCCAACATCAAAGTGGTACTATGCCTTGTTTGGAGGAAAAATGCAATTTAAAAAAAAAAAAATGTTTGATAAACAAAATTGAAAAAGGCCTATGGTTGAAATACTGTGAATAAGTTTTAGCATGCAAGTTTTGTTGTTTGCACAATTGTGGACAGAAAGTTTCACTTGAATTGTTTTAATAATGTTTAGAAGGCACCAAAGATCTTTTGTAGTATGGCATGATCACATTAACACACGAGTTCTCGTTAGATCACCGAAGTTAAGCAATGCTGAGCTTGGTCAGTACCAGATGGGTGACCATTTTGGCAATTCCAGGCACTGTACGTAGGAGGATGTTGACAAGAGTTGCAAAAATTTAACATCGTCATCTTCTCTAACAGGGATATACATACGACTGGAGACTGCTTGTGAATTTTATACTCCCATAGAACTTCCTCCTTTGAAGGAAACTTGCATAGGGTTATTGTCGTTTCCATAGTGCATTCAAAAGATCTTTTGTAAAAATATGTAAAGTTCTAAAACCTGGTATTACATTCAGGCTTGAACCCTAGTCTCTGGATATGGAAATTGGAATGTAACATTGAAATTCAGAGCTGCTGGACCCATCTTTGCAATCTTTGAGATGTTGGGAAACTTTAATATCAACCAAGAGGCGTGTCTTAATCTATCATACATCTATCTACATATCTGTAGAAATTAAAAGTCTTTGACCATCCTGTGTTGCTGATAAACAGACTGTATACCAACTGCTGTTCTCCGCCAATGCAGTACCCCAAAGTTTTTGATGTCAGTTTTATTTCAGTAATGTCTTCAAGTAGGCAGCTTGTTAGCCAGAAAATAAATTAATTTGTAATGTAATCCTCCCTACTTCTCTGCCTGGTCGGTGCAAACATATTGGTGGGCAGTTGAAGACGTGGGCACCGATCATCAGAGAAGACTTAGCTAAATTATCAGGTCCATGATTGGCATTTGACAGTGGAATCAAGATTGGTAAACCATTCATGTGACCTTACGGGGGATAATCATGGTTCGGGATGTGGTGCAATCCAGGGAAGAAGCCATCTCAACTCAACCAGGGTGCTATTGCAACAGAGTAACAAAACTAGTAAAAAGAACAAAGATTAGTTACAAGCAGAGATTAGGGTAATTAGGATTAACTACTTTACTAAAGAAAAGAATGAGAATGGATTTAATGAAAATCAGCAAAAAATAAGTAAATAAAAAAAATAAATAATGGAATTTCTAATTATGATGAATATTTATACTATGTATACTATATTTATATTATTGAATACATGATTATCTCCAAAAAAGCTGTATTACCAAAGTGTAACATCAAATGGAAAGGAGAGACCATTCGACAGATCGATACATTCAAATGCAATGATTGTACTATTATACCTGATGGTAAGAGTGTTTCAGAAATCAAGAAAGGAATCGTGATGGCAAAATCCTCCTTTAACATTATGAAGTACATCTTCACAAACAGAAACAAAACTGAGCCCAAAAATCAGATTCTTGAAGCCATATATATGGTCAATTCTCCTCTACAGCTGAGAATGTTGAACACAAACAAAGGTTACTGAAACTCGTTTAGAAGCAACAGAGATATGGTTTATAAGGAGAATTCTAAGAGTCTCATTGCCAGAAAAAAAAAAAAGAAGACAAATGAAAAATGTTATGCGTAAGGCAGAGTACAACAGATTACTTCTAAATACCATACACGTCAAGACAGTTGAAGTTCTTCGAACATATGTGGGCAGACAGGATGAAAAAATATTTGATGTTAGGAAAAATTGTTTTCAAGAAATGCAGGAGAAGACAGACAAAGTTTGCGGATGGTTTCAACAAGATTACAAGACGCAGAACTATAGATCTCATTAGAAGGCCCGAAGAAAGAAGAGACTGGAGAGTCATTATCATCAATATCTGCAAAAACAGACCTAATATATGAACAAGAAGATCTGTACTGTAAAAAACGCAACACATTATGTCAGAGGATTTGTTGAAAGCACTATATTTGCCCAGCATAGATATTATCCTAACGATGAATCGGTTATGCAGGTATACTCATGTGGAGTGTTCATTCTTCAAGATAAACCATTTCAGAATCAGGAATGTTTTGAATCGCAGGAAGGTTGACAGGTCAAGGATAACTTGAAAACATGTGATTGGACAAGATTGACCCATTGAATTCTAAGAATTTGAGAGTTAGCTTGGGAAATATCAAAATTATCCAACTGCAGGGCAAGGGAAACATGACTAGCAGTTACATGATTGAAACCTACTTTTTTTATTTATATGCCATCTCTTGTGTAGTGATTAGTTTGTAGTTTCGGCAGCTTATATAGGCATATTAAAAATTGTGTAGAAATACATCAGTTGATGAGCACATTACTGTACATGCTTACCTTTACTTCATGTTCACAGTTTTAGCTAAAATATAAAGAGATTCAGTCAAGGTGCCAATGTAAACAGACATATTGCTTTATTCATCTCTTGCTATGACTCTGGGGGGAGGGGGGGGCAAGATAAAAACTCATTTGAGACTGAAGACCTGAACATAATTCCTTTTCTCTAATATATGCTGACCGAACCATCCAGTTTTATATTCTTGTGTTACCATATAAAAATGAAACTGCTAAAGTGGATTTAATTGTAGAGAAGACGTTGGTATTTTTATATGGAACATAATGGAAACTGAACTCGATTACATTTATCTAATACATGCCTGCTGAATCAACTTGCCTTAATTCTTGTATTTCTATGTTTCTGTTCTGTTTAATGAAACTTAAAGTTGATTTAATTGTAGAAAAGATGTTGGTATTTTTTTTTTTTTTTTTTTTTAGATGGAACCTGGTGACCCTCTTTCCTTCATCTCAAGCAAATCAAGTCAGATGAATACAGATGCTTCTACAAAAATGACCATCTCCAACAAGCATCCCAATCTCATCAACGTTTTTGCATCATGTTAAATGGGAAGCAAGAGAGAGAAGGATAATTGAATTTTTTTTTTTAATGAACAAAATCTAAAACTTGGTACTAAAATATAAAGAGATTCAGTCAAGGTACCAAGATACAAACTCATTTGAGACTGAAGACCTCAACGTAATTCCTTTTATCAAATACATATTGACTAAACCAACCCATCTTATATTCTTGTGTTATCATAGAAATGAAACTACAAAATAAAGTGGATTTAAATAGTACTATTTTGGTATGGAATCTGAACTCAATTACATTTATCTAATACATGTCTGCTGAACCAACTTGCCTTAATTCTTGTATTCCTATGTTTCTCTTCTGCTTAATGAAACTTAAAATAAAGTTGATTTAATTGTAGAGAAGATTTTGGTATTTTTATATGGAACCTGGTGACCCTCTTTCCTTATTCATCTCAAGCAAGGCAAGTCAGATGAATACAGAGGTTTCTACAAAATGACCATCTCCAACAAGCATCCCAATCTCATCAACGTTTTTACATGTTAAATAGAAAACAAGAGAGGGAGAGAGATTATTGAATTTTTCTTTAATGAGCAAAATCTAAAGCTTGGTACTAAAGTATAAAGAGATTCAGTCAATGTATTAATTGTAGAAGAGATGTTGGTATTTTTTTTTCATTTCAAGCAAGTAATAAGTCAGATGAATACGGATGTTTCTACAAAATGACCATCTCCAACGAGCATCCCAATCTCATCAACATCTCTACATGACGTAAGATGGAAAGACTGCTTCATGGAATTTTTTTTTTCAAGTTTTATTTTTTTTACTGAACAAAATTTGAAGAAATAAAAGAGGAAAAGTTATACATGTCCAAGAAAAAAAAAATCTTTATTACAATTTTTTTTAAGAAAGTCAAACGATACAAGATTTTTTTCTTTTTTAAAGAGATATTTTATTACCTTTTAAGATTCGAAGCAAGCTTTCTCCCCGAAACAAAACTGTCCATGTAACAACTCGACAAACTATTATTACCCACATGGATTTTTACATCTCCAAAAAAAAAAAAAAAAAAAAAAAAATGATTAATAAAAAGAAATGACTTGATAAAGCCCAGTTCGGGGCGAAAGCTTGCTTCATATCTTTTTTGAAGAAGAAAAAAAAAATCTCATATTGTTTGGCTTTCTTAAAAAAAAAATTTATTAATTCATAACGATATTACAGAAGAAAAAAGTGCCACCCTATTTTTATAAAAATCTTTGTCATTAATTAGTGGTTGTTTATTTAAATGCTGAGCCAATTTTAACTTGTATATAATTTTTGTTTTTAAATCTCATCGCACTTCAAACCTTGCATACATGTAATCCTAAACTGAAATTCGTCAGAGCTCCATTTATAGACGATATAAGATCAAATGAAGATAACTTGATTATACAATCAAACAAAAACATAAGTCAGTTGTGAGACTGCATATCTCCGCTTTATAATGTAAGGGTGGGCCAAAGTCTTATCATGGTATTTACTTCTCCATATTGTATGAAGCAGCCTTGGGGTTTAAACCATAGGAAACGTTAATAAAAAAATATTTATCTGATTAGGGTGAAACTTTACATGATGGTGACTTATTAAAGAACATCAGATGCCTACATTAAATTTGGAAAAGTTTGAAGTTAAAATTTTATCAAAGACGAGAATTTTTAGCCCGTCAGAAAGTTGCAGCTTGTTGACTTAGAATTAGAGCTTTATGCCAAATTGGTGAATGAACATGGTTAAATTTGTGTTCACTTTTTTTTTCTCTTTTTTTTTAACATAGGCATCACCACTTATCAAGGCCAAGAGGCCACTCGAGGATAAGGGTTAAAGAGTGTACAGTAGAAATTGGACAATGTAGTAATTGTTAGTAATGGAAATTTGGTAAATGTGTTAACTTATATGGAACGGCTCATCAAAAACTTGTTTATGTTAGACTTGAAGACAACCATATTGTAGTCAGCTGGAAAGCAGAAAAACGGAAGACAATTCCATAGGCGTGCAATTCTAAGAAAGAAGCTGTGCTCATGGATTTTACGTTTAGGTTTAGGCACAGATAAAGAGTGGGGGGAATTATTGATAGTGTTTTCTGCTAGACAGGTGTTTCTTGTGAAAGTTTGGCGAAGGGGGACCATAGAATGGAGCTCGGCCGAGCACTTGCCATGAAAATAACAATAAAGCAGAGAAACTCGCAACATCTCTTCTGTGAGATAGAGGTTGCAGCGAAGAGAAAAGGACATCTCCCACGAGGCCACCAAGTCTATTTTGAACTCTATCAAGGCAGGACAAGTCTTTTCTAGCAGTTCCTGCCCAGATGTGGCAACAGTATTCCATCTTTGGACATATCTGGCTCTTATATACATAGAGAATTGCATCAGCAGTGAGATATCTACTGGATCGATAGAAGGATCCGACCATTTTTCCAGCAGCCTTGGCAACAGATTTGATGTACGTGTTCCATTTAAAATCAGGAGTAAAGGTCAAGCCCAGAAGCTTGTCAAAACTTGAGGCCTCCCCAAGACGAGAGCCATTCATTTTAATTGATGCCAGATGGGGATCAGAACGTTGATGATGTAAAGAGAGAAGCTTGGTTTTAGATGCATTAAAAGTAACCAACCACTCCTTTCCCCATTGTACGTGATCATGATTAAAGGAGAGAGAATCGGAGAGAACTTGGTCGTTTACTGTCTTAGATATGCTACCATAGATGCTAGTATCATCAGCAAAAATGTCTACAAATGATGTAAGGATGTGATTTGGAAGATCATTAATGTAAATCAGAAAAAGAGTTGGGACCAGGATGGACCCCTGAGGGACTCCAGTATTAATACTGTGAGCTTCTGATTTTTGCCCATCAACTACTACTCTTATGAGCCTATCAGAGAGAAATGATGTAATAATTGAGAAGACATTTCCAGTTATACCATAGCTGGAGATCTTGTGAAGTAAACCTTTATGCCATACCCTATCAAAGGCCTTTGATATGTCAAGAGCAATTGCCCTAAAAAGGTAGCCTCCGTTGAGAGATTCGCTAATCCTACGCGATATAACTATAAGCACATCTGCTGTAGATCTAGCAAGAGGGAAACCATATTGTGTGTCACTAAGAAGGTTATTTTTGCCGAGATGGTTGATTATTTCTCTATTTATCACAGCTTCCAGAAACTTACTCATGACGCTCAGGAGACTTATTGGCCTGTACTGAGAGGGAGATGAACGATCACGTGAATTCTTGAATACGGGGCATACTGATGAGATTTTCCAGGGTGATAGGAAGCAATTCTCCTTAAGACAACGTTTAAACAGCTTTGTAAGGATAGGCGCTAGTTCTGGTTGAAGTCTTGAGTACTATAATTGGAATACCGTCAGGGCCGGTTGCTTTACTGGAATCAAGGTTTTGATTAGCTTGGCAACATCACGTACAGATATTTGTATATCACATAGCATGTTTTCTAATACAGGAGGAAATATTGGTGGTTGGCGGCCTTGATCGCAAAGGGTAGAATTAGCTGCAAAGTTCTTGGAAAAGAGTTTGGCTTTGTCCGATTGCATTAAATACTAATCCTTAGTTGTGCATCGAGCAGACATCATAATGTTGTTTGCTGCACCTCATCATAAAGGCTCATAAAAAATTTCAGTCAGATTGGCCCAGTACGTTCAGACTTTCAGAGAAAAAGTGGAACAGACAGACTAAAAGGAAATATAACTTAGATACAGAACTTCATGGCTACAATATAGGCCAAGTAAGGTCTCTCTCTTTAATGGAGAGAATATATTGACTTTTATAAATACAAACAAATATTGGCGCAGACAAGTTATTAACTATTCCTACCCGGCATTGCCATTTTGTTTTTGTTTTGTTTTTTTTAAATTAAAATAATTTTTTTTTATATAAACTAAACCTGAAATTGACTGATAAAAAAATTTCCTGAAATATTATAAATCTTTTTAAATAAATGTTTAAAAATGATTAAAAATTTATAAAAATGTACTAAAATTTTAGTAGCAGTTAAAGTAGAAGACAGATAAAAGTTGAAATGTGTCACAGCTGTGTACCAACGCATTGCCCAATGCAAACTTTATTAATAATCAAATTAATAAAAAGTTTCCAGTGCTCCTGCTGATTACCAATTCATAGATATGCATCGCTGGTTAGATTAGAGGAGCAGAAAATATTTTTCTATGGCGTTTCTGAATTTTTGAGATGAGGATTGGGTATTCATATTATTTGGATTTATCGGACTACTGTTCTCATCTGGAGTTTGATTTTCACAACTTTTTGGTCCATTTTTGTATTATTTTAGGTCCGTACCGAATTGATATGACGTTTCTGAATTTTTGAGATGAGGTTTGGTTATTCGTATTATTTGGATTCATCAGACTACTGTTCTCATCTTGAGCGTTCGACAGAAACATTCCCAAGTTCAACAAGACACACCTGAAAAAGGTCGAAGGTTACATCGACTGAAACATTGTGAAAATAACATTCATGATGAGAACAGTAGTCCAATGAATCCAAATAATACGATTTTTCTATGGATTAAATTTTTCATAGACCCATCTATTTGTTTAGATTTTGCCGCAATAATTTAATTCTTTAAATCATATGAAATAAAAAAAAACCCTAAAAATTTCAGGTTATATTGCTAAGACTTGAAAATTAATCAAATGAAAATTGCAATGTATTTTGCAAAATTGTAGCTAAAAGTTACGTTGATTGATTCAAACACTATTTCAGAATAAAATAAAAAAAAAAAAACAGTAAAGTTTGTGCTTCTAACACTCGTGCAAAAAAAAAAAAAAAAAAAAAAGCTCCTCTCTTTGTACAATATCATAATGATCCGTATTGGTGGAAATTGGGTAGAATTCGATTATTTAAGATGACTCAGCAATAACTTGTTTACATTAGGCTTAAAAATGACCATGTTGTAGTCAACTGAAAAGCAGCCCTGCAATATAGAGTTCCAAAGGCATGCAGTTCTAGAAAATAAATTTTGTTCATAAAATTTGCATTCGGGGCAATTGACAGCGGTTGTAGCTAGACGAGTGTTTGTTGTACTGTTGCAGTTCTGTCTCCTTCATACACAGATTTTAGATAGCTTTTCTTATGAAAGGTCTGAGCGAGGATGAGACTCCCACGGAAAATTTTTTTTTTTCTTTTAAAATTTCTATGCAATTTGAATGATACATATACACATTGAAAGAATGGATAAGATTTATAGCGTTAATAGATGTAGAACAATTGAGGTAGAAGGACTAGTTGGCAGGGGAAGGCCAAGAAAACGAAGTAATAAGGCTGGATTTAAGAGAATTGGGATAAAGAAAGACCTGGTCAGAGATAAGTTAGTTTGGAAGTTAATTTCTAAAAGCTGTCCAACACATGTCAGTATGGAAAACTATTGTTAAACTGTGATATGATGTATATATGAATTCGCAAAATTTGAGTACAAATCAATTATTTTACTTTCCATGGCGAGTGAGGATGGAAAACTTCGTTCCACAAAATTAAAATTTGGTGTTTATCCAGAACCAGATTCAACTTCGCATCAGCATCTTCCAGCAGGTTATGGAAGTAGCTGAAAGATGCTGATGCGATTTAGCTAATCAGCAATCTGTTGTCAAGTTTCAACGAAATCATAAGTCATTGCAACAAGAATTTTTTTTTTTTTTTTTTTTTTTTTTAATCAAAAACATGAAAAGAGTAAAAACTGAATTTTGTTTTCTATGAAAAAGAAAATTAAGTATTTTAACAACGTTTTTGTTAACTTTTTGTTTTTGGAGGGGGTGGGCTTTTCTTTTTTCTGTATGAATAAAAAAAAAAAAAAAAGATTACCCCCCCCCACCAAACCAAGATTTAGTGAAAACATATTAAGAGAAAAACTTTTGAAATAAAGAAAAGCCACCCTCTCCAAATTGTTATAACACTTTTCTTGTTCAAAGAAAAATGTTTTTTTTTTGTTTTTTTTTTACAGTTGTTTTTTGCAAATATTTATTTGAAAAAAAAATAAATAAATGTTTTTTTCATATAATTACACTTACGAGAAATATATTTTTGTTTTACAGTTTTGTTTTTAGTGTTTTGACTTTATTGTCTCTGGCAGTCTTTTACTTCAGCTTTTTCTAGCTACTTACATAACCATAACCTCAGTAAGCCTTACAATTTTGGTCATGGTGTTCTGTTCTCGAGTTATTTTGAGGTCTGACCATTGGCACTTGTCGAAGAGCATTTCAATACTAAAACATCCTTCATATGACAGGTATTTCAGCTAGTGCATAAACATTTATAATCTACAACAAGCAGTAGCATATGTTTGCATGATACAATGCTATTTAAGCCACCTGTGTAGACTTTTTTTTAGCAATAGTGTTACAAAAATGTCTGAAAATAGGTCAAGAAAACATAGGTCATGCCACAGATATTCTGATAATGGTAAGCCAAAAAAGCGTGTAAGGGTTTATGGTAGTGGATTGTATGTACAAACAAAGTTGCAAGTCTCAAGGTCGGGTTAATTTTGGTCAGACACATTTGGATGTTCAGTTTGTGAATAGCATAGCACTATTCCGAAATGATATCGCAAAATTTCAGTTAAACTTACACTTGTAGCGCCTCAACATTCATACCTATGACTAGCAGCAAAATCTTATACCTACGTTGTAGAATAATGTCAGACAATTTTCTAGTTTAATAGCTTCTTTCTTCAGAGTGTTTGCCTTTAGTATTCCCCAACTGCACCAAAACACAGAAATTTAAATGAAATGTAAACAAACAGACGTCTTGCAAGACAACTTAGGATATCCTCTATAACTCTAGCCCCGAATCACAGTAGTCCCTTTACATTTCAGTAGCAATATGGGTACTTGTGCATTTACCGATCTGCAGTTTCCACAAAGTTTCTCAAGTGTGCTCAACCACTGACGGAAATAACTGGAAGTGGCCGATCACAAAACATTAAACCACTACGAGAAAATTATGATAAACCAGAAAAACATATGAATAAAATTACAAGCATGTATTTAACCCAACCCTAACCTGCACAATTAAAATTAATTTATTTCTTCCAATTTATAAAAAAAAGTAGCCTTATAGATTTGTATTAGGTAAAAACAGACAGTGCGTTCGTTAAAAATTGAGGAATGCTTAGACAACATTTTACGGTTATTTCCGTCAGATGCCAAGCAAGCCAGAGCCGATTTTGTGGAAATTGTGAGTCGGCAAATGCAGAAGCACTGCAATATGTCTTGGTTGGGGGTGAATTAAAAAAAAAAAAAAAAAAAAAAAAAGACTGAACATTTAGATAAAACAAAGTCTAATATTACTTACCTACCATCTTGCGTTAAAAATACTTTAAAATGTCAAGTAAACATTTTTTTTTAAATAAATAAAATGAATATTTTCACAAATTGATTGTAACAAAGTAAATTTATTTTAAAAAATTTTTTTTACAATAAAAAAAATAGTTGTCAGCAAAATATCTTTGAAATAAAGCATCACTTAAGTTGATCGTACCAAAGAGGCAGCTTGAACCAACTTACGCCGAAAAAGAAGTTTCATGGGAATATCAAATTCACAAGTGTTCCCCAGTCACTTGTATATCCCTGTCGGAGAAGATGATGTTAAATTTTTGCAGTTAACAGTGCTTAACTTCAGCGATCTAACAAGAATCAATGTTTCAATGTGATTATACATATATATTAGTTTATGTTAATGACTAATATTGAATTGTTTATGATGTCTTATTATTCGAATTTTGAATAATTCATTTTGAGATGGGTAAAATGTAAACCTTTTTTTTTTTTTTTTTTTTTTTTTTTTTTTTTTTTTTTTTTACATGGAGGTCACCACTTATCAAGGCCCGGAAGCCACTCAGGGATAAGGGTTATTGCAAGTACAGTACGTTAGTGTGGAGATTTAATGAAGTGTTTACTTCGGAATTTGTTTACGTTGGACTTGAAGACATCCAAGTTGTAGTTAGGTGGGAAGCAGGCAGACGGAACAGAGTTCCACAGGCGTGCAGTTCTAAGAAAGAAGCTTTGTTCATGGAATCCACATTTTGATCTAGGCACAGATAAAGAGTGGGGGAAATTTTTCACAGTGGATTCAGCTAGACGGGTGTTTTTCGTGAAAGATTGGCGAGGGGGGGGACCAGAGATTGGAGTTCAGACGAGCACCTGCCACGGAAATAACGATAAAACAAGGATAGGCTCGCAACGTCTCTTCTGAGGGAGAGAGGTTGCAGGGTAGAGAAAAGGGCATCCCCCACTAAGCCACGAAGTCTATTTTGTACTCTGTCAAGGCAGGATAAGACTGTTTTTAGCAGCTACCTAGAGAATTGCATCAACCTTTAGCACACAGTGGTAACAGATAATTTTCAATTACTTGCATATTTCAATCTGTGGCAATGAGTGGATCTCGTTTTTTTTTTTTTTTTTAAATAGGCATGGGAAATGATAAAATATGTACAAGTGGAGGGACAGGCATAATTTGCTTCAATGTTTCACTCTAAATCACGGCTTTATCAAAAATACGATGAAATAAATATTTATACATCCAAATGTTGTAGGAGTAAGGAGTTCAAAATGCAAATTAGAAAGGTAGGAGAAAACGTTAGAGTGGGTATAAAAAGAGTAGGAGGAGCTGTGGTGTTTCAACATGAAATTATTAGTTAAAAACTTCTGCTGCGAATTTGTTGGTAATGTGGACAGGGAGTAGTGGAGAATGGGAATAAAAGGTTTGGTTTGGTTGTTTTGTGGCATATCAACCCTTTTTAGGTTACTGCCGATTGCATGGAATTTTGAAATAAAGTTTTTATGCTTCAAGTTATGTCTTTCACTATTCATGATGTTTTGATTTAGTTGTTCTGTAGAGAAAAATTGTTTTTCGCTTTGCAGAACATGGTTGAGTTTTGCAAAGGGAAAGGAAAAGACAATAACATCAATGTCTGGTGTATTTTAGGTAGCACCACGACAGAAGATAGTATAGTGAGAGAGAGAGTTAGGATGGGAAATGTGTGTGTGAACAGCAGGATGGTAGTGGAAACCTGCTGGTTGTTATGGAAAATAGGAAAATAAGGTAGTTACAAATAGGAGGAGGAGGTGCCAAAGCAATGTATATACAGTAAATTATGAAGACCATTCTAATAAACATTTTGGCATTGTGCATGAATTTAATTACTGAATTCTAATGGAAATTAAATTTGTAGTTAAAAATTAACATGTATGTACAAAATATTTCTGGTTCCACATAGTTTCATAGATCTGTTATGTTTGTACATTCTTTTCTCGAGGAGGTGCTGGGTATCACCAATATAGATATTCTTAATTGCTACATGGAATAGTGTATATAATCCTGCTTGTATTTTAGGGGTACTACCAGTGTTAGTGCGTTTGTTGAAAACATTTCTGAAATCATATTTGGTTAAAGTAGTGTAAAAGTAGTTGCGCGTATTCTGGGGTGGGATGAAGGAGGTTTTACTTTTTGCTTTTGGGTTGTAGAAGATACAGATTCAGCATAATAAAATCTGCAAAAACTTACTAAAATTCATAAAATAGGTCATTCTAAATGCTAGAGGAAAGGCACCCTGTATCTTAGTGTGAAAACAAATGGTACAGCTACAAATTGGAACCAGCAGTAATAAATAAATAAAAAAATTATAAGATCTTTTAGAACATTCCATGAAGATTGATTCCAAAGCTATATGGAAATATATACAGATTGATCCAAAGCTGGGAACAGAGTTGCATGCGCAATAGTTTGTAACAAAGATAAATTATTCAGATGAGCCCCCCCACCGCCCCGACAAAGCATTCATTTATAATGCAGAAGTGTCAACCATTGACTCGGCACTAGATTTAGTTGAAACCAGTGGAGAAAAAACAAAAACAACAAAAAAAACACGTCATCGTTACAGACAGAAAGTATTAACTATACTGGAAAAAAAATATTAACAAAAATATTAAACAGGATTAAAATAACCATATTGGTGAACATGGAAATCAGAGCTAACCAGGTAGCAAAACAAATACAAGAATTGGAACACACGGTCACAAATTTAACAAATCTAATATATAAAAGGTAAAATGTGTGTGTGTCTGCCAAAAACTTTCCACACACGTGACAGATCCTGACCAGATCGGTATCGTTTTCAAGCTTGATCTTTCAGACAACAAATATCGAAAAATTGGCCAAAAACATTTATTCCTTCACCCCCTACTGGGCAGTTTTTTTTTGTTTTTTTTTTACAAGGAGAGGTAGGTTTTTGTGTCAACATTTTCATAAACTCATCGTCTCAGTTGGGTTGACTACGCTTAATTTCAATGTTCAGGACTTCCGGTCGCGCCATGGAGACATCAGCTAAGATGTCACATTTTTTTTAAACCTTTTTTTCTCCTTGGCATTATGGGTTCAAGCCTGCCTGCCACAACTTTTTTTTCAAAACATCTCTTTCCACCTGGGCTGCCTACTGTTGTTTTGATCCCCCCACTACTACTACCACTTTTTTTTCAGGGTTCCTTACTACACGACCAACACACCCGGGCAACACCGGCCACCCCCGCTAGTATCAAATAAATAAACAACAGAAAATGCGGAACTCTTGCATCAACAAGAAATTATATACAATAAAACAACAAAGTGAAGAAAATAATGATTATCTTACTAAAATGACCAGAAAAGAACAAGTGATAGTATCAATACTCAATATAGAAGACAAATGTCATTCTCAACATCCTTTAGGAGGGGAAGGGCTCCATTTTACATACCATGCCAGGAGGCCTATACACTAACATCATGCAGTAACAAATTGTCTGAATCTAAAACACACTTAAAATATATTACAAAGAAACAGAGAGAGAGAGGTACTTCTCCACATAAGCCCAGGTAAAATATTTGACTATTTAAAAAGAAACTCATATTTACAACAGAATCGAAGAGTGTAATTTCTACAAACTTTTAAGGGTTGATATGCTGTAAAATAAAACAAAGAAAGCGTGTATAAATATTAAAAAGGTAAGAACTTTAAGAAAAAAAAAAAGAAAAAAAAATTAGGTCTCAAATAGTAACATATCCAAAACTTACGAAAAAAACAATGAGGTAGAAAAATAATTATTAATGAAAAAAAAAAAAAATGTAAAATAAAGTGAAATCACTGTTTTGTTCACTAAAATCAAAAATAAGTAACCAAGGGAGATAATTAAGTTCTGTTGCTTATGTCAGAGAATGAACGCAATTCAAAATGTCGGGACAAATGTTGTTCCTCATCTTAACTTTAACAAAAACAGTTTTTCATTAATAATTATTTTTCTACCAATCATTTTCTGTAATTTTTGGATATGCTACTATTTTCGACATGACAATTACGTTGGTACAATTTCACTTGAAATTCAATATTTTTTTCTTTATTATAATATAGAAGCACCTTTTTTATTATTTGGATCGTTCAGACTACTGTTCTCATCTTGGTTATCTTCACGTTTCAGCTGATGTAACCTCAGACCTCCTTCAGGTGTAATCTGCACAATGGAGGTTATTAGTAAATGGTGAAAACAAATGTTTTTGTTACTTTTTTTTTTTTTTTTTTTTTTTACAACTAATTTAGAGTCCGTATCATTCGGAAACATTAAAGTATTTTGTTTACCAAAATGACTGGATTCAGCACCAAATGTTCCGAATAGGTTGATATGCTTTAATATAAAACAAACCAATAAGCAAAAATTATGGAAGGACAAATGAACAAACTTATCCAAGTAAGGAGACTAGATATGATAACAATCAATAAGGAAAAATCCTGTAAAATCATAGATTCTATCATCTCAGTAGATCAAAGGAGGCAGAAAAAAAAAAAAAAAACCTTAATACACGGAACTTACCAGAGAACTGAAAGAAATATAGAATATGAAGAAAATTACTTTGATTCCTATAACTGTAGAAATTCTAAGAAGCACCTTCTCATACCCCAGAAAAAAAAAAGGCTAGGATAAATTGGAATCACAAAAAGTATTGGCGCCATACAATGCACATCGGTGATGAAAATGATTGAAATTAACCAACATAACATAATGTCGACCAAACACAGAAATAGAACAAAAAAAATATAGAAAGAACATTGCACGAACCACGCAAACTGAAACCACACGAAATTCCATAATTTTTGGTGGTGGATGGGGGGATCCACCACCAAAAATTATTTTACAATTTCATAGCACTGAAATGAAACCAGTTGTAGACCAACAGTAGTTAAGGCTCATGAAGCAATCTGTTGAGTTACAGAAAAAAAAAAATATCGCACTATGAAAGGAAGTATTTTGTGGCCAGCTGAACAAGTCCTACATTAAAGAAAAACAAAATGGATCGACCTACAATAGAACTGTAATCATCTAACGACTGAGTGATATTTATAGATTCATAGAACTGTTATAAAGAATTACGTGAACTGACGGCCTGGCAGTTATATGGAACAAGCCAAGAACGATATGCACTAGTGAGCTGAACAGAAACATTCAATTCGGCTCCAGAGGAACAGCTATTACGACTTTTATTAACACTTGTTGCTATCAAATGACTGCACAAAGAACAGAATTTCCACTCTACAAGATAGGAGAGAAAATCACTTTTTTTTTAGGGTCATTATAAAAGTAATGCCTCCTATTTTTTTCCGCTTGAATTGATCAGAGAGGAATTCAAATTGCATTGTTATGATGACTGAACTTATGCATTCATGACCTGAAAGTTTCACCTCACTGTTGCAAATACTGACGGTATGAGATTAAGAAAGTAACCTGTGCCATAGACGTGCATCAGAAGCAGAGATGCGTGACTGAATTCCTGGCAAAAATGCACCGAGAATGGTGGTGACTATGTAGAAAAATAAATTCTTAAGCACAAAAGGTCGCTCATTTTAATGGTACCACCCCCGTCTTCGTAGCTATTCAACTTTTGGAGTTAAAAAACTTAGGAGGCTTTACTTTTAGAAATACTTTTGCAACTTGTTTACGATCTTCAGCAAAATTTTGCAAGTTTTCAATAACTCGTCCAAACAAAAACAAACAGTATAAGTAAACTATTTCAGCGATATAAAGCCAAGACAAATAGTGACAATGCTTGTTAATGTGAATCCTCATAATTGTAGAGGAAAAGTTTGACAGGCTCATCAACCAAAAAAGATAAATAAATCAACATCCTTTCATTATAATACCAGTGATGCTGGAGGAGGGGAAGGTTAGAACCAGGTTTAGGTTTCTGAATTTTTTAGATGACGATTGAAAATTTGTCTAATCTATATATTAATAGGATAGCGTGTGTTATTTTGTGTCATGCTTACACCCAAGTGACTGTCGTTTAATTGCTACGGACTTCCATTTCTTGTAATAAATAAATTTACCAAGAAGTCTTCATAAGTTTTGGTTATAACTGATGGCACTCCAGTAATTTATTTTGCTTTTTATCAAGAATTCTTCATAAGTTTTAGTTTCGGTTATAGCTGAAGGAACTCAAGTTTTATATATATATATATATATATATATATATATATATATACACACACATTTTTTTTCATACGCAACTTTATAATATATATATATATATATATATATAAATCGATATTATATAATAATAATAATATATACAAAATATCGATATTATATAATATAATAATATATACAAAATCTGCAAGAATCAAAATATATTTAAGCATACTTCACGACTGGGCTATGCCGGGCGTCCCTGCTAGCTTACATAAATACTTCTGCAGTTTTCACAAAAGAGCTACAATAATATCAGAGCGTCTCCATTTATCCTGAACATCTACAGAATGCCAACATCAATATATTACATATGAATGAGTCCGCCGTGGAATTTCCACAGGTCCCGCCAGTTGAAATTATTGGACTACTGTTCTCATCTTGAGTGTTATTTTCATAATGTTTTGGTTGATGTAACCTGACTTTCTTCAGGTGTATCTTATCGAACTTGGGAATTTTTCTGCACAGCATTTTGAACCGAATTAGCAGTATCAGAATTTTTTGTGAAAATAGCGAATAATTCCACCCCATCTTTCCAAGCTTATAACTCCTCGAAAAATGCAATTCAAGCCCTAATTTTTTTTTTCAATTAAAGGAGCAAGGACCAAGATTTCATTAAAAAAAAAAAAAAAAAAAAAAAAAAAAAACGTGTTTTTTTTTTAAAAAGGTTTTAAACTTCGGACTTTACAGGTAAAATTCGACGAGAACACGATGTCCGTTTTTTTTTAAATTTGAATATATTATGTATTGACCTTTTCTCTTCAATTTGTGAGTAAATAATTATGTACTTATCCGAGTCGAAATTAATTATTATTAGACATTTACAAAATTGGAGGCGTGAATTATTCGACCCCCTGTCTTTCCAAGCTTATAACTCCTCGAAAAATGTAATTCAAGCCCTAATTTTTTTTTCAATTAAAGGAGCAAGGACCAAGGTTCCATTAAAAAAAAAAAAAAGAAAAAAGAAAAAACAAATAACGTGGTTTAAAAAAAGGTTTTAAACTTCAAACTTTACAGGTAAAATTCTACAAGAACACGATGTCCGTTTTTTTTTAAATTTGAATATATTATGTATTGACCTTTTCTCTTCAATTTGTGAGTAAATAATTATGTACTTATCCGGGACTAAATTAAGTATTTTCTTTGTAATAGACACTGGGGGGGGGGGGGGGAACCGTGAATAAAAAAAAAAAAAACGTTTGTCTAAAATATTATATTCGGTTTATTGGAAAGAACATAAAATTTCACATTGACCCTGAAAATATCGTAAAAATAGAATCAATAGAAAAATTTTGATAGATTTTTAAAATTTAAAAATTTAAAAATATTGAGTTTAAAAATTTAAAAATATTGAGTTCGGAAAATTCATTACTGTTTAAAAAAAAAATAAAAATATTTTTATTACTTTTAAAACAACTGTAATAGTTTATTTTGGAAGTATAATCCATAAAGAAAATAAATAACCCACTTTTAACAGAGAAATTACGAGATTTTTATATTGTATTCGCAGTTTCGTGTTAGGGGTGTCAAAAATTCCTACAAAAATTCTGATACTGCTACCGAACCATTACTTAGTCCACAAAGGTAGCATGCTCTTGTTCTGTCAGCCATGATTGGGCCCGCAAGTGGATCAAATACTTGGTAAAATCCAGTTGTAAGTTATACTTTTCTGGCGGTTGAAGGTTCAATCCTCACCATGGACAATACTCAAAATACAATTTCAAATTACTTAGGACTTTTACCCAGCTGTGGCTGATGGAACAAGAACATGCTACTCCCATGGATTAAATAAAGGGTTCTGTTCGAAATTCCATACAGATTCACTTGAGTTCAACAGAAAGATTCCAGTGTTTAAAAATATTCACTTGAAGAGGTTACATCTACTAAAATTTTGTGAAAATATCTTATTAATTTTTCTTAGGCATGGTCCCTGTTACAATATTTTTGACTCGTAATGGGGTATGGTCCCTAACAGTTGAGAGATTCTATTTGCTGATAGAAACTGATGAATCAAATTAATTCACGTTCTGCTATCAACCAATCAGAAACCAGAATTGCTCCATAAAAATTAAACCTTTTTTTAGCAACCTTGCACATATTTTTCTGTCAACAAGAAAAAGTCTGGAACCTGTACAGAACAGCTGTCTGAGAATTTGTCATCTCCAGGATTTGTATAGAATAACTACCAATCGGAAACTTTTCTGAAACTAAAACATGGCTTCCAACTCAAGAGTCCTAAATACTAGCCCTTTACATGTATGTGGCATTATGTCTTGTTTGGGGTGAACATGAGTATAAAAAAAAATAAAGAAAATAAAAATGAAAATAAAAAAAAAGAAAATTTAAAAAAAAAGAGAGAGAGAAAAAAAAAGAAAATAATCTCCTCACTAGTTCATTATCAACATATTATTTACAATAAGTATTGTTTGATCTTTTCTAAATGTTGACATATCAAACGCTCACACAATAGAAATATTTCTTTTCGGCTTTGTTGGGGGAATTTTATGATAATAATTTGTAGGCATGAAGTTCACGCAAGGCAATATATTTTGTCATATCATTATGGCAAGTGTAAATAAATCCAAGTTTTATCTTATTTTAAAGATTTGCACTTTGCACAACAATTATCAGGTTTTAAAAGGTCAAACTTCGGTTGCATATAAAATCAAATTTAAAAATTTTATCATTAGAAGACTAGCAGAAGTACCCACTCAAAGGGGGGGGGTGTAACACTGATATAGCCTTGGACGCTCTAAGAAGCAAGTATAAAGCAATCAATCCACAAAATACTTTCAAGGGTGTGATCACGTACAGTTGGAAAATGAATCTATAATTTCCTTCAAGCTATAAGTAAATTAGCAATTTGTATTTAATTATGTGTATACAATGTATCATTCAGCAGAAATATTGTTTCTTGATATCATATAACTAAACAGGAGCTGATATCAGGGCCTCAGATTAACATTTCATTACTATTCTGGAAAATTTTTATTATTTGGATTCTTCAGACTACCGTTCTCATCTGTGCCAGTTTCACAACGTTTCAGTCTAACTTCCGACCTTCTTCAAGCATATCTAATCAAACTCTGGAATGTTTCTGTTGAACTCACGAATTTGGATGGAATTTCGAACGGAACCTTTTATTTACTTCACAAGGGTAGCATGCTCTCGTTCTGTCAGCCATGACTAGATAGAGGTCTTAAGTAATTCATAATTGTATTTTTCGGTTGCCCATATTGAGAATTGAACCTTAAACCTTCAGGAGAAGGTCACTTTTACAATCGTTATTTTTCCAAGTACTCTAACCACTGCATCAAGGAATGATGGGCAATAAAGTGCCAAGCTCTGGCTTAGTAGACAACCTCTACATAAATTTGTTGAGGATTCATTGGAGTCGGATATCGGAAAAATCAGAATTTTAGGGGTACCGGAAAAATCAGTGCCTATTTTCCGATGCCAAAAACGATTCCTTTTATTGCTTCTGTTTTGTTTAGAGCTTAATTTTACACTTGTGAAAATGTATACATCGATTTTTAAGGTAACCTGAAAAAAAAAAAAAAAAAAAAAACTTAAAAATAAAAACTTTACAACTATATATTAAGAGATTTTAAAAGAATCAGAAATTGTATTGGAATCGGGAATTTCAAACACCCACCACCAATTATATATATCTCAAACTATGCTGCTCACATAAATTCGTTACGAATGATTTTGGTCAGATTTATGGCTTACTTCATCAGACGGAAACATTTCCGACTGATGAAACTAATCTATCAAACACACACATTGAACGCTATGTGGTGATGAATGTTAATGACTGACCTGAAGGTGACACTATTCTCGGCAATGTTAAATCTAGAAGAGATGAATGTGCAGTTTGTTTTAGCTTATATGCAATAATATAGACTAAATGATGTCTAGTTTTTTTTAAACTCATACAGAAAAAAAATTAGCTATAAAGGAGACAACTGTGCACATTCAATTAAAAACCAGTTATTCCTCTTGTTGAATTAGTTTTTTTTTTTTTTTGTGGGGGTGACTACTTAATATGTTAATATATAGATTAAAAATAAATTCTAGCAAAGTATTACAGTGTCAACAACATAGTACAGCGATAATAAATGAAAATTGGCTAATCAGAAACAAAGATTTGTCAGTGTAAAGGCTATTTGTTTTGTTTTTTTTACAATAAAGTCACCGCTTATCAAGGCCCAGAGGCCACTCGAGGATAAAGGTTAATGAGTTTACAGTGGTCAAGGGGAAAATGTAATAATCGTTGGTATTGGAAATTTGGATTACTCATCAAAAACTTGTTCACATTGGACTTGGAAGACGACCATATTATAGTCAGTTGGAAAGCAGGAAAATGGAGCAGAGTTCCACAGGCGTTCAGTTCTATGAAAGAAGCTTTGTGCATGGAATCTACGTTTAGGTTTAAGCACAGATAAAAAGTGGGGGAAATTATTCCGACAAGATAGCTTTATAGATAAAGTTAAGAATTCATCAGTGGAACACTACAGCTTTTACTGAGGTCCATGTGATCATGGAGGTAAAGAAGTGAAAAGAGACGAAAGGTGGAACAAAGTACAGGAAGTGAAGAGATAGGAAGCGTACCGCCTCATAAGTATTACAACTATTTAACATACCAAAAAGGGAAAGCAGTGACCATTCAACAAAAACGGAATTTAAAGTATACAAAATATAAAATGCATATAAAAGTGATAACAATTGAAGATGACAGTATGTTACCTGCGAGTACAGGGTGGGGCAGAGCAACTTGCTTATTTAAATTTGACGCCCGAAAGCGATGGCTGCTCCAAGGATGGTAGAGACGGACTTATTTGAAAAGGTGGGGCTTAAAAGTTTGGTTCTTAATGTGCATTATTTTTTTATTTTTCAGGAACACACAGCGCACGCATCAATGACTGTTTTGCGGCAGAATTTCCCAGGACATTTCATCTCCTTGAAGGGTGGTCTACATTGGCCACCACAGTCCTCTGATTTATCACCATGTGATTATTTTTATGGGGATAGCTGAAATCAATTGTTTACAACGATCATCCTAGCACTTGGATTCAGCTGAAAAGCAACATTCATCGAACAGTTGCCAACATACCCATCGATATACTGGAAAGAGTTGGTCGAAACTTCAGAGTTTGATTAACTCAGCGTATAAATAAATAAATAAAAAATCACTTTCACTTTTGATGTTGGCAACCTTCTTGTGGTCACTACTTGTAAGTACCTGATATCTAGAAAGAATTTTGACTATAAAAATATTGGGTAAATCAATGCCAACAATAGAATCTTCAGATTCATACGATACAATGATCATCATTATGCTGGAATGCATTAAACTGCTTTTAGAAACTGACTTACAATATAACCTATCTTTTATTAAGTTTTTATCCTTCTGTGATCCATGCTTTCATTCATTCAGTGTGAATCTGTTGATATCTTATATGCTTTTTATGAGTGATGTGGTTCTCGGTTGATTAACTGTTAGATATATATATTTAAGAGTCAAAACAATGATAAGAATATTCTGTTGTCATAGCCCTAGTGATTAGTCACTTAGCAGGAACAAGGAACAACAGAGGAAGCAAAACTGGATCTATCCACTGTTGGGGTTTTAAACAAGCATGGATCACAGATTGAATGACAATTTAGACAAAAAGAAATCAGTTGTCCTGTTTCTTGTTTTCATATAAAAAGCTGTATTAATGCAACTACTGCTGTTTCTCTAACTACCAATATGCAAAAAATGTAATGTGAATAAATACCTCCCAGCATAAATCCCTATACATCTGGCCCCTAATTCACTGTCAGCCATTACATCTCAGTAAAAAAAAAAAAAAAAAAAAAAAAAAAAATTATATATATAAAAAGTGAGAATGTGTACGTGAGGACACTTCTCAACCTCAACAGATTTTTTATCTACAGACTTGAAATTTTGTATATACGGTATTTAGACATATAGAAATTTTTTTAATCCATTTTCATCCGGGGGAAAAAAAGGGGGGGGGGCTGCTAAAGGGTCAAAATTAAAAAAATTGGTACTTTGAGGTCATCAGATTTTTATCTGTTGGTCAACTGTTTCTCGACTGTGCACACGCGTTCGTCAAACATAACTTCCTTATGTTAAGAATAAGTAGGTTTGAAAACACTTTTTAAAAGATCGTGGCAAGCTAGTCTAATGATTATCGTACTTGACTCACTATTTACTGGTTTTGGTTCTGATCTCAGCCAGAGTATTTTTTTTTTTTACTTATAAGAAATGAACTGTTTAGAAAAAACATTACTCGCATACATGTCTCAGTTTTTTTCCGTTTTTATTATTATTCTTTTTTTTTTTTTACTTCATTTTTTTAAAAAGGAATTTAACATCACGTTTAATACCTATGCTACTTCTGTTTATAATAAATTAAAAATTTGCATTAATATAATATTTATGCATATTTTATGATTGGGCAATGCCAGGTGGCCTGCTAGCACACATAAAACGTAACAATTTTAGATAATTACTTTAAAGTACAAATAAAACATTTTATGTAAAAATAACATTTGTTGCATTCCTAGAGCTGTGCTTTATCGTTCCCTTACTCTCTATCAGTGCCTAAAACTAAATGAAAGTTCTATGGGCAAAGTTTATTTTCTAGAACTGTCTGCGGAACACAACCATGGTGTTACTTCCCAGCTGATTATAATATAGTAGCTTTCAAATCTAATGTAAATAAATTCTTGTTAGGCCATCCTCTTAAATAATCAAACCTTACCAAAGTATCAATATTACCGATCATTAGTGTTCTCAGTCTACCAGACACTCATTAATTCTTACCCTCGAGTAACACTTGAGCCTTGATAAACGGTGACAAACTAGTAAAAGAAAAAAAAAAAGCTTGGAAAAAAAAATCAGTTGTCATCTGCTTCTTGTTTTCATATACAAAGAAAGCTGTATTGATGCTACTACTATTGGATATAGAGTTTGGATGAATTTCATCCTTTCAATTGATTTAATACACAAGTATTGGCATAGTATTGAAACGACAATTACAAGGACATGGTCTAATTAAACAGAAAATAATACGACTGACAGACATTTCTTTCTTTTAATGATGATTCAACCAAAGAAAATGGACAAAAAGTTTAGGTCAGACAAAGAAATACAATAAGTGGATTATTTTGTTTAAAAACAAAAACGTTTGTTTTACTATTACGTTTTCAGACCAATCTCTGGCGCAGATTCAATTAAACTCTTTTAATCTTCCATAGTGAGGCATGACATGTCACACTCGCTATTTTTATAGCTTTGATAGAATCTTCAATTTTAATTATGTTGTGGACCATTAAGGTTCCAAAAGAAGGCAACTTTGTATAAAGTGGAAGCAAAATATATTGAACAACAAAGCAAATACACCAAATAAAAAAAAAGTTGGTTACACAGCATTTTGATTGTCAAATGTGCATAAGTTGAATTAAGAGATCTAAGCTCTGTTTAACATAACCATTGAACCTATTTAGTTATATCCTAGGGATTTCTAATATCTCGTGTATTTAAAATATTTGTCTTGCGTAATCTCCATGATATATATATATATATTGACGGCTATAGTTTTTTTACCTAAATTTTTTCTTTAAATATATAAAAATGTACATATTTTATTTAATTTGAAGTATATCCACTTTTAGTAATCTATACACAAAAGAACAGAAACTAAGGACACGAAACAAATTATTTAGGGAGTTTGCGCTTTGTTGTGGATCTGTAAGTATTCGGAAGAAAGACATAACTCGATATTTAGTGAGAACGAAATATATTGAAAAGAAAGAGAAATACAACAAATAAAGAGATTGGTTAAATGCCAGTCTGATTGTTAAGTGTGCATAACGCTGAGAGGCATATTCATCCAGTCTTTATAGTAAGAGGAGTAGTTCATTGTTATCCATAAGGTGGACACCAAAACAGATTAATAGACAGTGTCTCCTTGAGATTCTGTTACTCATCAGGTTTGACCATCAAGATTTCTGGTGTCATATTCGTATAACACCACTGGCAGTAACTGGTGTTACTTTAGAGTTTTCAATCTAAACTATTTGCTCTACTCGGGTTTAAGAGATCAATCTATTCTATTTCACAACTGGGGAAGGAGAGATTGATTCATAACTTTCTCAAGGATAAAATGATGCAAAAAACACAAACAGCACATCAAGCCCATGTTTTGCCAAAGTAACTATTTCATCATCATCACCACCACCACCACGTCCATATAAACGAATCTTTACTGCTGTATATTCTGCACAATGATTTATTATCCACCTACATTATGTACCATTTTATAACACAAAAGCATTCGATAAAACGAAACACATAGTTCTTTCACACAAATGTGCATGTGTGTGTTGTTGCTAGTGAGCAATCAAGGGCAAATCAATTAATAAAAGCCTTTCTTTAACACAAGTGTGCGGTCTGGTCTTCATTTTTTGATCGATGCTTGTCCAGGTGTGCCGTTTCCTGCATGGTTGCATCGTCTAGAGCAATGGTTCTCAACCGGGGACCACGTGGACCCCCATGGTACATGTAACATAAATATTGGTTCAGTCTTCCTTCAAGATAAACTGTTGATATATGTTCTTTGGTTTTCTTTACATTACTGAAAACTAAAATAAGCTTTAAGGGTTCACCAAAATACATGAAAAAGAAAAGAAAGTCATGATTAAAAAAAGGTTGAGAACCATTGGTCTACAGTGACTGTTGATTGGTTGTTTAACTTAAACAAAATTCTTGTATGGAACAATGGAGACTTGTTGCAGTTTCAAAAGTTTTATTGGGAAGAGAATATATAGAATGGCACACTTAAAAGTAGCCCGATCTCTCGAATCTTTCTCTTAACGACCAACTGACACAAGATAAAATGCAATTCTTTTTTCAACAAGATGGCGCTACACGTCTCACAGATCACCGACGCGAGTTCATGACATGTTTACGGAAGAGAGAACAATAAGCAAAGCGTTATGGCCACCCCATTTCCTGGACTTGTCATCATGTGATTTTTATCTTTGGGGGACTTTAAAACAAAAAGTTTTATTCAAATAATCCTCACAATCTAGACCAACTAAAGGAGAACATTACCAACGCTATCAGAAGATCTACGGGTAGTATCTGCAAATATTGCTAAATGTGACCAGAAATGCAAAGATGTCAATGGGGAGCACTTCCAGCATTTTTTATAACACTTATTTAAACAATGCTACAGGTAATTTAAACAATAAAAGAATGTTCCTCATTTCTACTACATTTCTGGGCTACTTTTAAGTGGGTTACCCTGTATAAGAATATATACAAGTATACTCGATCACAAACCGTTTGGTAGCTGTGTTCATTTCTTTTCAGGCATGAGAGCTGAGTTAAATCAAGATTTTTTTTTTCCCCCCTCATTAAAAACTAAGTGCAGTGTTCCCCAAAACGGAGAACTGAATTGGAGCAAAATTAAAAATTACCCCAGTCTAGGATTTCTTCATCAAAAGATGAAGCATAGTAAAGTATCAGAACAGATACTACACTTTGATCTTAGTCAAACAGCAAAAAATGCCAACAACACACTTAAACATGTTCTGTCTTCCATTTTCTTTTTGTAAAATTTGTCTGAAAATGTGAAAACTAAACTTTCTAAAAAAAACGAAACTATTTTTTATTTATGCCTTTGATAAAAGGCATGAATCCAATTAAAAAAAAAGTTACTTGGAATACTCATCCCAGAATGAGTTCATAATGGGACATACTTAACATTTTTTAAGAGACCAGACCCTCAAACAGTTCAAAACAATCAAAAACAATTTGCTATGTATCAAAAGTATGTAAAAATAAACACGCATTAATAGTTTATTGAATAAAAGTATGTAATAAAATGTTAACATACACAAACCATCAATACTCTTATTTAAATACAGGAAAACACACTGCAAATGAACATTGCTAAAAATATTCACAGACAACATTAATTAGAACAAATACATTGAGGACACTGCTAAGGCTGCTGCAAAGAAGGCGGACTCCTACTTTGCTAGAAAACTACTCACTCCAGAGAGCATCATACATAACAAAGCCACCATTTGCCCATGCATGAAGTATTGTTGCCACATCGAAGCTGGTGTATCTGCCACTAATTTCTCCCTTTCAGAAAAGGTTCAGAAATGAGTCTCCAATCTAATAAGCACTGCACTATTAACCAAGCTCCAACCGATGTCCCATTGCCGCAATATTGCATCCCTTTTGATGGAAAGTGCTCTGATGAACTCATAGCACCTTCTCCTCTGTTTTAGCATTTTATTATTTTGATCTTTCTTTCATTCTCCCTTCAACCTTTAAGAAACTAAAGAGAAGGTAACAAACTTTCTCTCTTCACGTTAAACCATGATTTTTATCCTGGTTCAACCTACAAAAAAAAAAAAAAAAAAAAAGGGAAGATCCACCAACCACCACCACCAACAACAAACGATTCTCAAGGTTGCTTCAGCTTGAGAGCAGATACAGAAGAGATGGTAGCACACAATATCAATATGGTGGTATCC
The DNA here is from genome assembly GCF_053919585.1 of Euprymna scolopes. Classification (NCBI taxonomy): domain Eukaryota; kingdom Metazoa; phylum Mollusca; class Cephalopoda; order Sepiida; family Sepiolidae; genus Euprymna; species Euprymna scolopes. The sequence goes on from NC_136503.1 coordinate 37,924,896, forward strand.
AGTCCAAGTCCCTTAGAGAGTGGCTTCACGCCCAGGAGCCAGAGTATCTTCAGTGAGGGATGTAGCAAAATTAAAAGGAGCAATATCATCCAACATGATGGGGTTCCCCTTATGAAGGCCAGGTTGGTTCCCAAGAATAAAAAAAAAAAAAAAGGCAGTGCCATCCGAAGATGTCCTGTAAGGACTACAAAGAACTTTATTTAAGGCAGTACAAACAGTATATCGAGGGGAATGTACTCCAGCTCAAGCTTGATTCCTGGGAAGCAATTGAGGACAAAGACTTGCCTCTTGTTATTTCAGACTTAAAGGAAACTCGCCTCCCAAGATTCAAAAAGGAGGACATGGCAGAGACTCTAGAAAAAAGTAAACATCCAACTTACATCAGCCAGAGGAATTTTATCATGTGAGATATCATACTTTCCTGAAAGGATAAAACTGAATGACTCATAATAAATGAGTGAAGCTACTAGGGCAGAAGGAGAACCTGGGTCCATGTTTACAAGCCCCCAACTGAGCTGTGAACAGATTATCTGGATGCATACCTCAGGTGAGTCTACTCTACAAATTATATTTAAGGCTGTCACACATGTTTGTATGGCTGCAATCGACTATTAATTAAACCAGTGATCAAATTGCTGATGAAACAGGACAGATGTGGAAGAACTAGAAGATTATAGACATAACTATGCTAAACACAAAATTAAAGATGTTTTTTCCTATCAAACAGATTGCAGAGTGTTATTAGAGAGTTGGTGGAACTTGAGCAAAACTATGTTGTGAAGATGCAGAGGATTCAGAACAATTTGCATCTGATTGATGCGATGCTTGAGGAGATATAAGACAACACTGCCGTTGCACAGAGCAAATGTCCAAAGCTGTCAACAGGGTCAACCATCACTTTTAGCATCTTTTTTAAAGACTGCCGACTACTACAGGGTTTGTAAAAAGAGTCTCCAATCTAATAGGTCCCATATTGTCACCTTAGCTCTAACCCCTGTCCCATCGCCTATTTTACAAGTATTTTAATGGAATGTGCTCTGATGAACTCATTGCAATTATGCCCCTTTGATATACATACCTTCAATAAACCTGTTTAGGAACAAAATTCCACCCTTTCAGAAAGAAACCCTATTTTAATAGTTTCTTCCCACAGACTGCTAGACTTTGAAATTTTCTCCTTGTTTCCTGATTCCCTGACTGTACTAACACACAAAAGTTTAAATCTAATATGAACAGACATCTAGCAACTCAACTCCCCACAACCCCCTGTTAGACAAATAGTAGTCAATTATGTTCAAAGTGGTAATATGCTTTGTTTGGGATGGAAAAAAAATACTGCCAATTTGATATTTTTTTTAAAATTTAATTAAGAAATTTCCACTACTACCAATCATTACACTGTTGTCCCACTGACCACTTTACATGCATTTAACCTTTATTCTTGAGTGGCCTCCAGGCCTTGATGAGTAGTGACTTACCCCCTTTTTTTTTTTTTCCAATGGAGTCACAACTTATCAAGGTCAGAAGGACACTCTAAAATAAAAGTTAAGAGTACAGTAGTCATCAGGCCAAAAACAGCATTGTTAGCGATGGAAATTTGGGTGTAATTATGATTATTTAAGGGGATAGCTCAACAAGAACTTGTTTACATTGGACTTGAAGATGACCATGTTGTAATCAGCCGGAAAGCATGCCACCAGAACAAGTCTACATTTGGGCAGTTCTAAGAAATAAGCTTTGTTCATGGAATCTGCATTTAGATTTAGGCACATATAGAGAATGGGTAAAATTGTTGATAGTGGTTGTAGCATTTATATAAAAAAAGAAAAAAAAAAAAAGAAAAAAAAAGTTTTTTGATAGACCTCAACGTTTTATGTAGCTAAGAAATAGATATTTGTGAGTAATTATTTTAATACAAAAAAAAAAAAAAAAAAAAAAAAACGTAATTAACTTCTACACTTACAATAATGCATATCAAAGCACATCTCATGAATTTTTGTTGTTAACCGACATTATAAAACAGAATTGCACTCAGTCAACAAACCAAAATAGTTAAAATATCTGCATTTGATACAACGAAAAACAGTATAAAAAAAAAAAAAAAATCTACTTAAAATTCTTGCGAGTGTAGTGATAGCATGTTTATAGCACTAGCAGGCTACCCGGCATTGCTCGGTCGTAAAATATGCATAAATATTACGTTTTAATTCATGCAAATTTCTTATTTACTTTTATAGAGCCAATTCTCTATTGATTATTATCCAATATATAATAATGATTTCAGAAGTTATTTAAAAAAAACTTGCGTACCATCCACTAGAATTGAAACCAAAACATTTAGCGTTCCAACCTTAGTTGTTATTTATCTCTCCAGCATCTTTACTGTTCGAGTTATTGACAGATGGATACGAAAGGTTAAAATTTAAGCGACTGAACTAGGAATGTTTTATTTTGTGCATGTGCAAAAGAAACAGTAGGAGTAATGTTTTATTTGATTTACCCTGCCAAGGCCAACTGTTTTGTTTTCAATTTTGACCACTTAACAGCAAATTTTGACAGCTAAAACCCAAATCGAAAGTGTGCTATATGTCCAAATACTATATATAAAATTACAAATTCAAATATTCAGGAGTTTGACAGAGACTTTTTGCACACACCCCAATAAGGTCACTTTCTTATATATATATATATATATATATATATACTAGCAATCGGTGCCCGGCGTTGCCCAGGTGTTTTGAAGTGTATGCTGAGGAAAAAAAAACGGTCAATTTTTTTAAACTTTGACCCCTATTATGACCTCTTAACATTTATTGTTTAGGGATCAAGTAAAGTTAATAAGTTAGATCCATGTCCAAGGAATCTATATATAAAATATCACGTGTTCAGACCTTAAATTGTAGGAGGAGTTTGGTAGAGTTCTCAAAGGTCTAATTGTTGAATATTGACCACTTAATCGCCAAATTTCTGTCGAAAACCTATCACATCGATTTTCCCAAATCTCAGTACCCTGTATATCAAATTTCGAATCTGTAGGCTTAAAATTGACAGAGTTTTAGCGTAGGGAAATGCACACAGACACACACAGACACTATCACTTATACATATATATAAACATAAACATCATATATATAAGGATAATAGTACGCCATATATATAACAAAAGACCATTATTTACTGAAGTGAAAGGAAAACCCGGGGGAACTTTACCCAAAAATAAATCTATATTTTTTTGTGTGTATTGATAGTTTGGTACTTATACAGTTTAGTGACGACATTAAAAAATGGAAATATTGAAAAAAATTTTTTATTGTACGTAACTGTTATAGACTGAAATTTCACTTCATTTGATCAAGTAGTTTTTTTTTTTTTACAGCGAAAAACAATGATTTATCACGGCTACGTCAACGTGGCCATTTTGGAAATGTTATTGCAGGCCCAGGAATTCCCCAAGGGCAGGTAACTGCCGTACATAGCAGAATACCTCCATTTTAGGCCAATCTAGCCCTTTTTCCCCCCACCAGAATGAGATTTTTTTTTTTTTTGCGAAGGCAGATGCCATTTTTGGGGTGTTTTTTTTTTTTTTTTTAATTTGTAACAGAAGTAAATAAACGAAGTTTCGAAGTTATCCATGCGACCCATATGCGTGTCCAACTGAGCATGTTTCGAAAATAATCTCATATAAAAATTCTTCAATTCTTTGCATTCTTCAATTTCTTTGCATATTCAATAGTATTCTTATTTAAAAAAAAAAAAAAAACGCAAAAAAATTGCAGATTTAAAAAAAAAAAGAAAAAAAAACGTAAAAAAATTGCAGATGTGTTGTGCGCATCTCAATATGGCGAGAAAAAAAAGGCTAGATTGCGAAATTTGGCCTAAAATGGAGGTATTCTGCTAGGTACATTTCCAAAATAGCCACGTTGACGTCGTCGTGATAAATAATTGTTTTTCACTGTAAGAACAAAACTACTTGATCAAATGAAGTGAAATTTTTTTTCGGAGAACTTCAGTCTATAACAGTTACGTACAATAAATTTTTTTTTCAATATTTCCATTTTTTAATGTCGTCACTAAACTGTATAAGTATCGATAGTCTTATCAACACCCCTTTTTTCTATTTATTTAAAAAGAAAATACAACTTTATACAAATTCCCTATTAGTTTTTTTTTTTTTTTCGGTTCTCTTATACGATGATCATCTTTATTTAACTATTACGTGTAATTATATTCATACAGATATTCTATATGATTTATATTTGCGTAATATTTGCGTAGAAATGAAGAAAATCAAATTTACTGTGTATTTATCGTGTTGCCATAACGTGACGTAGCCAAGGACGGTAGTGGACGTGTGCGTGTGTGCGCGTGTTTTCGTGCTGTATTGTTTGTAGTAGTAGTAGTACTAACAATCTGTCCCGGGTTTGCTTTCCTGTTGTGTGAATGGCGGACGTTGAGTCGGAGGTTGGATTGTGATGTCTGTAATTTTCGTATTTTTGTAATTTGTAAATGGCAAGTTAGAAAAAAATTAAACCCTTCCAAGATGGACAATAAATAAGACCAAAATATTTTATGGTAAAGTTAAGAGCGTAAGAACTATACTTTTTTAGGAGATGTGATTATTGGATTAACCAATCAGAAATCGTCTGTGGCACACACATCTGTTTTTATAGATATATATATATATATATATATTTCATATTTCCATGTGCTAGAATGTTTTCATCTTAAATTCTATGCAATTATGCAGAATGTAAAAACTATACATAAATAGAATTCAGGGTAATAATTAAATGAAACCAATCATCTAATAAGAAACCATTAAAAAAAAAAAAAAAATGAATAATTAATTAATGAATGCTCGTTTTTCAAAGGAATATGCAAATTAGTTAACCTTGATGTAGCTGCTCACATATACATGACTGAGTATATTAAGATGGTTTTAATAATTTACAAATAGAAAAAGTAGGTTTTTAATATCAATGTCAGAACGAGAAAAAAAAAAGAACTCAACTTTATATAGATTTAGCACCGTTTACAAAAAGGTTTTAACTTTGTGAATTGTTCAATTTTTTCATCTAGTAAGGCTTACTCTGGCATTGCTAGGAAGGGTCATGGATAAAAAAAACACCCCAAAAAAAAAAAACAATAAAAATAAATAAAATAAATAAATAGAAGCATTTAAAAAAATGTGTTTGTAGCATCTTCCTTTTAAAACTTTTCTTCCAACGATTGCCTCTCTCGACTGGTTAAAAAAAGCTAGGGAAATTTCCCAAAATATTATACAACACAGAAATTCCATCTGATTAAAAGTATGCAAAGCATGAAAAAAAAAAAAAAAAAAAAATATATATATATATATATATATATATATATATATATATATATATATACACACACACACACAATATTGATAAAAGGTAAATCTGCTTAGTTTATCCCACATTATATGTCTTAATTTGCTTCAGTCCGTGTCTGTTAGTTACACGTACGCATTGTATTGCCTTCTATAAATTACCTTTATATACCCGCACAAGACAATGCTTCAAGCAAACTACATCAACCTCTTAAAAAGTTATTTAACATACTTACATACCCTGAAACTAAGTAAATAAAAATTAATAAAAATGACCCTCTTCCCATGCAGTAATTTCGTCCATGATGACACTTTCAAAGTGAATTAATATTACATGTATATGTAATTTTACTACTTAGGGTAGTAGTATAAGTAAATAACAAAGTTCTCATTCATATAGCTGAATAATGTAATTCTACTAATAAAAACCAAACATTTTAAAAATCAGCGACAATAAGTATTTCTTGTAAAGCGGTAATCTTAAGAAATATTACATATTACAATATTTGTTTTGACAACAATCAAGTCCGGATCAGCTGAATCCAATGATTTCCAGTTTATAAATGTATCTTGTGTAGTTTCCAACTTTTAGTTGAAGAGAAACACACATTTCCTTTATATAATAGACTAGGAAAACAAACGATGCACAAAATTAAAATCGTCTGCATATTTTTTTTTTTTTATCTCCCCCATCCCACCCATCTCCAATTTAAAATGCAAAATTTTGAGAAAAACATTTATATAAAAATAAGATGCAGCATTTTTAGTTGTGTTTTCAAGATATTTTATAAGTGGCTTAGAGACATCTCAACCATTTTAACGATTTATAGTTGGACTTCAATTTTTTTTTTTTTTTTAATACATAGAAACATTAATATATAAACAGCTATATGCCTGTCTGTCAGTCTCCATATTTTCAAACTATCTCCTCCGAAACGAAAAGTCACAGAGCAGCGCAAGGGGCTTTTTTTTTTTCTTTTTTTTTTTTTACCGGCAGTTCTTTTATAGGTCTGTGACCAGATAAAATTGTGTTTAAGGAGTCAAAAAAATGGGTCAAAATTGAAAAAAAAAAAAAAAAAATTGCACATTCATCTTAGTTTATTTTTAATCGGTTCATATGCGTGTCATGTTGGTACAGTGGTAACGTCACCAGCTTTGAATGCTACAGTTTCGGGTTTGATTCTAACTGATGGCAGCAAATTGATGGAGATTTCTAAATCAATTAGTAAAACAAACTGGAACAAAGGAAGCAGGGAATAGATTAGACAATTCTAAGAACACATGCCACAATAGCATTTGTAGAAAAGATTGAAACTAGCAACATCACGTCTGTGAGAAAGGTTGCAGTGAAGAAGAAAGGATGGGGACAATCAAATTACAGATACGTTTCCGCAATTTATCAAGAACCTTCAAATAAATCAGTGATTCACCAACCCAAATATGACAACAGTGCTCCATACATGGTTAAATAGTAGATTTGTAGAGATAGAGAATAACCTCCGGTGTGAGAAAGTTTTTAAAGCGATAAAGAAAACTGCTTTTAAGAGAAGCAGAAAAGGCAACGAATTTAATATATGGACTCCACGAATGATTTGATAAGAAAAACCAAGAAGAAAAAAAAAGGCCAAGAAGTTTTAGAGTTGATTTCTCATTGAGAGCAAAGCCATCCATAAGAATCCCAGGAAAAAAAAGTTTATGAAATAGAGCCGACTGGCCGTGAACTGTAACAATAGCCATTACACCAATTTATTAAAAAATAAAAAAATAAAATTTTTTAAAATGATTAAAATTCTCATTCAACATTTTGTCCTGTTTGATTTTGGGAGATGGGTGGGGGTGTCGAGTGCCATTCTTTGCTCCAAGCCAAGAGGCCAATGATTCATCTACTTCTTGTTAACAAATAAAACAATTATAAGCTTTTAATTTATTGTATAACAATTTAAATAATTTTAAATAATCATCTATTTTTACATTAACAATAACTGCCAGCAAATGTCACATTTTAAAGATGTATTTACAATTGTAAGAATTAGATGCATTAAAAATAAAAGGAATGCAAAAGAACGTTTTTAAAACTAAATTTAAAAAAAAATTTATTCGTTGGTTTCATATTGGAAGAATTCATTTTAAAAATGGATAAAAATTATCTTTTGCAAGCAGCGACATTATATATTTCTCAGTTACTTTTTTGTACTTCATGCAAGTTATGTAAAAAAAATTGAATTCAGAGGTCACACATAGCCTTTCAGTTTATTGTCTAGCAGAAACAACCTTCCTACATGATTATAAACAAACACACACACACACACTTTAAGACCCATGGCTGAAGATTGAGTAGCTAAACGTTTGACTAACTCTTGAAATTGTAAAAGGTCAGATTCCAACCTAAAAAATCTTCTACAAGTAATTTATATATACAGTTATTTGTAGCAGTCTTGATTTTAAAGAGGTTGGGCATGTTTTCAAGGTTTTGTGAATTCATAATGAATATCTAAATTACATTCTTTTTTAAGTGATAAAAATTTAAAAAAAACAGAATTATGAAAACGTGTGACTGACTCCTGAAAATAAAGTACTGAACAAAAAATTATCTTTTACAGTAATGAATTAGCTCTGACTCCCAAGTCCTGTATAAATCTGCAAGTAAATTTTCGAAATGTATTTATTTTTAAGTGATTTGTTCTTAAAAACAATTTTTAGCATATACTTCCAAAGTACATTTAATGCTAAATTATATGCAAAACATTAGGAATCATGTAATTATAGTAAATTCATCACATGCATAAAAGAAAAAAAAATAAACTGATTCTCATAATCTAACATACAAAGTTATATTGTCGAATATTTAAAGTTTTATTTGGAATTAGTGTACAAAATTACTGACAATATAATAACATACAATTATATTTTCAAAATTACTTCGTTTGGCTCAGATAACTGATAATAGGAACATTTTTAATGACCTGAAAATAAAAATTACCAAGGAAGATAACTAATTTTAGATTAAAAAAAGAAAAAGGGTTGTCTACCTTAAGTACAAACAAATAAAAATAAAATGATTACCGCATCCCGACCAACACCAGACAAGTACAGCCAGTACAATATATCTTTATGTTATCGGTTATAGCCAGCTAAAGTACTTAACTTCTAGCGATGACTAAGCAAATCAATTTCTTCGCTTTTTTCTGCCTATATCTCTCCTGTGTATGTACTCTTTTTTTTTATGTTTTTCCGATCATTATTTCTTTTTATCATTGAATAATCATTGAAAAGTTTTTTGGGTCTTATTTTAATTTAGAATTATTGAAATTAGTTTGTTTTTTTTTTAAGAAATATTGAAATTAGTTTTTTTTAAAGAAATATTGAAAATTCTTTAAAATATTTTGGAAATATTATGTAATGGATTCATTTTTTTTTATGATGTTTGAAATTTTTTTTTTTATTGCAATAATTTTATTTTTATACATATATTTATTATTTTTAAATATTATATAAATTCAAAGAAAAAAAACAACTTATTTTTAAAATTAACAAAAACATATTTTTATAATTTCATAAACATTTCTTATAAAATTTCAACTAAAATAAAATCTATCTTTTAAATTTTCTTATTAAAAATGCAAATAAAGACTAATTGTGTTATTTTTATCTGTATAATTTTGTTAATTTTTATTGTATACTTCAATAATGTCCTTTTCTTATATTACAATTAATCGCTTCACAATAGAAATACTGAAGAACAATAAAAGTGAAGGAACTGATTTGCCTTGTCACCACTTCCAGTAGCAACTACACCAGAAGTCAGGAAGTACATTAGTTGGTTATAACCATGTTATCACAATAAAAATTGTTAAAAAAAAAAAACTGTGCTGCTGCTGTTTAGTTGTTTTTTTTCTTCTTTATTTGAAGTCTTCAATATACTATCAAACATCAAAATTGTCAGGTTATATAAAGTATCAGGTGTTCTTCATTATGATATTGAAATTTGAAAATCAAAATATTAAATTTCAAGTAAAAGCAATGGTATCTACTTAATTGTCATGCCACAGTAACACACATATCCAAAAATTACAACAAAAAAAAGAAAAAAAAAACCATAAGGTAGAAACTTAATTATTAATAAAAACAGTTTTCAAAGACAATTAGCGAAAATTGAGTTTTTGAAAAAAAAACACAGTTCGAATCTTAACAAAAATGGAGGGCTAATATTTTCTGAAAACTGAAAACCTTTGGCCAATTTAGCAGAACTTAATTTTCCCCAATCGTCTTTGAAAACTGTTTTCATTAATAATTAATTTTCTACTTTATTGTTTGTTCTTAGTTTTTGGATATTTTCATGACTGTGAGTGTGACATGACAATCAAGTAGATACCCAGTGTTTTACTTGAAATTCAATATTTTGATTTTCGCTATTATCATTATTATTATGAAAATGCACGAAAATATCTTTTTACTAATTATTACTATTACCAACAAATTATCTTAAAAGGAAATACTGTTGGGAAATTCGTCAAAAACAATTTATTTTGATTTACTTATTAATTTCTGACCACTTTGTGTTAAAAGAATTTAATATTTCAAAGAAGTTTAAAGCAATTTACATCATTGTAAATAGCGACTGTAAGTAAAATAATTTGCATCCAGCCATTTTGATTGTCGAATTATTTTGCTCCCAGTGGAGTAAATTGCTTTAAACTTTTTTTTTTAATTGAGTTCCAATCTATGGTTTCCTCCTCCACCTGTAAAACATTCACAAACAGTTGTCTAGTTACAACCACTGTCAACAATTTCTCCATCATCTCCCTATTTGTGTCTAAAACTAAATGCGAATTCCATGAACAAAGTTTCTTTTCTAGAGCTGTCCGCCTGTGGAACTAATAGTGCAGGGCTGCTTTCCACCTAACTACAATATGATAGCTTTCTAGTCCAATGTAAACATATTCTTGATCCTTAAGTCATCAAATGCTACCCAATTTCAACCACTACCGATTTTTACAATGTTGCCTCACCAAACACCTGACACTCACTAACTCTTATCCTTGATATGCGGTGACTCTTTTATAAAAATGAACTTAAATTCTTTTAATACCTTCTTTGCTTTTGATTAATATTATACTTATATTTCCTTTAAAATGATTTATGTCAGTAATAGTTATGATCACTATATATAAGTTTAACATAAATGTATTTAAACAAATATTGGACAGTAAATTTTTCTTAAATGTTTTTTAATAATTTGAGGATGTTTTCAAAAACATTAGGTGGTGAGGAAGACCTAAGGAAATATCAACTTAACTGAAGTTGACCGGAAGTAAACAATCATACCGCCCTGGGCAACATGTTTAATGGGAAAGGGACAGTCTGTCAGGTCAAATTGACACAAAAAATTTAACATGTAATCCCCCCACACAACCTGTCTGTCTGTGTGTGTGCACATTTCCCTACACAATAATTGTCAATTTTCAGTCTATAGACTCGAAATTTTATATACAGGGACTGAGATTTGGGAAAATATTTGTAATCCGTTTTCGGACAGAAATTTGGCTGTTAAGGGGTCAAAGTTCAACGATTTGATCTTTGAGAACTTTACCAAACTCCTCCGACAATTTTGAGTATAAAAAATTGAAATTTTAGATATAGGTTCCTTGGACATGGATCTAACTTAACTTGATTTGAGCCTAAAACAATAAATGTTAAGGGGTCATAATAGGGGTCAAAGTTTTAAAAAATTTGACCTTTGCGGTCTACCAAATTACTCGGACAATTTCTGGTCTAAACATTTGAAATTTTACATAAAGTGTATTCAGAGATAGGGCAAGCTTTTTAATCGGTTTTGGTCGAAAATTTGAGCTACCAATATATAAATGTATGTATGTATGTATGTATGTTTGCATGTCTGCCTAAAACTTTCGACAGAGGTGGCGGATTTTCACAAGATCAGTATTGTTTTGAAGCTCGACCCTTCAGACGACAAATACCGAAAAATTGGCTAAAAATTAATTTTTTCAACCTCAACTGGGCACTTTTCTACAGGGGGGGGGGTCGCTTTTTTCACCGATATTTTCGAAAGTCATCCCCTTTTTTCGATTGTCTAACCTTAATTTAAACCTACATCACTTCAGGTTTGGCGGTGGTCGTAAGAGCAAAGACGTCATGTTTTTTCCCCATTCTTTTCCTCCTTCGCGGTACGGATTCAAGCCTGCTTTCCTACTACCACTTTTTTTTTTTTGCTCAACACACACCTCCAAACACCCGGGCAACGCCGGGTTGAAATACTAGCATTATTTATATATATATATATATAATACAAAACAAATAAACTAAAATGTATGTTGTATCATTCATTCTCATTTTGGTTATTACAGGCAACTTTCTTTCTTTTTAACAAGAATTACTACTAATCAAGGTCAAGAGGCCACTCGAGGATAAGGGTTAACAAATGTAAGGTAGTAGTGTAGTAATTGTTAATGGTGTAGATTGGGTAGAATTTGGATTATTTAAGGGGACGGCTCAGCAAGAATGTTTACATTGGACTACTGGGGATTGCCTGTAAATTTAATATTCCTTTGACATTTCCTCCTTTGGAGGAAGCAGGTTCAACTGACCTAGGGTGGATGCAGTACAACAAACAGTTTTGGACGTCAATGTAACTTGACCTTCAGGTGTATCTTTTTCAACTTGAGAATCTTTTTTTTTTGGAATTTTGAACTCTTTACGTTGAATTCTGAAACCTATATGGAATCATCAACTGAATCAATCCCTAATACATGTTAAAATGTTGTGAATATAAAAACCAAGATGAGAATAGTCCGAATATAATACAAAGAATCAATCTTAGTGTTAAAAATCCCAAACTACAATTTATTTATTTTAAACTTTAAAGAAGGAATTAAATTTTATTTGACGATTTTTATTCATTAAATTGACAACTTGTACATTTGTTTATGGATCATGATCCATATTAAAATATCATAATGCTTGAATAATTAACTCTGTACAATATCGATAACAATAGCTGTTTTTTTGTTTTGTTTTTTAAAATATTTTTGAAAGGTCAAGGATTCTCTAATTTAGGATCATTCTTGTATGCTGAATTAAAAAAAAATATATATATATATATATAATAATAATGTTAATATACAAGGATTATTCCAAAAGTAAAACCTACTATTTTTTTTTTTTTTTTTTTTTTTTTAAACTCAAAAAGTTGAAGAGCTTTGAAAACAAGAGTGGTACTATTAAAAATAGCAACCTTTTGTGCTCCAGAATTTATTTTTTCTACATAGTCACCACCATTCTCAATGCAATTTTGCCAGGAATTCAATGACGCATTTCTGCTTTTGATGCACGTCGATGACGGGTTGCTTTGAGTCTCACACCACCAATATCTAGATAGGTCGTGATCACGCAAGTTCAGTCATCCTAACAATGCAACTTTCAATCCCATTTAATTCATTTACACGGAATCCAAAAAATATGAGGCATTACTTTTGGAACATCCCTCGTATATCATTAATTTTCTTTGGCTAAATCTGGTTAAGTAAAGATAAGTTTAAGTTTTATTCCTGCATTTATCTTAAGAGCACTATCATCCAAGAAATTACAGAACATTTTTGCTACAGCTTGTCAAACGTTACTTTAAACGTTAATGTAAAAAGAAAGAGAAAAAATATCTAGATCTACATTACAATGGATTAGAAAGGTACGAACCATCAAATGATACCATTATATCCAAAGTTAAGCAACATTGTCTAGTCAGCATCAGATGGGTGACCATTTGAGAATAGCAGACACTGTATATGTATGCAGGTGCATTGATAACCATATCATATACATCTCTCTCTCTCTCTGGCAGTCCGTCGATTTTGACGATGACGCGAAGGTCAGTTAGTGTCCATGTTGAAGGTGTGATGTGAGTCCGATCGGAGCTCTGAAACCCCGGCCGCAGATGTGACACTAGGACCCTCCCCATGTTGGGGCAGGCAGTGCACCTCTGAATAGAGCTGCCCGGTCACCGGAGGGGAAGGCAGTGCACCTCTGAATAGAGCTGCCCGGTCACCGGAGGGGAAGGCAGTGCACCTCTGAATAGAGCTGCCCGGTCACCGGAGCTGCTGCCCTGAAATGCTGTCGCTCTTCAGCAAAAGCACAACCATCATACTCCAATCGCCTGACTGCAGAGATCACGCCACGGCTTCCAGTCCATCAAACCTGCCGGTACGCCCTCACTCCATCTCCACAGGATCTTCACCTCTCTCCCAGCCTAGGCAAAGTAGGAATAAGCAGCTTGCCCAGTACTGCTAGCGCCCTCTCCACTGAAAGCAAAAGTACAGAGGCAAGGACGGGTCAGGACATTCTACATACATGCAATTAGCCGCATCCGATGGCTGAGGTAGACCAGAGTCGAGTTGTACATCACCCTTGTTGACCACGTCGGCACTGCGGTGCTGGTTCATCTGCTGCGCAAGCCGTTGGGATTCCTTCCTCATCCGCCATGAGCATTGTTGACCAGGCTTGGATTTTTGTGACCCTAAATAGGGGAGTTAGAGGGTATTACACCTTGCCCAAAGGTGACCCAGCACTGCAACGACTAAGGGGTAGTGACATTCTCCCCAAAAACCCTGGAGCTCCACACCAGGGCCTTGTTGTTGGATGTAGTTTCACGTCATAACCAGCCATTAAAAAACATGAAAAAGTCACAGAATCATTGCTGGAGCTCAGAATTTGTCAACATTTCACCTACGTCTACTGGCATAAGATGATTCAGCGATCATCAAGCAAAAGATGCTTATTTTAGAGTCAAACACATAGATTCCTTTTTTGTTATATTCTTAATAACATCTATTAGAAATGTTCTGTAAAATTTCAGTAAATAAATCAACCCAAAATTTGCATTTTATTTGCCTTCAAATAGATTGGAATTTAGCAAATTCTGATACAGGCTTAGATTTCAAAAACTTGATAGTGTGAGGTATAATTAACATGATTTTCTAATGTAGAGCAATAAACAGGTTCTATATCAAGTTTATATGCGAAATCTGAAAACAGAGCAGACTAATATAATAAAATACTTTGACTTTTAAAATAAGAGAGAACCATCATAAAAACCCAGAAGAGAGAAGTAAAAGGTCTGGATCTGTATAGCCACAGGCGAATCTTTTTTCAGCTTGAATCTCATAGTTTATCTAAGATTTAAAAAAAAAAAAAAAAAAAAAAAAAACGATTTTGTGTCTTAAGAAAATTTTACTTCAAGACTATTCAGCAGTTCAAGACTACAAGAGCTTAAAATATGACCACTAACCTTAGTCGCCAATGCAGATGTCCAACATCAGTGCAAGTGAATCCTTCAATAGGAACATTGAACTGATATACACTGCAATTGCACCAGATCCTCTCCCTGGTTAGTACAAACACTGAGGAGATAAGTTAACAGTGTCGTTCTATGATCAAATTAGATATGAAGCCCAACTCTGGTCTGCAGGTCTTCAGTGTCTGTGATTGACTGTCTCCCATAATTATTTTTCCACACTTGATTGCTAGGCATGTTCTATGAGACATTGTGAACTCTCTCAACTGAGTGGGATTAGTTTTGTAATGTGCATGAGTACAGGTTAGCTAATATGATAGGCACATAAAAAAAAAACGGCTGAATGTATACTAGCTTAAACATTGCAGTGTTAACACTCAGAAGTACATTAACCTATATGAAAAAGTTATGGGGTTTTCAAAGTTTGTAAGTAAATGCATGTAATTGGTCGCTTGACAAAAACAGGCAAGATACACATTACCAAATCATTAATTTTTTTATGATGTCAATACAAGTGTTCAAAAAAAAAAAAAAAAAACTTTAGATTTGCATAATTCGATGTTTTATAAATTTAAAGAAAATAACATTACAGAAATATTTTTTTAAATGCCCCTTGGGGGAGGGGGGAATCTACAAAAAATAATAAATAAAAATACATTCATCATAGTTACTTTCTCATGCAAATAACTAAGAAGCATTTTTTTTTCTAAAAATTTTTTAAATGCCTCTTTTTATGGTAAAAGCCAGATAAAAGATGGAAGTTGACACCCAAATACTGTATCAAGATCTCACAAGGAGCAGGTATAAATTAATCCAACTAAATTTCATCAATATTTCAGTATTTTTATGCTTTCAATAAACATTTTAGCAAATCTGACTATTCTATCTGAATTTACTTTTAAGGTGAAGAGAGCAAGGCAGAACAAATTTAAGTGCATTTATATTTTTCAAAGATAAAAACATTAGGTGGCTTGAAAGTGATTGATGTGGCACACTGACACACCACTTAGCAAGAAGATTCTTTCACATTCCTTGTACACTAACACACACACACATATAATATATATATACAGACATACATCAGGTTAAAGTTATTCAAAAGTGATAACTAATGAATTTAACAAAGTTATTAAGAGTGCTCAATAAAAGAGCAAGATTTATTTTTATTAATATAAACAAATTTAAATAGTCGCAACACTGGACATGTTAATGTTTCAGACAAATGGTTGGTTAAAGCTAGAAGCCCTCATCAGGTGACTTAATAAATGGTTGCTTTCCACAAAAGAAATAATTATGCGAGATATATATATATATATATATGGATCAATTAGATTTCAAAGACCCCAGAAATAAGCAAATCTGAATGGCACGAATTTAGGTCCACACCAGTTTCTTCCAGTTGACTTCTGGCCACTGTAAACATATGGATAATAAACCCGAATCGTTTGGGGTTTTTTTTTTTTCATGACAAAGTTAATTTTTAATATAAAGAAATAGTGAAAATGAACACAAAAAAAAATGTACATATTTTTTAGAATTATAGTAATTTAAATATAAATGGAATAATCGTGGAGCATGGAGAAATTTGAAAATTAAAAATTAGGATGCTGAAAACGTACAAAACCCATAAAACATAGAATCTTATGTTTTGACAAATAGGAACACAATGTTTTTGTTTTTTTATTAAAACTTATTGTAAATAATAAAAAAAAAATTAATTTAAAAAACGCACTAAAAATAAATATTTAATAGCCCCCTCTTTTTCTTTCTTAAAATAAATATTTCATTATAAAGAAAAAAAAAAAAATCAAACACCTCGTTTATTTATAGTTGTGCACAGGTGGACTGGAAGAAACCGATGTAGATCTGAATTCATCTGTTTCTGTGATCTTTGAAACCTATACACAGACACATCTGCAAGAAACCTCTATACAACAGCAGAGTTAGATACAAGATCTGTTTTTAATGTGAGGAAACCCAAAGAAGGGCACTCTGGATTGGGGCAAAAATTTCAATTGCTTCAGTTAAGAAAGATTTCTCCTTAACTGACCGAGAACAGAAAAGATGAAGTGTAGTGCCAGAATAGCTACTACACTTTACTCCTTATGCTGTGTAACTTAATATAAGCTGCCTTGGCTAATATACCTTTTGTTTATTGTTCCACTTTCATTTTTAGATAAATATTAGGAGTGGTGAAAGCGCTGAAATTAAAGGTTTTGTTTAAAAAAAAAAAAAACACAACCTTCAACTTGGCCTGCTTCCAGAATTCGCCCTTGAAGGCAGACAAATCGATATCAATGATTTTCCTGTTCAGCATCCAGGTGAAACCATACATGTAAAATAGACTTCTTTTTTTTTTTTGTACAAACAAAATCTATACTACATTTGAGTGCAGATTGGATGAAATTGGAAACAAAGCCTTATACCAAAATTAAACAACTCTTAGTAAAAATTTTACAAGAAATACAACGGCATATTTATTTTGTATTAGAGTGTATTGCAATATATATTGTGGGTCTTAGTATCAGATATTAACAATCTTATAAGATAAGATTTTATTTCAGAATTATAAAAATTAAAAATAAAAGAAAAAAATAGTAATTCAGGGCTAAGAACAGGAGTGCACAGAATCAGTCATTGCCTGGTAGTGGATGTGGTAGTGGGGGGGGGCACAGTCCTTGCAAATAGGCTCCTATCTGCAGAAAAAAAAATCTTGTTTCTTTGACAGCTTGTGAACTTTTGTAAAGAAATGGTGTCCTAATTTAATATCTACTAGCAGTTCAACCCGGCTTTGCTCGAACCCTGTGTACTGTTCATAACTTGCCATACGCGTGAATACACTTTATGTAAAATTTAGAAGAAAAAATTGTCTGAGTAATTTGGTCGAGACCGCAGAGTAAAAATATTTTTTAACTTTGACCCCAATTTTGACCCCTTAACATTTATTGCTTTGGTCTCAAATCAAAATTAAAAAGTTTGATCCATATCCAAGTAACCTACATCTAAAATTTCAAGTGTTCAGACCCAAAATTGGCAGAGGAGTTTGGTAGAATCTGCAAAGGTCAACCCTTTCAACTTTGACCTTTTGGTAGCAACATTTTTATCCAAAAACTGATTAAAATGCTTGCCGCATGTCTGAATACACGTTATGTAAAATTTCAAATGTTCAGACCAAAAATTGGCTGAGTAGTTTGTTTTAGACCGCAAAAGTCAAATCTTTTGAACTTTGGCCCCGTGGCAGCTCAAATTTATGACCCAAACCGATTAAAAAGCTTTTGAAGTTATATCAAAGGGCTCTTAAGGATAGACGTTGTACTCTTTATGGTTACTTCCTGTATTTAACTAGTTTGGTCGTCCACAAATTGTTTCCAAGCATTTTAAGATTTTTTTTTTTAATTTTCATATCAGTTCGTTCTAGCTGTGGATGTCTAATGCCAGACATTCACCCACTATCTCATACATTCCAATCGAGAGATCTTTTTAAGATTCTAACCGTCCCTTTAAGTGCACTCGTTTGGATCTCTTTTGCACTTGGTTCACTGGATATATTTGCTTTTTGAAATTCTTTTTTAGGAGTCCGGTTGATCTTAGTGAAATGATGGAGATCTTCCTAAGATTCCATTTTTTTTTTTTTTTTTTGTCATACATAAGACTTTGGTATTTCGTTATGTTTTCTCTTACAGACCTGCTTAACTCAGCATCATTGGGGGGGGCACTAATTTCTACTAAGATTGTTTCTTTCTCGTTCTTGTCTTGTACACATTTAATAGCTCAGTTTTCCAGTTTTCCAGATTTGCAGAATCATAGTTTTTTTTCTCTCCGTTTAATTTTACTTCATCTGCAGTCCTCAAAATATCAAGTGGCATTTTTCTGCGATTAACACTTGATCTCTATACGAGACGCATAGATATTCGAATATTCCATTACACTTTTCTTTTATCTCTCAAACGTTGAGATATTAAAGAAGTTATGAAAACAAGTTTTCCTCTCACTTATTGACCAGTTAACTATGCTATAATATATCTTTCTTTTGGTCTCTTAGTCTTGCTTGCTAGATTCCAGGACAAGAATTCATCTAGTCTGGTCGAATATCTAGATTAGTGTTGTCACTATAAGCAACATTACTCAGAGAAGGCGCACCGATTCTCGTCTAAGCCAATGTAGGGTAACCATACAGATGGGATTTTATTGGAGCTTTGCATACTATGTTACTTTGAATATTTAGTCAGGGTTTACTCGTAGGGAAAAGTATCATCATGCCAGGTTATCCAGAGAAAAAAAAACAGTTAAAAGTACAAAACTGCTAAACAAAGATTCATAAAGTTAGTATAGTCTTAATCAGCATTGTTCGTGATAAATAATATCTAAAACTAGCGGGGGGGGGGGCAGTTTTGCTCGGTCATGAAATATGTTGAAATATGATATTTTAATTTATCCAGATTTCATATATATTATTATAGAGTCGTGATTTCAAAAGTAAAAAAATAAGTATTTAGGTGCCATTGGCTAGAATCGAAACTGAAAGCAAAACTGTAGCATTCAAAGCTGGTGACGTTACCACTGTACCAACGTGATGAACTGATTAAAAATAAACTAAGATGAATGTACAAAAGTATAACATTTCTTTTTAAGTCTGACCCCTTAAAAACTATTTTAATTTGCTAAAGACCCATAAAAGAGCAGTCCAGAAAAAAAAAAAACATCAAATCATTTGAAATCCCTCTGCGACTTTTAGTTTCAGATGAGATAGAGTTTGAAAACATGGAGACAAACAGACATAAGCAGTTTTATAAATTAGATTTAGAAAAAAAAAAAAAGGTCAACTGGGTCAGATTTTGTTAAGGGGTAAAACAAGAGAAGAGGGGGAAAAAAAAAACAAAAAAACAGACGGATAGAGAGAGAAATTTTAATAAAAATATTAAACACTTTTACCCTGGGGAAACACCTGGTAGTCCTGCTAGTTCAATTAGTAGTTTAAAATGCACATAGATTGTAATCTCAATTTATCTAATGTTAGGTAAGTGTGTGTGTGTGTGTGTGTGTGTGTGTGTGTACGTATAGGATTCACTCCCACACTAATTAAGTGACTTATGAATTTTGGAATTTTGTAAAGAGTCATAATGTGGACTCTATTTAGTTTTAAGCAAAGATGGTAAAATGGGAGCAGGGACCCTTTGATAAAATTCAGATACCACTGATTTTTGTAAGATGGTTCGAACAAAACTTTTAATTGAAATAAAAATGTTTACAAATATTTGAAAACAAAATTCATTCTCCAGATAGGTAGGAAAGTAACTTTCTTTGCCTTTGGTAACAGTTATTTGTTGATTATTTGCTTTTTTTTTTTCCACCACCCTATTTTGATAATTATAATGCACTATTGCCGAAAACACATTGTAACATCTTTACAAAAAAAAAAAAAATCAATCATAAATAATTACTGTTGCTAATATGTTGTTTCAAAAACGAACACTTAAAAATAACAATAACCTAATTCATAATCAAAATCCACAATCACCAAGAAATAACAGAAAATAGATCACCGCCAAACAGATTCATTGTAATAAGTGGGTTGAAAAATAGTTGATAAGCAACACAAGAAAACTTGATAAAAAAGGTTGTTTATTATTATTGACCGAAGATGCATTCGACTTTTTGTTACTCAAGCATGTAATAGTTTATGAGAATTCGTTATTAATTATTTGCAGTCTTGATAGATAAATATTTTTTTACTATGAAAAGGATATTTTCTAAATCAAAAAGAGAGTAAATTGAATGGTTGTTGCATTTTAACACGGATCCAACATTATTTCTTAGCAAGATTTTTATACAAAAAAAAAAAAAAATTAACAAATATTTGTTTTTTTCTGCTGAAAGAAAAGGGTATTTATTACCGGTCGTTTAATCACCAAACCATCCACACATACTTTTCAAAAGCAACAGAGCATGGTCGCATTCCTGTTTTTTCCTATCTGGGTCAATTAAGTCTTTTTTAGTCTGTAGCTACAACCAGCTGCTATGTGCACAATTCGTTTAATGGTCGCCCAAAAAATCTTGCAAAAGTTCAAAAGATTAACGAGTCTTGCATCTTGTTTTAAAAGTTCCTTTTTCGCTGACATATAGTTAAAAGTTTCTGTCACACCGACAAATGCTTTTTTTCTTTCCTCTTTCTCCAATCCTGCTGTGACGTCACACTCTGGCCGTGGCTTGGCCATTTGCATATGTGTCAATGGTTTCATTGGGAAGTGACAGTGGTCTAGTGGTTAGCAACACTGACTGATGACTTGAGTGTCCCAAGTTCAAATCCAGTTCGTTCCACAAAAATCACTTTTACTTAGTTTTTTTAATTAAGGAGCACCACTTATCAAGGTCTATAGGCCACTCGAGGATGAGGGTTAAAGAGCGTAAGTAGTCAATGGGACAATATCATAGGAATCGTTAGTAGTATAAATTTGAGAAATTGGATTACTTAAGAACGGCTTATCAAGAATTTGTTTATGTTGGACGAAGGCGACAATGGATGTTGGCAATCTTCTCATAGTCCCTCCTTTAAGTACCTGATATCTTTCTAGCAAGAATTCTGACTAGGAAATTATCAGGAAAAACAATTCCAATAATAGAATCTTCAGATTCATAAGATATGATGCTGAATGGCTTCATAACAGTGGTAGTTCAAAATAAAATAGGAAAACTTATTGATGTAGTTTTTCAATAAGAAAAAATAATTAGTGTACGCCAAAAATGCCAGAAAGTAAGAAAGTAGAATTTTAATAAAACATAAAATTAATTTACTACTTGGAGTCAACGAACTTCAAGCGACATTTGCATCAAGCCAGTTCATCGTAGATTACCTCCCTTCTTCTAATATGAAGATATCATGCGGGTTTTGTGGTCCAGAGTTTGTTGGCTTAATAGTTTTTCTATTTTATTTTGGATTGCCATATTTCATAATGTATCGTTTTATAAATAAGCATCCAATTTTCTTGACTTAAAGGTATCATGGAAAGAAACAAAAACGGAGTATAAGTTAAAGTAACATGGACATATTTGATAATGCTAACAGAATGATAAGGGATTTCATTATAGATTGAATTCACAGATGATGCATTTTATCTGTTAACATAAACAGAAATACTTTGAAATATTTATTTGCACAAAATATAAAAATACATAATGAATTAGGCACACGGCTATTCAAAAGTGTACTGTAGCAGAAACAAATAGAACTCTTTTCTTGTGCGTCAGTGCCTCCCCCGACTGTGCGATATGGCACATACTGACCAATCAGAGGCATAGCACAGGGATCTTCCTTACCCTCTTAAGGAACTATAACTGCTTCCATCCCGGACAAGAAAACCTCTTCCTTTTTCCAGCGAGACGTCAAAGAGAGCGGACCTGTTTCCTCACACTCTCTCTCTGCCTACATCGGTATCAACGGTCCCCACTTGGGAATAACTACCGGGCAAAGGCAGACGAGTTCTATCCCAGCTATATCTAAATGGCATCTTGCCTTACTTCAATAAACCTTTTCCTTGCAAGTTTTACAAAGTCGTTTGTTCGTTATTCAGTAGCTTGTGTTGAAATATTTATTTTATTAGGGAGTGCCCGAAAAGCATTAACTCAACTCCCTAAAGTACCACTGTACCATCTCCACAAGTGGGGCCTAGACACCTCACCTTTATGTCCATGTGGAGAGATACAAACGATGCACCACCTTAGGGAAAACTGCCGATTGGGTCCTCATTGCTCAAACCAAGACCTTAAGGAGGCAAACAGCACCGCAATGCGATGGGTTAATTTCTATTGTGATAAGATATGATGATGAAAAGTGTGGGGAGAAATGGGCGTCGGTGGTCATCCTTGGTCTTTAATACAGGGTGACCCCCCCACCCCAAAAAACGGCCCCCAACTCTAATTAGGCCCAGTTTCTTACTGCTTTGTCTGAATGAAATGAAACTTTGGTCATAACTAGTTTATTATATTCAAAACATCACATCAAAACACTAGGGTATTTGGCCTTTTTTTCTCCGTTCTACAGCATATGTTCTAGATGGCCTCCATTTAGCTTTTGTTTTTTTGTTTTTTGAGTCACCCTATACTTAAAATTATGTATCCTACTCTAAAATCGGTTATCACAATACCACATTCACTCCAAGGGCTGCCCTACTTCAGATAAACTCACATTTGAAAGTTTTATAGATACATTCAGCAACGTTACACAACAAACTTAAATGACAGTTTTATTTTATTAGTTTTTAACTTTTTTTTTGTTTTTTGGTATGGGGGGGGGGTAAAAAGAAGTTTAGAGTTCTATCAAAATGTGTACAGAATAAATGTCAGCTGGACTTCAACCTCTGTCCCATCGATGAAATGTTGCATTCCTCTGCCTGTTTGACAAGTATTTTAATGGTAAGTGCTCCGACGAACTTTAAGCCCTTGTAAGCTCCCACTAAACGTAAATACCCCCAACAAGCAGCTAAATCCACCCCTACACAGTAGATCCCTACATGCCAGAAACCTTATACCTACTCTAATAGTTTCTTTCCTCGGACTGCTAGACTTTGGAATTCTCTTCTGGGTTCCTGCTTCCCTGGCTGTACTGACATGCAGAAGTTCAAGTGTAATGTAAACAGACATCTTGCTGCTTAACTCCATACATAGTACCCTGTAAATTATGTTCCAGATAGTAGCTCTCTACATCAAAGTAGTACTGTGCTTTGTTGGGGGGGGGGTGAAAATGCAATAGAAACAAATAAATAAAATAAAAATAATGTCCAATTTATCATTTTTGCAAACAAATATAGCAAAGTTAAATTTGGACATTTCTTTAAAAGACTGAATATCGACTGCTTTCACAGACGTATTGCTTCATGCTTCATATAAATAACTAGCAGTCCTCCCGTTAGTTTTAATGTGGACATATCTTTGAGAAACACTAGTGGGGGGAGTGGGCGCCCGGCTTTGCCCGGTCGTAAAATATGCTTAAATATATTTTAAATTGTCCAGATTTCGTATATATTATTATAGAGTCGTGATATCAAAAGTAAAAAAAATACGTACTTGATGCCATCAGCTAGAATCGAAAGCAAAACTGTAGCAGTCAAAGCTGGTGACGTTACCACTGTACCAACGTGACATGCAATATGCATATAAACTGATTAAAAATTAAAAAATAAACTAAGATGTATGTACCCAATGTGGTGCTAGTGCAGAGAGTGATCCGCGCTATTTTTTAAATCGTATTTCCAAGTTTTATTAAAGTTTCATGATATGTTTTTTTTTTATTCAATTGTAAGGTTGAAGTATAGAATAGGTAAAAAAACACCCTCCCCTCCCCATGTTAAGAATGGCTTTTTAAATAATAACGTTATTATTCACGTCCGGATCACTCTCTGCACTAGTACCCAAAATGTATAATGATTTTTTTTTTCAATTTTGACCCATTTTTTGACTCCTTAAAAACTATTTAAACCGGCTAAAGATCCCTAAAAGAACGGCACATAAAAAATCCAATCATTTGAGGCCCCTAGCGCCGCTTTGTTATTTTTAGTTTTGGAGGAGATAGAGTTTTTTAAATAGATAGACAGACAAATTTTTAGTAAAATAAAGTCTATCGCTATTGACAACAAATATTGCAGCCATGAACAAGTAATCTAAAATATTCGTCCCGAGTTATGTCCCCTGTGTGTGTGAACTTTTTACTGTCTACTTTATAACTACGTCTAAGAAAAATGTAAGGTAAATGTTTCGTTTAGGTCCACCCCTACAGGGATGAAATGTGGAAAATTCTGTGCAGCTTAATTACCATATATTTTCATAGAAAAAAAAAGGGTACTTGTTAAGATAGATTTAAAAAAAAAAAAATGTCGTTTTAAGCAAAAACAATAGTACATCCTTAATTGTCATGTCGAAAATAGTGATATATCCAGAAATTACGATAATTCATCGAGTAGAAAGTTGTTTATAGTTAAAAAGTAATTTTTTATAGAAAATTTGGTATAATTACATTTGGTAAATGTTTCGTTTAGGTCCACCCCTGTAGGGAATTGTCAGGCAAGAATGCGTAGAATTCGTGTTTCCTTTTGTTTTATTCAAGCCTAAGGATTCCACACAGTACCCAGGGTTGAAATACGGAACATTTTGTGCAGCTTAATTGCCATTTATTTTCATGGCACACACACACGTGGTACTTATCAGAATACGGACCGTGCTGAAATAATGACGTTATTATTTGAACCATTCTTAACATGAGGAAGAGGCGTTTTGTAACTAATCTGTACTTTCATCTAACAATTGAATTTTATAATAAAAAAGAAAAAAAACGGGATAACGTAAAAATTAAATTTGACTTGAAATCTCTATAAAAAAAAAATAACACGGTCCGTATTCTGCATAAGTACCTTATATATATATATATATATATATATATATATAGTGCTATATTTGAAAACAAACTCTTAAGAACAAAAAATAAAATAAAATAAACGTAGCACTTAATACACTTTGATACATTGTTCGCAATATGAAACAGGATAAAAAAAAAATACTCTTCCCATTTCGATCACATGTCATTACAAATTAAGTTTGTTTTGTTTTTGTTTTTTAAAAAGAAAGTTAATTTTTTTCTTAATCAATTTATGTTTACGTCGTATTTTGTACGGATGCCCAACAGGATGCAAAAGAAACACGCTTACATATTTCAAGGAAGTTTCCAAATAAAATTTAAAAAATCAAAAATCAAAGATAATATAAACAAAACCATAAACATGCAAACGTTCGAAAAAATAAAACAACAGCCGATGCTTCTTAATGACATGCACTCTAATGAGCAGCATTCCAAAAACTATTTAGGATCAACATTAAGAGAAATAACAAAGTAACTTACAGTATAATGATAAGAATACGTTTCACATGGACTGTAACCTCAATATGGCGAGATTTAGGTTATTACCGCCAAAAATAGCCTCAAACCTTGCTTATACTGTAATAGTATAACATTTTTTTTTTAATTAAAATAAAACACATTAATATCTGATTATATTCCTATAAAATATACAAAGTTTATTATAAATAATAATATTTTACAATAGTAATATAAAAATTAGTAGTTTTATGTCAGTAAGAAATTCGCCTGGTCCTAGGATATTTACAGAAATTTGGTAAATGATTGAGATCAAATGATTTTCATTCATGTTTTGGCATATGTTGTTTAAAAGAATTTAAACCGATATCAGCAATTTAATGCCCGTTTTTAAATTTTCATTCTTTATTTTTAATAGATTGAATTTTTAAAAGCATTAGCATTTAGGAGATTATATATATATATATATATATATATATATATATATATATATATATATATATATATATATATATATAATAAAATTAGGATGAATAAAAAATTTCAATGGTAAGGCAAATCTATCTGGATGAAAAAAAAAGCTCTAAAGAGAAGCAAACAATAGAATAAAAAACCCTTATTGACTTAATAATGTAATAAAGTTTCTATGTAACTTTACTCTTTATCTTTTTAACTCGTACTATCTATCTATATATGTGTGTGTGTGTGTGTGTGTGTGTGTGTGTGTGTGTGTGTGTGTGTGTGTGTGTGTAAACACACTATGCACAATGCTTTAAGCAAAACTACAACATCCTTGCCATATATATATATGGCAAGGATGTAGTTTGCTTAAAGCATTGTGCATAGTGTGTTTACACACACACACACACACACACACACACACACACACACACACACACACACATATATATATATATATATATATATATATATATAGAGAGAGAGAGAGAGAGAGAGAGAGAGATAGTACGAGTTAAAAAGATAAAGAGTAAAGTTATATATATGGCAAGGATGTTGTAGTTTGCTTAAAGCATTGTGCATAGTGTGTTTACACACACACACACACACACACATATATATATATATATATATATATATATAACCCTCTCCAAACAATTAACAACAAAATAACCCCCCCCCCGCCTCCAAACTTAAGCGAACACCCAACAGGTCAAGGCATACTTACCAAGAAATCATCTCACCAACGCCAAAAACTTTAACATTAAGACTCGAATTTTAAAGTAACCCCCTCCTCCTACCTCCACATATTCCCCTTCTCCCCATGTATCCCTATGCCCTCAGTCACACCAGAAATAAACTTCCCAGACCCTCCCCCACAAGTTCCTTAAACTCCAAAACTAAAACATGACAGACATACCAAGCGCCCCCTCCCACCTTCCCCCTTGTTCCCTTCCTCTCTTTCTTCCGCCCTCCTCGCCCTCCCCCGACCTCATTCACTCTTTCACTCTTTCATCCCATAATAACGAACATTTCTGTAAAAGTCCTAGGAAGCTACAGACGGCCAAAAAAACGGCAGGGTAGCTGAAACAATAATGTAACTTAACAGACAGATACAGTAATAAAAAATAAAACGTATATATATATATATATATATATATATATATATATATATATATATATATATATATATATATATGATAGGTATGTGTATATTTATACATTTGTATGCGTATAATTCACTCTTAAGCTAATTAATCAATCATCCAATCATCATAAATTTTGGAATACACCTGTAAGGTATAAAGGTTGGTAATGTTGGTTATATTTAGTTTATTTGAGGTTTATGCAAAGGAGCAAAAAAGGAGGTGTAAGCCATCATGAAAAATCAGATATTGGAGATTTTTGTGACATTTTAGCATCAATTAATAAATATTGCCTAAGTTTCAGTTTCTGTAGGGTATTTTAAAGGCATAATATCGGTACAACCGTCCCTTAATCATAGCCTTAATCATATCCAGTTTGATGTCAGTTTTACATGCTAGCAGGTGTTGACAGCTTTAGGAAACTGACTTCCAAACTGATTTCCACACTAACCTATCTTTGACCAGGTTTTTATTTAACACCCTTTCTTTCAAGTCTATTTTTATCACTTTTACCCATGTTTTCCTTGACCTGTCCACCTGAACTGAACTTGCTACCTTAACTGTTCTACATCTACTGATTCAAGAACCTGTGGCAATACCATCCGAGTTTCCTGCATACATTTTCCTATACTGCCCAGACTTAATCTATCGCTCAAGTGATCAGAACTAAGTCAGTCTTTACGACTCACATTATGCATTCAGTGTATCATCCTCATATTATTTTTCTCTTCATGCAATGCATGTCCTCAAACCTCACTGACCAGGTTTCACTTCCACACATCATCATGTTGTTTACACATGCTGAGTAAACTCTTCCTTTAGCTGGAAATGGTAATGCTCTGCTGGTTAGTAATGACAGAAGTTCCATGAACTTACTCCACCCACTCCTAATTTTATCACTATAGTCTCCAATGGTATCAACAAGAAAAAATAAAATATCCTCAACAACTTCAATAGCTTCACCATCTACATTTAAGTTCTCATCCATCTCCATTGTCTTACATTTTTTGAGACAGAAACTGGTTATTCTCTCTCAACCTAAAATTGTGGGAACATGATGAGAATTAGCAGCGAACCGGATGTTAACGCATCCACCATGAGAGACAAAATGAAAAATCGTCTTTTGCACATGGCTCCACGCATCGCTTCCGCTTGGAAAGAAAAAAATAAGATAACCACAAAATAATTATCGACCAATGGCAGAGCTCCGCGCCTAAAATAAACACCTCACATAAAACAGTCACTGGGAGCCAGTTTGCCACTATAAAACGAGGGATTTGAGGGAACCAAAGAGAGAGAAGAGGAGATTCGCCCTGCTGCGTCAGTGAACGCATGGACAGATTCTCCCACCCGACCTAAAGAGATGAAGAGAAGAGAACTCGCCCCGCTGCGTCAGTGAACGTATGGACGGATTCTGTCACCAAACCTGAAGAGACATAATGAAGAAGAAAAAGAAATAAGGCACCAGTGAACTGAAGCCGATTATGCTTTCATGTTATGGGCCAAACGCCTTCAATTCTAAACACTGCCTAATTCATACAAACCAAAGAAGAGAGGAGGAAAAAGAAGACGAAGACGCCGGGCTGCTAGCTGCTGATGAAAAAGTCACCCGCTTTCCAGTTACAAGCCAGGACACGCATCACCGACAGCAGGATGACCAGCCTACCCTAACCATCTCCATCGTCCAAAAGATAAGTTACATTTTACGAACATTCATTCCTTGTCAATTCATACATACCTACAAACAGTTTACGAACATTCACTCCTTGTCAATTCATACATACCTACAAACATTTTACGAACATTCATTCCTTGTCAATTCATACATACCTACAAACATTTTACGAACATTCATTCCTTGATAATTCATACATACCTACAAACATTCTACGAACATTTTACCGTAATACAAACTGTCAAATATCTCCATCGGGCAATCCATTCTTCGTTAAATCACATTCCATCCTACGAACACTTTGCCTCTTCTAATACAAGTTGTTAGTAGTAAATAAAATCGGTTCTCAACCTTCAATATTCGTCTGTCTTTAATTATATGGAGTCAGAATCTACACACTTCCAATGTTGTTCATTACATGTATTCTTTATTGTGACCTCTATGGCATCCTTTCCCACCTCTAATCCTTTTTATAAACACAGAGACCATAAAATACAGTAAAACTCCTTTAATTTGAACTTCCTCTAAAGTTGGACTTCCTCTCATTTGGACTTCCTCTCATTTGAACTTCCTCTCATTTGGACTTCTTCTAAACCTGGACTTTCTTTAAACTTGAACTGTCTCGTCATTGAAATTGTATTAGCATATTTGATGCGGAGTTGCAGTAAAACTATTTACATGGTTTAGTCAGATATTGCGCAGAAATGTTAATATTGTTACTATGTAATTAATGTAGATTAGCTATTGATAACTAATTTACACTAACTGTAAATTTTTTTGTTTTCAGATTGCTATATTTAAAATAGTGCAAAACAACCCATCACAATGGCTTGCAACTCTAAAAGAAAACAAGTGACACTGACTTTACTTGAAAAACGTCAAATTATAGAAAAATTAGATGCTATAGTTGAAAATAGCGTTGTATTGAGAGATTATAAGATTGGAAGAAGTACACTGTTTTACATCAAAAAGAAAAGGGAGGAAATATTGAAGGCTGCCCCTTTCTCTTCAAATAAAAGACATGTCAAAAGAAAAACTCTTCGCAGACCAAAGCAAGTTGAATTCCATCGAATATTGCATGAGTGGTTTGTAGCAAAACGGAATGAAGGTATAGCAATATCTGGGCCCATGTTAATTGCTAAAGCAAAATCTCTTAAGGAAGAGTTGAATATCGCAGATGATATGAAATTCAGTGAAAGCTGGCTTAGGAGCTTTAAGAGTAGACATGGTATAAGACAATTAACAATGTCAGGCAAACAACGATACTGATCTGCTGATACACACACAGCATCAAATTATTGTGACAAATTCAAGACGATAATTGCCGATTATGGTTTAACACCAGAGGATGTTTACAACGCTGATGAAAGTGGCGTAAATTGGAAGTGCTTACCTACAAAAACATTAACCGGATCCGAGGAGCAGAAAATAAAAGGATTCAAATTAAATAAAGGAAGGCTAACAGTGATGGTATGCGCTAATGCTTCTGGAACTCATAAACTTAAGCTTCTTGTCATCGGCAAGTCAAAGTGTCCCCGAGCATTGAAAGAAGTCTCGCCTTTGCCAGTATTCTATTATTCTTCACGAAATGGATGGATGAATCAGCAGTTGTTTAAAAAATGGCTTTTGCAAGAATTTGTGCCAGTTGTCCAGAGGCGTTTTCTTGAATTAGGTAAACCTGATTCAAAGTGCTTGCTTCTGTTGGACAATTGTAGAGCACATCGTCTTGAGTCAGAACTAGTGTCATCTTGTGGGAATATTTTTGTGTGCTACTTACCACCTAATGTGACTTCTCTCATCCAACCTATGGCTCAAGGGATTATTTGAAACTTAAAATGTTTCTACAGAAATGATTTCATGATGAATACGATAAATAGTACCGTGAGTATAAGCGATTTTCAGCACCATTTTATTATCAAAGATGCCATATTTTCTCTCGCAAGTGCATGGAATCAAGTTCGAGCAAGCACATTAACAAAAGCATGGGGTAAATTATGCCCAGCACCAAAGGCTTCTGAACTGAAAGAATCAGAGAATACATCTGGTCTAGAAAAAATTCTTGAAACCAAACAGTTACCGACCAACCACGCTGTTCTTAAATCACTTAATGCAAATGATGTTGAAATGTGGGTGCAACAAGATGAGGAAACTACCGATCAATATCCTGAAGGCAGTAATGGTGATGAAAATAGCGGCAGCTCCCATTCTTTTGACCCTAATGTAAATAACCAAGAACACTCTGATGAAGCAATATCATGGGATGATGCAGAAAAGTCTATGGAGACGGTTATAAAATTTATAGAAAAAAGTCCTTATGTCAGTCCGAAGAGATATAATCATAAAGAAGCTACAGAACCAAGAAATTGTAGATTTTCGTGATCACTTACAGAATACAATGGCAGCGCCCGAGAGCTCAATCGACGAAAATAGAAACTACAATGAGACTCATTTAATGAATAACTAAAAAAACTGTATTTTACATAAATGTATGATTTCTGTAGATGATAACTTAGGTAATAAATACCTAACAAGTAAGAGTAGATTTAATTTATTTTCAATGTTTTTGCTCCTGGTAATAATATTTAACAATTTTTACTTGCAATATATCGTAAACTCAACTTAATATACACTTGAAGTATCATACAGCAATGAATTTCATTTGCTATTTCTTAAGTCTTAGAAAATTAAAGTTAACTGCAACTCATTTTTTATCACGAAACTTGAACAGCAACCTCTAATTTGAACGAAGCGGATGTTCAAATTATAGGAGTCATACTATATATATATATATATATATATATATATATATATATATATATATATATACTCCTGATCAAAAATTTAAAACCACTTGATAATCTTTAAAAAGAAACCCCTTTTTTAAGGATAGATTTTAAACTCCTGCAACTTAAGGTTACCAATGCTACAACCTAAAAGATTATGGAAAAAGAAAAAAGCCACAATGCTTACACGTACCATAAAAGACTGGCTCCTTTTCCACAAATTGAGGAAGACTTTCTTCGTTTTGGAAGTTTTCCAACACTACAAGCACTGATCATCACTTTGGTCTTGGTAACATTAAATCTCAGACTTTTACTTTCCTTGTTTGGAGAACTTTCCAGCATTGCAACCACTAACCACTGATCATCACTTGGTCTTGGTAACATTTAATTTCACCTATTTTCCATAGAATTCCACCCAAATCTTTAACAAGTAGACTTTCCATTGTTTCATATGCAAATAATACATTATCAGCAACAGTGTCTCTTCTTGGACATTCTGTACAAAACTTCCTAGAGCCGGGTTTCCCAAACTTTAAGACACCATGGAGCCCTTGACCAGGGCAAAGGTTTTTCATGGAAGACTAACAAGATAATTTCTAAAATAAATATGAAAAAAATTAATTTCAAATTTTAACACTAACTAATGATAATGTTTACAACCATTTTTATTTTTATTTTTATTAATCAAAAATTGTTTCATTTCTTGTTAATTTATTTTTTTATTTACTGAACCATCTCAAAACTCTTTACACTTGTAGTTATGTATGATATCTCTTTCTAGTAGAAAAGATGAATAATTAAATGTCTGCAGCTATTTAATTATTTCATATAAAGCATTTGGTCCTCTTTAAGAAAGGGTTTCTGGGGCCCCCCAGTCTCACTCATGGAACCCCAGAGCTCCATGGAGCCCACTTTGAGAAACCCTGTCCTAGACCATGCTTCTAAAACACAAATGAAAAGCAAGAGACTCAGTACAGAACTTTGATATACACTCGTGAGCAACAAAAATGGGCCAAACAAATTTTATACATTTTATTGCACTAAAAGCTATATTGACCAATGAACAATTGAACAAGGAAACTTAAAGGAGACTAATAACACAGAACAAGACATTTACTTTAATAAATGCTTAGGATGGAATCGCATTCCCTTTTGATTTCTTTAAAAGATCAATCCTTTTAGACATGCTCTCAACCAAAGTGGAACACTGTGAAGAGGAGATGCTATCCCATTCGCTTTGCACAACTTCCCACAGTTTGGCATTGTTAAAAAAAGTTCTTCCGGCCAATGCACGTTGTTCATAAGTGTATACTTTAACATTAAAGCTGCTACTAAATGTACTGTTAATCCTAACAAGACTTTGAACATTTTTATTTATTTTGAACAATCTTCATTAACCACTCATTTTCAACTAGTTTACTCAACTCCCACCAGACACCCTTTCTTGGCACTGTCAAAAGGTTTCTCTTGATCTACAAAAGCGAAATTCAGGTTCTTCTAGATACTTTCTTTATATTTATCCTAAAATAAATATAGAACCAGTGGTACTATGCCCAGGCATAAAACCAAACTGCATTTCATCCATGCTTATCTGACTTTTTATTTGCTGCTCAATTCAACCTCCTAACTTTTCTCCCGGGAATAAACTTTACTCTGTTTACTTTGTGAGCTTTCTTTTAAATCTCAGATATTTTCTGGAATCAAAATCTTGCAATGGGTTTTGCTCAAATTTGGAATAAGAATTCTAGACATGAAGTTTAGCATCATTGTATATTGAGTTTAATCTTCCTAAGGGAACATAATAGTCCTATAGCTACGTAAAACGAAGCTGTTAAACCTGACATAGTTGTATGAGACAAAAAGGAGAAAAAAATAACCTTAGTCGAAGTTCACTAATGATGATGGATAAAACAGAGCTGAAAGGGAAAATATAACAAAATACCAAGGTCTTATGTACCACATCTTAAGAAACTGGGGATGGAGCATCCTTAGAAAGATCTTCACCATTCCAGTAATTATAGGAGCAATCAGACTCATGAAAAAGAAGTTCAAAAATTACCTGGCAAATATACTCAATTAACTAAGTACCTGGTCCATCGACTTTAAGCCTCTGCAATTGCATCAAGTACTTCCCGTTTCCCCTTGCAACAATTCACAATTGTACTATTCCTAGTCTTCCAGGATAACCTCTTTTTTCATGATCTAATTTGTTAAGTCTGTGATCATCTCAATGTCTGTTTCACCCGCACCATTCGACATTACTTCAACATCGTACAGCTTCTCATACCATTTCTTTTTCAGTTCTTATAGCTGAAGCCAATACTGCTTCTGCAACTTTTAGATTTTTACAGTTCCATGGAAATTCATTATTAAACAATTTCTCGTTGTTCATCTTACTGTATCATATATATTTTCTCGATTCTTACTATTCTGAATATTGCTTCAACTATTTCTAAATTTTCATGATTATTTAACAATTTCTCATAATGGCATTTCTAAGCATCCCTCTTGTTAGTCATTTGTTACTAACAGTCCATTGTCAAGTAATCATCAATAAATGGCTTTCTCAGCCTCCTTCTTGGCTTTGTACATTGTTCTTCTTGCATCCCTCTGCCTCCAGATACACACCATTATCTTTTTATCCAATGATTTTTATGCTCCTGCTTTATCTGATAAACTTCTCCACTTCCTCATTCCACCACCATATCACCCTATGCCTTGAGGGCCGTTCCGTCAACTTACTAGTCCGGTCTGTTACATCCAACAGTGTATCTTTCAGCTTCTTCCGCTATTCTTTTGCACTTTCTGTAACGAACTTGGTAGCTGAACACGCCATCACTTGGCATTTAAACTCGCACGTCACATGTTCTTCATTCAATCTTTGTATATCATAAGGAAAAACTTTCTCTACCCATGAACTTTTTCTTACCAATGTACTTGAATTTGGATTAGAATAAATATAACACCAGTAACACTTTGCCCAGACATAAAACCAAATTGAATCTCATCAATACTTATCTGATTTTTTTATTTGCTGCTTAATCATTCTCTCAATCACTTTCAGGACTTTTTTTTTTTACAAAGTAGTCACCATTTATCAAGGCCCGGAGGTCGCTCGAAGATAAAGGTTAATGAGTATATGGTAGTCAATGGGACAATATTGTAGTGATCGTTAGTAGTGAAAATTTGGTAAATTGGAGTACTTAAGGGGACGGCTCATCAAGAACTTGTTCATGTTGGACTTGAAGATGGCCATATTGTAGTCAGTTGGAAAGCAGGAAAATGGAACAGAGTTCCACAGGCGTGCAGTTCTAAGAAAAAAGCTTTGTTCATGGAATCTACGTTTAGGTTTAGGCACAGATAAAGAGTGGGAGAAATTATTCATAGTAGTTTCAACTAAACAAGTGTTTTTCATGAAAATCAGGTAAAGGCGGACCAAAGATTGGAGCTCAGACGAGCACTCGCCATGAAAATAACGATAAAGCAGAGAAAGGAAAGGGCATCCCCTACTAGGCTACAAAGTCTACTTTGAACTCTGTCAAGGCAAGTTAAAGTGTTTCTAGCGGCTCCATCCCAGATGTGGCAGCAGTATTTTAGCCTAGGACGTACTTGGCTTTTATACAAATAGAGAATTGCATAAGCAGTGAGATACCTAGGAGGATGCCACCATTTTTCCAGCAGTCTTGACAAAAGATTTGATGTACATGTTCCATCTCAGACCAAGAGTAAAGGTCAGACCCAGAAGCTTGTCAAAACATGGAGCCTCCCCAAGACAAAAGCCATTCATTTCCATTGATGCCAGATGGGGATCAGAGTGTTGATGATGTAAAAATAGAAGCTTGGTTTTAGATGCATTAGAATTAACCAGCCACCTCTTTCCCCATTGCACCTTGTGCTCAAGATCAGAGGAGAGAGAATCAGAGAGAGCTTTGTTATTTACGGCTTTTAAAGTGTTGTCATAGATAGTAGTATCGTAAGCATAAATGTCTATGAATGATCTTAGGATGTGATTTGGGAGATCATTGATGTAGATTAGGGAGAGAGTTGAGCCCAGGATGGACCCCTGAGGGATTCCAGCATTAATACTGTGAACTTCTGATTTCTGCCCATCAACCACTACTCTTATGAACTTATCAGAGAGAAATGATTTAATAATTGAGAAGATATTTCCAGTTATACCGTAGCTGGAGATTTTGTGGAGTAGACCTTTATGCCAGACCCTAATCCATCAACTTTAAGTTTCTGTAATTATCTAGTGATTCCCATTTATTCTTGTACTAGTGGGGCTACCCAGCGTTGCTCGGGACCATATAAACAATGAAAAAATTGAAGCTGATTTTGAATATAATTGTTATTATTTGGAGAGAGGAATATTTAATGTGTATGTATCATTTACTATTTCAAGCAAAAGAATATTTTACCTACCCTAAGACGGCTATTACACATGTATGAAATAATTGTACCTTCCCTAGGACAGGTAATTTACAGAATGTATATGAAATAATTTTACCTTTTTGCGACGGGTGTTTTACAACACATTTAAAATATGTTTACCTACCTTCGGACGGGTAATTTATATACATATATGAAACAATTCTCTCGACAGATATTGTACAACATATATGAAATAATTTCTCTTCCCACCAAGGCTACCATAATTTTAAGAAAATTGAAATCATTTTTAGAAGAAGGATCATTAGGATTTCCAAATTAATACATGAATACATTGTATTGGTTAATGAGTTTGTAACCCTTGCTTCACTATAAATTTCAACATTACTGGGTTTCTTTCCGTCCTCACTATCGGCATTATTATTGTAAGAAAAATTATGCCATTTTTGGAAGATGTCTCAGCAGGATTTTAAAATTAATGCATAAATACATTAATACAGTAAAGTGATTAGACACGCCTTGTTCATTATCAAATTCCACATTATTCTGTTTCATTTTTGCCCCACTACCGACAACAAAATGTTTTGGAAATAAAACATTATTTTCGGAATATTACTCAGCACGCTTTACAAACAAATAAACAAATATGTTGAGAAGCTTTGTGATTAGGCAACACTTGCTTCACTACAAAATTCCACATTACTGTGTTCTTCCCCTCCCTACTACTTACACCATCATTTTAAGTCAAATGATATCATTTCTTGACCATAATAGAGCAGGTTTTCCAAATAATTACATAAATGCATTGATGCAAATGATCATTAGGCAACTTTTACTTTACCATAATTTTCAATATTAATATAGCTCTCCCCCCAACAACACATTAGTAAGAGAAACGATACCATTTCCAGAATATGATTCCATAGTTATTCCATATTTTTGGAATATGAAATTGTGGGAGATTGCATAGTGACTCCAAAATGGACATTACTCTCACCAGCCCCACCCCAAAGGTGAATGTTTGTTAATTCATAGAGAACTCCAGAGCACGTTCATGTGTCTTTCTACTCACCACTACAACTGTGACGTCATTCCCCGAAGTTAACATTGAAAATTCAGAAATATATTGTTGATCACCTACAGAAACTGATAAAATAACTGGGCTTATTATTTCATTACAAACACACCAATCAATTAGCTCACATTTCATTATTTCTCAAAATTCTTTGACATGTTGTTAATTTCGGCAATCTTTTTCATAATTTTAACCCACAATTTACCACCCCACTGTCCAAAAAATAAATTAAATAAATTAATATTTAAAATGTAAAATGTTGCAGCTATTTCCGGGACTGACTCTATATTCCCCAGCCCACTGTTAAAAATATGAATGAAATATAGTAATGTTTAACTCGTAAACGGTTTCGCCCATTTCCTGAACTGATTTCATATCCCCCACCCCACTATTAAAAACGTACATGAAATAATGTAATGTCTAAATCGTAGACTGTTTCAGCTTTTATATATTAGATGGAGTAATTTTGAGATCGTAAACTGCTTCAGCTCTTTCCGGGTCTGACTCCGTATCCTACTTCTTTTAAAAATATATATGAAATAAAGTATTTTTTAGATCATAAACTGCTTCAGCCATTTCCGGGACTTACTCCATATTCCCCTCCCTACCTCTTAAAATGTATGCTGTGTCGGTTATTTTGTATTTTTTTTTTTAGAAGGAGGTAATGTCTAGTAAAAAACTATATTACGCTTTCTTGGCCTTTTGGCTAAGATCAAAGTGTAGTATCTGTTCTGATGCAGCATTTCAGCGAAATCATCTACTGGCCTCCTCTCCATAAATAGAAAAAGTGATGGTAATGGCTGGGAGAATGAACAGGCACTAATTGACCACACCCCAACCTCACCTAAAAAAATGAAGGTTTGGTAATCCCTGGCGGCCTCCAGTGTACTTTTTAAAGCAACATAATCATGCTTGCCCCCCCTCCCATCACCAACACATGACGTCACTTCCGGAAAATGACTCAGCAGTTTTTCAAAATGCATGATTTCATTTTAAATTGTTTGTATTTTTTAAATATGGGTACTACACTGTAGAAGCACCTTATTTAAAATTCATGCTACTCAAAAACTAAATATTTCAAAGTGCAGTTAGTGATTAGGCAACACTTGTTTTACAATAAACTAATCAAGAAATTGGATTGAGAAACAGATACTGAATGTTAACTAATACTAAACAAAAATAGAGATAATTCATGTCAGTTTCGTATTTAATAAATTGTTAGGTGAAAGTACAGAATAGTTTAAATAATACCCTCCCCTCCTCATATTAAGAATGGCTTTCTAAATGATAACATTATTATTTCAGCACTGTCCCTATTCCGTGCGTCACTCCTCCCTTCTCCATCTTAAAATAATGTATGAAATTAAATAAATATGAGATCGTAAAAAAGATATAGAGGTTTGTTTTCACAGTTACAAATTTCAAACCGCGAGTAAAATGTACGTATGATTTCTTCTTTTTTTTTTTTTAATACAAAAACATAAACATGAGTTGGTATCATCAGTTAGAATTGAAATTAAAAAGAACCGAGCGTTCCAGCTTGAGAGAAAAAAAAACAAATGTACGTGCATGCGCACAAAAAAAAAAAAAATGTCAGCTAATGCTTAATGAACACTGTACATGTAAATTTGTCGATGTCTATATGCGATATACATGCATGTAAGCAAATATATTATTCACTATAAACCACCCTTGATGCATGAATATTAATTTCCTGAGAATTTCCGTGTTATGTGACCAGTAGTTTAAAGTTTACCTCTTAGATATTTACACACACACACATACGTCTACTGTTTCATTTATATAGAAGAATTCACAATTATATAAAATCTTTCAGGATAATCTCTTTGTTTTATGATCTAATATGCCAAGTCTCAATCGCTATTTCACATACAGCCTTCAACATTTCTGCATTCTCAGTCTTACCCGTCTTCATCTTACTGCAACATTTCTTTTCTCAATTGATAATATTCTGAATATTGCTTCAACTACTAAATTTTCATGGTTTCATAAAAAAATCAGTATTCAACGATTTCTCTTAGTG
Source organism: Euprymna scolopes (assembly GCF_053919585.1). NCBI lineage: Eukaryota > Metazoa > Mollusca > Cephalopoda > Sepiida > Sepiolidae > Euprymna > Euprymna scolopes. Next base: position 37,963,987 of record NC_136503.1, read on the forward strand.
GTATTTCCAGCATCCCTTTGGTCCTGGTCATTTGTTGCTAACACACCATTGTCATTTCGAATGCACTTCTCTCCAACAATATCTATATTTACCTTTGTCATCTCTTTAACTATCCTAAATACTTTATTCTTTTGGTCATTCCTTTCTAGTATATCTGGAAACCTGGCTTTCTTTGCTTCCTTCTTAGCTTTGCATATTGTTCTTGTTTTTTTTTTTTGTTTTTTGTTGTTTTGTTGCTTCTCTCTTTGGCTTCAGATATACATCCTAAACGTTTTATTTTTTTTATTTTTTATTTTTATTTTTTTTTGCATCAGGCATCATCACTTATCAAGGCCTTGAGGCCACTCGAGGATAAGGGTTAAAGAGTGTACAGTAGAAATTGGACAATATAGTAATCGTTAGTTAGTTAGTAATGGAAATTTGGTGAATTTGTTAACTTATATGGAACGGCTCATCAAGAACTTGTTTACATTAGACTTGAAGACAACCATATTGTAATCAGCTGGCAAGCAGGAAAACGAAAGACAATTCCATAGGTGTGTAGTTCTAATAAAGAAGCTTTGCTCATGGAGTCTACGTTTAGGTTTAGGTACAGATAAAGAGTGGAGGAAATTATTGATAGTGATTTCTGCTAGATGGGTGTTTCTTGTGAAAGTTTGGCGAGGAGGACCATAGATTGGAGCTCAGCCGAGCACTTGCCATGGAAATAATGATTTATCGATTAATTTCTCCTTGTTGATCTGTTTTTTTCTTTTTATATTTTTGTGTTTTTTAATACCTTACTTGGTGGCAAAAGCTGCTTGATAGCATCAGGAGTAGCAGTACCACCTTGAGCTACCGAAATTGTGCTATCACCCTGGTTGGCAGCTGATGAGGACAGGGTATTGCACATGCTTTCAAATGTTTATGAAATTTAAAAAATCTATTTATCTATCTATCTATCTATCTATCTATAAAAGTGAATGTGTCTGTGTGTGTGTCTGTGCTTGTGTCTGTGCGTGTGTCTGTGTACATTTCCCTATGCAATATCTCTGTCAATTTTAAGTCTACAGACTCGAAATTTGATATATAGGTTACTGAGATTTGGAAAAATCTTTGTAATTAGTTTTCGGCCAGAAATTTGGCTGTTAAGGAGTCAAAGTTCAACGATTTGACCTTTGAGAACTCTACCAAACTCCTCCGACAATTTTGGGTCTAAACACTTGAATTTTTAGATATAAGTTCCTTGGATATGGATCTAACTTAATAACTTGATTTGAGCTCAAAATAATAAATTTTAAGGGGTCATAATAGGGGTCAAAATTTAAAAAAATTGACCGTTTTTTTTTTTTTTTTTTTGCTCAACATACACCTTCAAACACCCGGTCAACGCTGGGCTGAAATGCTAGTATATCTATAAAAGTGAAAGTGTCTGTGTGTATGTCTGTCTGTCTGTCTATCTGTGTACATTTCCCTACACAATAACTTTGTCAATTCTCAGTCTACAGACTCGAAATTTGATATACAGAGTACTGAAATTTGGGAAAATCTTTGTGATACATTTTCGCCCAGAAATTTAGCTGTTAAGGAGTCAAAGTTCAACGATTTGACCTTTGAGAACTCTACCAAACTCCTCCGACAATTTTGGATATAAACAATTGAAATTTTAGATATAGGTTCCTTGGATATGGATCTAACTTAATAACTTCATTTGAGTCCAAAACAATAAATGTTAAGGGTCCATAATAGGGGTCAAAGTTTTTTAAAATTTGACCTCTGCGGTCTCTACCAAATTACTCAGACAATTTCTGGTCTAAACATTTGAAATTTTACATAAAGGGTATTCAGAGATAGGGCAAGCTTTTTAATCGGTTTGGATCAAAAATTTTTAGTTACCAACCAGTAACGATGTATGTATGTATGTATGTTTGCAGGTCTGCCTAAAACTTTCGACAGAGGTGACAGATTTTAACAAGCTCAGTATTGTTTTGAAGTTTGACCTTTCAGATGACAAATATCGAAAAATTGGCTTAATATCTTCACCTTCAACTGGCACTTTTCAACAAGGGGGGAGGGCGCTTTTTTCGCTGATATTTTTGAAAGTCATCCTCTCCTTTTGATTGTCTAGCCTTAATTTAAACCTACATCACTTCCGGTTTGGCAGTGGTCGTAACAGCAAACACTTCAGGTTTTTCTCCCGTTCTTTTCTTTCTTTGCAGTACGGATTCGAGCCTGCCTTCCTACTACCATTTTTTTTTTTTTTGCTCAACATACACCTCAAAACACCAGGGAAACGCCGGGCTGAAATGCTAGTATATCTGTAAAAGTGAAAGTGTCTGTGTGTGTGTGTGTGTGTGTGTGTGTATGTCTGTCTGTGTACATTTCCCTACACAATATCTCTGTCAATTTTAAGTCTACAGACTCGAAATATGATATACAGGTTACTGAAATTTGGGAAAATCTTTGTAATCGATTTTCGGCCAGAAATTTGGCTGTTAAGGAGTCAAAGTTCAACGATTTGACCTTTGAGAACTCTACCAAACTCCTCCGACAATTTTGGGTCTAAACACTTGACATTTTAGATATAGGTTCCTTGGACATGGATCTAACTTAATAACTTGATTTGAGCCTAAAACAATAAATGTTAAGGGGTCATAATAGGGGTCACAATTAAAAGCAAAATTGACTGCTGCGGTCTCTACCAAATTATTCAGACAATTTTTGGTCTAAACATTTGAAATTTTACATAAAGGGTATTTAGAGATAGGGCAAGCTTTTTAATCGGTTTGGGTCGAAAATTCGAGCTACCAATATATAAATGTATGTATGCATGTTTGCATGTCTGCCTAAAACTTTCGATAGAGTTGACAGATTTTCACAAGCTTAGTATCGTTTGTAAGCTCGACCTTTATGACGACAAATATCGAAAAATTGGCTAAAAACATTAATTTCTTCACCTTCAACTGGACACTTTTCTACAAGGAGGGGTCGCTTTTTTCACCGATATTTTCGAAAGTCATCCCCTCTTTTCGATTGTCTAGCCTTAATTTAGACCTACGTTTGGCGGTGGTCGTAACAGCAAAGACTTCACGTTTTTTCCCATTCTTTTCCTCCTTTGCAGTAAGGGTTCGAGCCTGCCTTCCTACTATCACTTTTTTTTTTTTTTTGCTCAACATACACCTCCAAACACCCTGGGCCACGCCGGGCTGAAATGCTAGTGTGTGTATATATATATATATATATATATATATATATACTTTTTTATTTTTATTTTACATAAGCATCTATATGTCGTTACACATTCATGGGCATGTTTCATTCAGCCAGTTATAAATAATTAGAGATCTCTTCATGTTACATAGCACGGATGCGCGGATGCAAAGGCATGTGAAATGACATCACCAGTAGGGAAAAATAAACACTTGAAAAAGGAGATCACATTAGAGACTGGAATAACGTTCGAGATCATGTTAAAAGCGTGAATGATGCTTGAGAATCACATGGGTAGCATTATGGCCGTAACAATGAGAAAATAAATGTTGTTGTTACAAAGAAAAAGCGAGTTGAAGTTTTTTCCTAACCTTTGTCTCCTTTGCAATTGAGGCCACAATATGTGTTGGTTTCCGGAAAACATGTGTTGGTTCTCGGACATTATATTCAGGCGATGCTGCTTATACAAAAGTAGAGTCTGTACTTGTAACTGGCTGGCCGAAACATATTCATGAATGTGTAGATAAATTTTTATGTAAAATAAATAAAAATGTGTATCTTGCTCTACTTTGATATTAAAAATTTTTGTATGAACTGCGTTAAATTCATTGTTTGTTTCACCTCTGATAAATATTAACCTGGAATTAAAGTTATGTGAATTTTTTTGTAGATAAATAAAGAAATGATAATTGGAATTTAGCATCCTATTGTTTATTTATATATATATATATATATATAATGTATAGATTTTGGTTAAGTAGTCAAACCTAAGTGTAAAGCTCAATGGAAATTAAAAGTTTATACTCTATTAATATTTATTTCCAGAGCAATTATAAATTGAGATATTAAAAAGAATACCACAGATCCTATAAAAAGCAAAATTGTTTTTGTTTTTTATATATATAGTTGTTTTATCAATTCTTCATACTGATGGCATATTTATAAAGACAAATTGAGAATGTTATCAACAAAAAAATCAAATTTACTTCAGACATGTTTTTTTTTTTTCTTTTTACAAGGTGGTCACCACTTATCAAGGCCCGGAAGCCACTCAGGGATAAGGGTTATTGTAAGTACAGTACGTTAGTGTGGATATTTAAAATGTCTACTTAAGGGGGCGATTCATTAGGAATTTGTTTACGTTGAAGACATCCAAGTTGTAGTCAGGAGGGAAGCAGGCAGACGGAACAGAGTTCCACAGGCGTGCAGTTCTAAGAAAGAAGCTTTGTTCATGGAATCCACGTTTTGATTTAGGCATAGATAAAGAGTGGGGAAAGTTTTTGACAGTGGATTCAGCTAGACGGGTGTTTTTTGTAAAAGATTGGCGTGGGGGGACTAGAGATTGGAGTTCAGACGAGCACCTGCCATGGAAATAACAATAAAACAAAGACAGGCTTGCAACATCTCTTTTGTGGGAGAGAGGTTGCAGGGAAAAGAAAAGGGCATCCCCCACTAAGCCACGAAGTCTATTTTGTACTCTGTCAAGGCAGGATATGCTGTTTTTAGCAGCTCCTGCCCAGATATGGCAGCAGTATTCCATCCTTGGACGTACTTGGCTTTTATATAGATAGAGAATTGCATCATTAGTGAGATATCTTCTGGAGTGGTAGAAGGATCCCACCATCTTTCCAGCGATCTAGGCAACAGACTTGATATACGTGTTCCATTTCAGATCAGGAGTAAAGGTCAAGCCCAGAAGCTTGTCAAAACATGGGGCTTCTCCTAGACAAGAGTCATCCATTTCAATTGTTGCAAGATGGGGATCAGAGCGTTGATGATGTAAAGATAGGAGTTTGGTTTTAGATGCATTAAAGGTAACCAGCCACATCTTCCCCCACTGACACACTCGTTCGAGATCAGAGGAGAGAGAATCAGAGAGAGCTTTGTCCTTTACAACCTTTGATGTGTTGCTGTAGATGGTCGTGTCATCAGCATAGATGTCAACGAATGATTTAAGTATGGTTTTAGGGAGATCATTGATGTAGATCAGGAAGAGAGTTGGGCCCAGGATGGGCCCTTGAGGGACTCCAGCATTAATACTGCAGGCCTCTGATTTTTGTCCATCAACCACTACTCTTATGAGCCTATCGGAGAGAAATGATTTAATGATAGAGGGAATATTTCCAGTTATACCGTAGCTGGAGATCTTGTGAAGTAGGCCTTTATGCCATACCTTGCAAAACAAAACATCCTTTGGTGTATTCATTTCATTTTCTTGAAAATTCTTATCCTCATCTTCATATTTGCTGTTGTTGTTTCACCACGTTTCGGCTAACTAATTCTCTGGGCTTCTTCAGTTGGATTAGTTGACCAGAGGATTAATTGGCCAAAACGCAGTGAAACAACAACTATAAAGATGAGGATAACAGTCCGCAAGAAAATGAATACACAAATTATGAAGTGTTATCTCAAAGGATTAAAAACAAAAAGAAATAAAAATAATATATAAACCATCCTTTTCGTATCTTTTAAACGTGATGTAGGAGGCGAAACATTAACATTAGGGGAACCTGGGATAAAGCTTACTGAAAGAGAAAGAAGAGCGCCTTCAAGAGATCACGTGATATCATGTTGGTGGCAATTTCTGGCACCGTTTAGTTCAGCTCCATACATTGAAGAGAGGTATGTATTCAAAATTAGCATTTGGATAGATATTTCTGTTGCTATAGTAATGGATTCATCAGTTTGACCTACATAAGCCTAACAGCATGTGGTATGGAAGCTTTGTGAACAAACATATTATGGGGTAAAGCAGGACAAAGCAATGGGGCAACCATCAGCTATCCCACCACATCAACATCCAGCATTCTCACTACAGCACAAAAATCAAGGGTAGCCTCGTTTTCGAATATCATTATCTTTGTTGTAATAGTGTGAGAAAGGAACTCGTATTTCGATGTGCAGTGGTTATTCACCAAAGAAAAGGGCCAGTAAAATGTTACGTAAAAAGAGAACATTTGAAAGAAACAGGGGAAAAAAGAAGGAATATTGTCTGTCAAGAGGTGCTGGACTGAAGGAGTAAATTAAAGATTGTCTCTTACAATGTAATTTTATTGTTTGCATTGAACTATATAGCACAATGTTACTTCCTGGATATGTATTAGTTCTTATTAATATCTCACTTGAGTCAGTTCTTTATTTAAACTACAATGGACACTATTTTCATAAAAATGTTAATAAATTCATATTTGCTGCGTGTTATTGATTTTTCTGTCCAAAAAACTAATTTTTTGCGCTATCCAGAAAAATATCAGTTTTATCTAAACCTATTTGTTCATTAAATATATACCCATTCCGTGGAATTTCCACAGGTCCTGCTAATTTTAATAATTTCTTTTACAAAAAATAAGTAATTAGAAAGCCATTCTTAACATGGGGAGAGGAAACTTTATTAACTATTCTGTACATTTACCTAACAGATTATTAAGTTAATAAATTTGAAAAACCGAAAGTCTTGCTAGAACATATTATGGATGAAGTTTAATATCAGGAACTGAATCTGACAGAACACCGTTTGCTGCTGATTTTGAGTTGTTTAGTTTTCTGATTTGCCATATGCATGAGTGTATAACAACATGTGCATATGTTTGTGCGTGTGCATGCATGTAGGTGTGTATTTAAAAGAAATCAATAAAGTGCCCAAATTGTAAGAATGCAAGGGCTAAAATACAAATTATTTATTCAAAAACTATACATTACAGATTACAAGCCATTTCAAATCATCAGCATCTTAGAGAATGATGATAATCATGAAATGCTGATAATTTGTAATGGGTTGTAAGGGTCTTTTCTAAACAGTAAAGGCCTATTCATATCAGTGAAACCATGGTACATCTCTGGAATCTGTAATGCATAGTTTTTAAATAAATTAAAGTCTGTGCGACAACAAGTCTACCCAGATTTCCAGTACTCTCAACCTCTTTCGATAACCATTGCAAATCATTTTACATTATCACAACAACCGCCTACCATTGATTTTTAGCTGACAATGACCATTAATCATTTGAGATTTGGATGGCAACAAGGTACTATAAGAGCCCAGTACTCTTCATACTCATCCAATGGAAGTTTGGTTAGTACTTTCCCTCCTCAGTCCTTCCATCCTCCTTGACTTTTCATATCTATTTTTATTGTTATTAGGCGATGCTGATGCTTTTTATTTGTGTGTGGGGATGGGACACAGTTTATAAGATTTCTTGCAGTTTCAATTCCCTTGGTTCCATGTGGTGCCCTTTTCATCTTTTTGTTTTACTTTTATTGCAATTTCCATGTGGCTGGTTTGTATTTATGGTTTATATGGGCTAATTTCCTCATTAGGGGTTTTCTTAAGATTTCAGCTGTTTTCAGCATTTATTTCAAATTGCTTAGCACTGGCAACTTCAAGTTCAAATTTTGCCAACTTTTGCCAATTTAACCCTAACTTGGCAGCCAGGCGTGTTTACTTTTCATTTCTCACCTGTAATTTGAATGCTTAAGCAAAACCATGGAAGAACTTTAATTGGATAAGCATTTCGTATTCCCTGGAATATTCTGGTAGAAGGGAGGGGCATGCTGTTTCTTTCAGTTTTTCAAATGCCAAATACTTGTGCAAGACAGAACAAAGCAATATTTCCAAAATACAAATTAAACGAAACAAACAACGATAAAGGTTTGTTTTTTTGTTTTTTACGAGATATATGCTTGTATATTGTAGAGCTAATATCACGGTATTTTCTAAAAATATAAAATTAATTTTTTTAAATTTTCTTTTAATTATTTTAAAGTAAAATATAAAAGAAATATCGCTATAAAATTGTAAAAAACAAAAAAAATTTAAAGATATATTATTGGAATAAGAATTTAAGTATAATTTTACTGCAATATAAATTCAAAATGGCGTAATAAAAGATAAAATAAAAGGTAATTGTAATTTCTCTTCCAATTATATAAATACTAAATAAGTGGATAGTCCTTAATCCGCAGAGTTTTGAAGAAATACTTTCCTTCTCATCAGAGGGTAGGAATTAGCAAAATGCGGGATCGGATTTTGCATGCAAAAGTATTTGATGAAACTACAAGTCAAAGATCTTACTTGATAACAAAAAGTGAAGCATAGGGAATAGGGTGAAGAAAAAGGTGATTTAAGGTGAATTATTATAGCTATTATTTTCTGTGGTGTGCCTAAATTCAAGCTCTGTTCGTTTAATAAAATTTTAATAATTAAAGGAGATAAATTGTAGAAACCTCAATGAAATTTAATTATATTTGAGTTTGCAATTGAGCGCTGATTCAAGAAGTCTTCGCCAAAATTTATTTAAAATGAATTTAGTGAGCTTAGCTTGTTTGAAGTTAATGATCATTCTTTTAATTTCAAATAAACTCACCAAAAACGATGAACTTCTGCACATCTATCATCTATCTCCAAATGGCCTTTCAGAGCAAAGTGTACACACATTTAAGGAAGCATCGAAAAAGATTCCAACTAATGGAAAAACAACAATTGGAACCAAACTAAACAGTAGAGCACATCCATATATATGGCAGCTGGGGATTCTCTGACTAAACTGATGTTCAAGGAGCAGTTAAGAATAGCTTTTCATTTAAAAAAAAAAAAAAAAAGATGGAGTGAGAAAACATAGTTATAACTTCATTTTGAGAATTTAAACTCGATGATTTACTTGTGATACATAATTTTGGCTTAGGCTGCAGATAAAGAAATACTTGATACTCACGTAGACAATGCAACAAGTAATCCAGAAAAACTATTACTCCAGAAATTCTTGAAGAAATCATGGAACCGGTTGGCATGCACATTGGCGATACTGCTAGGAATTCCATCGAGACTGGAAATCCCAGAACATCTCCAATTCACATATCAGGACGCTTACTCAAACCATCAATCAAATTGGAATGATTATGTCTGCAACCTAAGGTAAGATTAGAGAGATATAATATGCTAAAAAGATTTAGTTATTTCCCCTTTCCCCTAGAAGATATTTTTTATATGTAAATAAAGAAGCGTATTAACCTTTATCCTTGAGTGGCCTCTGGGCCTTGATGAGTGGTGACTATATGAAGTGAAAAAATATATATATATATATTGTTCTGCTTCCTGTTCAAATGAACTCTGTTGCTTGTGTCTTGTGTCTGGCTAGTGATACTTAAAGATATAACAGATATAATTTGTATTTTTTGGATTCATCAAACGACTGTTCTCATCTTGTTTTCACAACGTTTCGGTCGATGTAATCCCCGACCTTCTTCAGGTGTATCTTGTCGAACTCGTCCAAATTCCCGAGTTTGACAGAAACATTTCCGAGTTCAACAAGATACACCTGAAGAAGGTCGGAGGTTACATCGACCGAAATGTTATAAAATCCACACACAAGATGGAACAATATTCCGATGAATCCAAATAATACGAATAACCAATCCTCATCTCAAAAATTCAGAAACGTCAGACAGATGTGATGTCAGGATGACAGGTAAGAGATATTTCTCTTTAACTGTGGTGTTTTAAAGGCATTTAAAAATGTTGTTTTTTTTTTTTTGTTAATTTTTTTAAAAAGTTATCATTTTGTCTGATATTATGCAGTATGACAATACAAATACAACTTCCAGTTTGAGCAATTTCGGATAATGTAGAAATTAAAATTTCAAGGCAACTTTTACAGGATCTATAAAAGATAAAATGTTAGTTTTCATATCTTCAGCAAAACACTCTTTTAAATTTCCAGGATTTTGTGAAACAATTTTTAAAATTTTGAATGCAAGATTTGTTGAAACATGAAGCCTGTGTCAACTGTGATATCTACTAAAACATTAATCTGTGGTTGCCGGTGGTGTTAAAACCTGGAGCAAGGTAAATATTGTATCGCTTAACAAATAGACCATTATAATTCCAAAGGCCCTATCACAAGTTCTGCGTTTAACCCTTTATCTTCAAGTAGTTTAAGAAAATTTTGATGCAATAAAAACAAAATGAATTTGAGGCTAATGCATTCAAATTTATTTATTATAATTTTTCAAGTGTAGGTATTTGTACATGGAAGATAAAAAAAATATTTTTGATTAGAAAATCTTTTTTGAAACTTGAAATTTGATGTTTGGAGGAATAGTTTCCCCGTTCTATGCTGTGCCACTGGTGACTGAAAATACAATATTTACGAGCAATATAGTGCTTCTGCCAGGAAATAAACACAATAACATAGAAAGAGAGAGAATGATGTATGAAGAAGTGAAAGAATACACGGGAATGAAGACGATCTACAGGTGCTTCTACATTATTGGGACGAGATTTTGTAGTCGATAAATAGAGTTTTCAGATAAAAAACAATGATTTAAACTGATTTTTTGTCAATTCTAATGTTACAATGGTAGCTTCCAAATTATGCAGTCGAAATTACCAGAATATTACTGAATTATTAAACAAACCACTTTTAATCGTGTTAGCAAGTGAAAAATTGCAGCCATCTTTGTTTAATGTGAATGTAAAATTACCTCCTTGTTGAACTCTCCTGTGTTTTATGATCATTTCCATCAAATTCTATTTTTATTTATTTATTTATTTTTACATAGGCATCACCACTTATCAAGGCCAAAAGGCCACTCGAGGATAATGGTGAAAGAGTGTAGTAGAAATTGGACAATATAGAAATCGTTAGTAATGGAACTTCGGTAAATTTGTTAACTTATATGAAACGGCTCATCAAAAACTTGTTTATGTTAGACTTGAAGACAACCGTATTGTAGTCAGCTGGAAAGTAGGAAAACGGAAGACAATTCCATTTATTTTCTTTAATAAATAATTTTCTATCTTATCGATTTTCATAATTTTTAGATATAATCATCTTAGAAATATGAGGAATATGTAGATATCATTGTTTTCATATGAAATTCAGTATTACGATTTCCGAAAATCTCGTCCCAATTCTGTAGAAGCACAGATCTATATATTAATACGATAGTGTGTGTATTATTTTGTGTGTCACACTTACATCATTTTTTCCCCCGTGTGACTGTTGTTTAATTGTTATGACCTTCCATTTCTTGTAATACATAATTTTACCAAGAATTCTTCATAAGTTTTGGTTTCGGTTTCGATTATAGCTGATGGCACTCAAGTCATCTATTTTTTTTTTTTATAAATAATTTTACCAAATATTCTCCATAAGATTTAGTTTTGGTTTTTATAATTTTTATTATAAATTTTTTTCTTCATAAGTTTGGGCCCCAGTTTCGATTCAAGCTGATGCACCTAAGTCATATGGATATATTTTTTTATTTTATAAATCACAACTTTATAATATATGAAAATAGATAGAAAATTAACTCTATAATAATATATACGAAATTAATATTTAAGCATATTTTACGACCAGGCTATGCCGGACGTCCTTGCTAGCTTAGATAAATACTTTTACAGTTTTCACAAAAGAGCTTCAATAATATCAGGGTGTCTCCATTTATGCTGAACATCCACAGAATGCCAACATCAATATATTACATATGAAAAAGTCCGCTGTGGAATCTTCACAGGTCCCACTAGCAAAAGAAATAAAAGCGTTATAGAAGGACAGATTTAGTAAAATCTGAAAATTTTCTTTTCTACTTTGATTTGACAGTGATATTGTAATTTTAATTTCACAAACTTGCGATGAATTTTCAAATACATATTGCAAATAAGGCACTGACTTGCCAGAAATACAAGATGGTTACCAAATAAAACAAAGTCCTTCAACGTGACAATAAGATTCAAACTCTAAAAAGGAGACCTGATTTGCCAATTAGCATAAAGTAAAAAACAAAATAAAAATGGTCACTGTAAAGTATGTAAAACATGTTTAGAGGAAGTAGTTTCTCTTGAACCAACTCACATCCGGGTCTTTCTCCACATGCAGTGTGAGGACGCCATTATTATTATAGTTTGACTTCCAAGCCAAGGTATCTCTGGCGAGGTCTTATTTAGTTTTCTTTGTCTCAAATCCATCTTCATTACTTCTTCCTTATGTTTTCCTTGGCTTTCCATGTGAACTGACCTTGTTACTTCAACTGAAAAAAAGAGTCCCATTCAGAATTTTAAGCAGATTCTCACGAGTTCAACAGAAACATTCCCTAGTTCGACAAGATACACCTGAAGAAGGTCGGAGGTTACATCGACCGAAATGTTGTGAAAATGACACTGAAGATGAGAATAGTAGTCTGAAGAATCCAAATAATACGAGATTACTCTTTGTAGAAAAGCCAATGTGTGTCAATCTATATAACCTCCGACCTTCTTCAGGTGTATGTTGTCAAATTAAAAAATCTGCGTAATTATATAAATCAAAAGAATCACGTTTAATATTATTATCTGAACCTCGATTTCATTGTTATCTATAATATATAGATGAGAACAGTATTCCAAATTATCTATATTCTGAGGGTAAATCCAATATTGAAATTATACAATTAAAATATTAAAAAACAAAAACACAATAATATCATTAGTTGATAAATATAGGCAGAAGCAGTTTTGTGCTGATTATAAATTAATATTGTGTTGCTTAGAAAAACATTCAATTTAATCCTATAAATGCAATGCAGTTATAGTGCGTTCACACTTTTTAACTTCAAGCACTTGTACTCCCTCAATGTAAATACCCCCGACAAACCTGACAAACAGCAAAATCCTACCCCTACACAGTTACATAGGCATAAGAAAGCTTTTTACTCCAATAGTTTCTTCCCCAGAACTGCTACACTTTGAAACTCCCTTCCGGGTTTCTGCTTTCTCAACTGCACTGACATGCAGAAGTTCAAGTGTAATGTTAACAGACATCTTGCTGCTCATCTCCCTTCATTTTTTTTTTTTTTTTTACACAGTGATCACCACTTATCAAGGCCCGGAAGCCACTCAGGGATAAGGGTTATTGCAAGTACATTACGTTAGTGAGGAGATTTGCTGAAGTGTTTACTTAAAGGGGCGGTTCATTAGGAATTTGTTAACATTGGACTTGAAGACATCCAAGTTGTAGTCCGGTGGGAAGCAGGCAGACAGAACAGAGTTCCACAGGCGTGCAGTTCTAAGAAAGAAGCTTTGTTCATGGAATCCGCATTTTGATTTAGGCACAGATATAGAGTGGGGGAAATTTTTCACAGTGGATTCAGCTAGACGGGTGTTTTTCGTGAAAGATTGGCGAGGGGGGACCAGAGATTGGAGTTCAGACGAGCATCTGCCATGGAAATAACGATAAAACAAGGACAGGCTCGCAACGTCTCTTCTGTGGGAGAGAGGTTGCAGGGTAGAGAAAAGGGCATCCCCCACTAAGCCACGAAGTCTATTTTGTACTCTGTCAAGGCAGGATAGGCTGTTTTTAGCAGCTCCTGCCCAGATATGGCAGCAGTATTCCATCCTTGGACGTACTTGGCTTTTATATAGATAGAGAATTGCATCAGTAGTGAGATATCTTCTGGAGCGGTAGAATGATCCCACCATCTTTCCAGCGACCTTGGCAACAGACTTGATGTACGTGTTCCATTTCAGATCAGGAGTAAAGGTCAAACCCAGAAGCTTGTCAAAACACGGAGCCTCACCCAGACGAGAGCCATACATCACAATTGATGCCAGATGGGGATCAGAGCGTTGATGATGTAAGGATAGGAGTTTGGTTTTGGATGCATTAAAGGTAACCAGCCACATCTTCCCCCACTGAACCACGCGCTCGAGATCAGAGGAGAGAGAATCAGAGAGAACTTTGTCATTTACAGCCTTTGATGTGTTGCCGTAGATGGTCGTGTCATCAGCATAGATGTCAACGAATGATTTAAGTATGTGTCATAATATTCCCTGCTAACTTTTACGATATAAATTACCTGCAACTTATGTCCCTCGATAGTAACTCCCAACTTCAAAGTGTCAGTATGCCTTGTTTGGGATGAAAATTGAATTAAAAAAAAAAAAAAAAATTATAGGCCAGTCGGGGGTAGAAAATGATTCAGATGTGGCATTCATATCGAATGATATTCAGATCTGATCAAATGAGATGTTGACCTAACAAAAATGATCACTTTCCTAAGCCCATGATTTTAGTCATCTATGCACTATTTCTCACATAGTGTAGTACTATCGTCGACCAAATCTTCAACCCAACATGGGCATGTCAAAGATAGACAGAAGACCTGATCTAGCCCTTGTGTCAAACAATGTCCAAGTTTGAATTATATTATCACTAACTTTCGTTTTTATTACTGCATCATTTTTCTCCTGCAAAAATGCTGCAGATGCTAAGAAAATGTTTGTAGACTAATCAACAATTTTCTATATAATATTTCTCTTAATCTGTCTGTGTGTCAACCTGTCCATTCCACTTTTTCTTGAAAACTACTGGACCTATATAATTGAAATTTTGTATGGACCGCTGTTATGAGAAAGTGCAGCAAACTAAGTAATATCGCATCCATTCGATGCACAGTTAGAGATTAATAGAGATTAATAGGGATAGTCACCACAATACCACATTTACTCTAGAAATAAGGTGCAGCGAACTAAGTAATATGGCATTCGTCCAATGCGCAGTTAGGTGTCAATAGGGATTAGTATGAATTAGTATTTAATGCAAAAATGAGTACAGATTTAACCATATTAAACCATCAATTTGTCATAAAGCACTTATTTTAAGTCAACGGGCTATAACTTTTGCCCGTTTTTAACAAGTTAAAAACATCTAGTCTGTTTCTTTTTCTTAAATGTTTCTAAAAAATTACTGTAAAAATTGTCATTTTTTTTTTTTAAATATTAACGTATTTTTACATAGAATCATCCGGAATCTTTTATCAAAAGTTCTTATTAGATTTTATCTCTTCTTCAATTTAAAAAAAAACAAACATTTTTGGTGCCATAACAAAATGTAGTACATTCATTTAACATCTGTTTGTCTGTCGAATTCTATTTTCTCACTCGAGTCGGAGAGTATGTCATTAAAGTTTTTGTTTGGAAAATCTTGCCAATCGTTTTCACTCATAAATAATTGTTCAACTTCTTCTAATGTTTTTCCTTTTGTCTCAGGAAGGTAGACGGAAATGAAGACGGTTCCGATTGCACAGATTCCGAAGAATAACCAAAACGTACCTGGAAAACAACAAATCGGAAATAAACTTGAAAATCTTTTTTTTAATCGAAATTTTTTTCATTACGAACAATTTTAAATATCAATAATTCAAAAATAGATAAAAATTCAAATATTTATATGTAAGTGTATAAGAATGTTGTTAGCTATGTAGAATACCAGGATAATGAGGTGATGTCACATAGGTACAAAAATAGATGAACGGACGGAGGTCGCATTTAGATTATAAATCTTCGCATTTTATTCATTTTGTTCATTTTTTTATATTCCACATATTTATTTATTTTTTCAAATCTTTTACATATAAATCAATAAACATGGATTTACTTTCAACCCTGATTTCGTATTCCTTGTGCCGTTTTTTACGGTATATTTTTGGGTTCGTTTTCTTTTTGAAGAAGAGAAGTCCTTCTCGAAATTATCAAAGACATTTTCCATTCCGATTATATCGAATAGTAAGCCCATATTTAGTGGTTTATATGTGCAAAATTTTGAAAAATTAAAAATAAAAGTTATTCCTGGAACATTTGCTGAATTTCTGAATTTTCTGAAAACAGCACTTCACTTTTCTTAAAAATTTTTAATAATGATATAAATTTTTGGATAAAAGAGGAAGGTAGTTTGCTTGAAGCATTGCTGGTAAATAAATACTGATCAAAAAATTAAGACCACTTGAAAATCTTTAAAAAGAAATCTTTTTTAAAAGATAGATTTTAAACTACTCCCACTTAAGGTTACCATTAACCATAAAAGGTTATGAAAAAAAAAAAAAGCTGCATTCCAAACATTTAATTCAGAAATTTACATATCGTCATACATCAAAACAACATGAACCTTTATCATTTCTGATAACATGACATGCCTGATAAAATAGTCTTCGATACAAGTATATTTGCTGAATGATACCACGCTCTATAAGAGATACTAGGGGAAAATGAATGAACGCATGTCTAAGGAAATGGTTGAAACCTTCCAGGAAGTCCTCTAGTCTGTAATGGAATGGGAACGTAAATGAATGGTAATATTCAATGCTGCCAAATACAAATCTTATTTTCTTTAACAATTAAAAGAAACCTTCTCAATCACTGATTACCATGACTAATAATGTGCTACATGAAAGTTCTTTGTTTAACCTCCTCGGTTTAACATTCACAAACAACATGAATTGGAAAAAATATATTGAGGGCATTGTCAAGGCTGCTGCAAAGAAAGTGGACTCTCTCTATCAAGCTAAAAAATTACTCGCACCTGAAAGTATCCTGTACTTCTACAAGGCCACTATTTGCGCATGCATGAAGTATTGTTACCACATCTGAGCTGGTGCATCTGCCACTAGTCTCTCGCTCTTAGTGTCCAAAAAAGAAACTCCAATCTAATAGGTCCTGCACTATCAACCAAACTCCAATCCCTGTCCCATTGCCGAAATATTGCATCCATGTGCCCGTTTTACAAGTATTTTAATGGAATGTGCTCTGACGAATTCCAAACACTTATACCACCTCAATGTAAGTACTTCCGACTAACTCGACAAGCAGCAAAATCGCACCTCTATACTGTATAGATCCCTAGATGCCAGAAAGCCTTCTACTCTAGTTCAATGTGAACAGACATATTTTTTATTAGGGAATGTTTTGAGTCTGTTCTCTGCCAATCAGGAGAACATCCGATGAAATTTCCTGATGTTCCGAATATATAGGGTGGAACAATAAAATTGTTGCCTTAGAAAAGACGACAGGATTCCATTTCCGTTTGATGAAAACCGATTTTCTTTTTATTGCAGACCATCTACTAGTTGGTCAGTTGTGTACAAATCCCAAGAGCGATAGAAGCCTTCTATCATGTCTGAAAGTGACACAATGTCCAACGAGTGAGATAGTAGGCATTCAAGTTCTATAGTGTAATCACTTTTGCTTATAGAAACATTTCACTTTTATTTTCCTTTTATTTTAAAAAATACTGTTGCAACTGCAGTAGGTCAACTGAGTGCTGCTTGTTTTTTTATTAAAATATATCACAACATATCAATTTCCTATCGTCGGTGTATTCTTTTCACAAATGTTTTTTTTTTTTAATTTGCTAACGTAATTGATGTTTTATACATAAATATTTTATACACATTCGTTCCTCCATAATAAATCAAATGTCGTAGCCTACAACGGTGTAAAAATTTAAACATCACTGGTTTGATTGCTCTATGTTAAAAACAAAAAAAATTGTACTTATTTATTTTACAGCCCAATCACCAACAACCTCGCATCAGCAACTTCTGACAGATTACATAAGCAGCTGGAAGATGCCAAAGTGAAGACTGCCAGACGATTAATTCAAAACGTGGCATTTCTCCCTCCCCTATGTTGAGAAAGGCTTTCTGCTTACAAAGCCATTCCTAACACGAGAAAGGAGAGTAGTTCACGTTGATATAGTATGTTTAATGTATTGTATTTTCAGTTTTAAGAAGTTTATGTTTTTAACAAGAATGTCGGAGTGTAACGTTGTACACCTTTTTTCTTAAGGTCTCATTACATTTTAATATACCCAACACATCGTAGACTCTGTCGAAAGGAAACAGAACAAAGTGAAAAGCTCGACTCACTTTTTTTTTTAACAAAAGCCTTTATGTCTGATATTTCCAGCAACATATTTTTTTCTAAATATTTAAACAATTCATTTGTCCTTTTCCACTACATTTCACTTTGCATCTTGGCTGTGATGTCACCCACGTGTCTCGAACACATCTTTTACAAACCTGTCTCGAACATCTCTCTTTCTCCAAATACGACTTGAATACCTCTGCTTCTCCAAACACATGCTCCTCTGAACACTCTTCCCTGTCCATGTGTGTCTTTTTATTAGGGTTGCGGAGTTGGAGTCGGAGTTGGAGGTTTTAGTTGGAGTCCAATAAATTTATTTTTTTTACTATAGTTTTCCTGTTTGGTTTTACCAGTTGCACAATTTAGCAATTTTTGTATGGTTTTGCTTTTATTTTTGGAGATATATCATATTTTGTACTGTACTGCAATGCTTCTACTTCATCAAGATATTTCATTCCATCAAATCACTGCAAATCCTGTCTGGACAGCTGTTTTTGTTTTGGTTGTGACGTCACACAGGATCAATGAAAATTCTGTCTTTGAGTGAGATCACTGTGGATTACATTGGATAACAATCGAATTGAAATCCGAAAGTTATCCAATTCCTGATTCAAATGCAATTTGGCAATTGGATTAATCTGGGATCGATCCGGAATTACAATCTTTTCCGAAAAAAAATGGGCCTAAATCAATAATAAGTAACCCATGCTACTATAGCCCTTTATAGCTTTTTTCTTTTTATATATATATATAGGAGTCACCACTTATCAAGGCCTGAAGGCCACTCGATGATAAAGGTCAATGAGTGTACAGAAGTCAATGGGACAATATCATAGTAATCGTTAGTAGTGGAAATTTGATTACTTAAGAGGACGGCTCATCAAGAATGTGTTTACGTTGGACTTGAAGATGACCAAATTGTAGTCAGATGGAAAACAGGCAAACAGAAGAGAATTCCACAGGCACAGATAAAAGTGGGGGAAATTATTGATAGTGGTTTTAGCTAGACGAGTGTTTTTTGTGAAAGTTTGGCGAGGGGGACCATAGATTGGGGCTCAGACGAGCATCTGCCACAAAAATACTGATAAAGTAGAGACAGGTTCGCAACATCTCTTCTGTGAGAAAGAGGTTGCAGGGAAGAGAAAAGTGCATCCCCCACTTGGCTATTAAGTCTATTTTGAATTTTATCGAGGCAGGATAAGGACTTTCTAGCAGCTCCTGTCCAGATGTGGCAATAGTACTCCATCCTTTGACATACTTGGCTTTTATACAGGTAGAGAATTGCATCAGCAGTGAGATACCTACTAGAGCGGTAGAATGATACAACCATTTTTCCAGCGGCCTTGGCAACGGATTTAATGTATGTGTTCAATTTCAGATCAGGAGCAAAGGTCAAGCCCATAAGCTTGTTAAAACATGGTGCCTCCCCAAGACGAGGGCCATTCAGTTCAATTGATGCCAGATGGGGATCAGAACGTTGATGATGTAAAGATAGAAGATTGGTCTTAGATACATTAAAATAGTTTCCCTCACTCTTTATCTGTGCCTAAATCTAAATGTAGATTTCATGAACAAAGCTTCTTTCACAGAACTGCATGCCTGTGGAACTCTGTTCCGTTTTTCTTGCTTTCCAACTGACTACAATATGGTTGTCGTCAAGTTGAACATGAACAAATTCTTGATGGGCCATCCCTTAAGTAATCCAATTTACTAAATTTCCATTACTAACGATAACTATGATATATTCCCCTTGACCACTGTACACTTATTAATCCTTATCCTCAAATGGCCTCCGAGCTTTGATAAGTGATGACTCCTTTGTAAAAAAAAATAAAAATAAAATGACCCACGATACTACAGCCACCAAAAGTACTTTTGTTATATAAGCAACAGACCAGGGGACTCTGATATTCATGTATATTACGGTTTATCTTTAAATCAAATATCATACAAGCTTTCCTGATCCACGTCTCAATGTTCACATGTCATGTAATCTCGCACAGCAATCAAAACTTGTTTTGACAAACAACCTTAGATATGTCAATCAACACACATGGAAGAAGGTAGTTAATTTTAACAAGTTTGTTTTTAGGTTTTAGATGATGAGGAGAGGAAGAAAATAGAAAAGGACAAAAGGAGACACTTAGAAATGCATTGCTTCATTAAGAACAGATTTTAGGACATTTTAAAATCAGTTCGTTTGTAGCGAATTTCCGATACTGATCAACAAATTTTGCATTCTTACTTTCCTCATCTGCAGTCATTTCTGCCTAGTTTCCATGCTGGACAGATTGCTACAAAAGCTTAACTATCTGAATTCTGTTGACCCCTTGTCTATGATTCATCCTGATTATGCAGTAAGGCACTTTACAAACATAATCACACCAAACTTTGGACAAATAATATATGCACTTTAAAGCAGTGCATATGCAAAGATTGCAAGGCAAAACGTATGACTCATGCTTGTATTTGATGTAAATAATAAAGTTTTTTTCTTTTTTTAAGCTACGTACATATTAACATGACATATAAGTGGTATCTCTTACCATGTCGAGTAATGGTCTCGGTCAGAGTTATGAAGGTCATAGAAATGATTAAGTTGCTTGTCCAATTCACACCAACAGAAATGGAATTACACGTGGCCCGTGCCCACATCGGATAAATCTCAGCGTTGACAACCCAAGGCATTGGTCCCATTCCTAAAATAAAGAAAAGAGATTAAAATGATGAGCTATATAAAGTATGGTAATGTTATACACTTGGGATGAGGCAGGGTATTCTCAGATGTATAGTACATTGAAATAAGAGTATTGTTAAAAGTATGATGAATTGAAATAAGGGTATCCTCAAACGTATGGCACGTTGAATGAGGACATTGTTTAATGTATGGCCCATCGAAGTAAAGATATTATTAAATGTAACTGTCCTAACTGGTGAATCGTCAAGGAAGTTACTTTACATTTCGATTTCGGTTATAAAGTTCATTATAAGGTCAGTCTTTTAGATGGTTGAACTTCTAATCTAGTTGTATTGATCAGATCTTTCCGAATTCACTAGTTGAATGTTTATTTCATTACTGAGTTGAATCAGCTGCCTCTGAAGAAAGTCAGAAATTACATCGATTGAAGTATCGTGAGAATAATATCCAAGATTAGAACAATAACTGAAATAAAACAAATTAATATTCATCTAAGAAATATTTAATATATGTTTTTCTAACTTCAAATATTAGCTATAATATTAGAGAGAAGTTGAGAAACCCAGTATAGACGAGCACTTGAGTTCAATGGTATACACTTAGTGATTGTGCCGTAACTCACTAAGTGTATACCATATACGGCACAGTCACATTGACACACTAGTTCTCACCAGATCACTGAAGTTAAGCCACATCGAGCCTGGCCAGTACCACATGGGTGACCATTTGGGAAGGCGAGGTGCAGTATGTACCGTGAGGTAAAATACCAGGTTGGGAAACTGACGTGGTCTATCCTTGAGAGTAGATGGGCCTCTCTAAAGCCATGGTAGGCAACCCATCTAGTGATAGCGTCACAATAAAAAATACCGTTGATAGCTCTAACGAAACATCAAGTATTCAGCTACAGACAAAATTTGAATTACACTACAAACTCGTGTAGTGAGTTCAATCTTGGCTGCGGTCGCATGTTACAGTTTTTTTATACACTTAGTATGAAATAAGATATTGTTAAATGGATAGCAACAACTTCTTCACGTGAGAGTGTCTGCTGCTACATTCTCTTTTCCTTCTCGGTACCGGATGTCAAAACTAAAAGATGCCAGATTGATTCTCCAGCGCAGTATTTTTTCATTTTTTATTTTGCCATGATTTTATGCATCAAACATGAATCGGACAGATTTTTGGTCTGTTTTTAGAATGAAGTACCTACCAATTAAGAAGTGTCTCCATTTCTCGACAGTATCAACTATTGCAAGAGCCGCTTTCTCTACTGATGCATAGTTTAATTCACTGGCTTGTAAAGATCTTTGAGTGAAAAGCAACTGGTCGATTATCCTGACTAAATACAGCGGATATAGAGTTGTGGGATGCATCGGTTTCCACGACAAACATTAGATCATCGCTAATTGCAGTTATGCTGTATTTATCAGGTCAGTTTTCAGTGTCTGGAAGAATGTTAAAACCTCGCCTAATAACGGAAAGATTTTTGTGGATTTCAGATTTTTAATTTTGTCCGAAAACCTACTTATCCATTTTGCATAATATCCAAACATTCCAATCACACGTTCCAACGACTTTGTATTTTGGGGTGCTAGTAATTCTACAAGTATGCGTAGACGTTCTGGGTCAAGCTTGATGGTTCCCTCAAATATCTGGTATCCAAATGATCAATTGTTTGGGTAGAGAATTTGCACTTCTCATTGTAGGTCCAGTTATCCAGTCTGGTAGCCCTCTGGAAACGCTGAAGATTGATCTTATGTTTTTCCAAGGTAGTACCACAGATGATCAAAATTGTCAACACATGCATAAGTTTCCTGTAAACAATGTTTTCCAATGAACTCATTCATTTTCCCTTGGAAACAAGCAGTCCCATTAGTCACTCCAAAAGGCATCCTAGTAAACTGGTACAGTTGACCTCCAGACTGGAAAGCAGTATAAGGCCTGTCATTGGGATGTAAGGGAATTTGGTGGCATGCACTTTTCAAATCTATTGTACTGAAGTATTTATACTGTGCAAGTTGGTTCACAGTGCTTTCAATGTTGGGCATGGGGTATGCATCTAGCAGTGTATATTTATTAACTGTTTGAGAATAGTCAATAACCATTCTTTTTTTATGGTTACCACCCTCTTTCACAACCAATGGCTGTGCCCTCCATGGGGATAGACTTGGATCAATAATCCCCTCCTTTTGTAACAAAGTAAGGGTGTGGGTAGGTTGATGCCCCCCCCTCGTTAGGAAGAAAGGCAAAACCACTTGGTATCAAGTTGTTTATTTAAGAAACCTGAGAACTCTGTGTGTTAAAGGTTAACAAAAACTGTATTTACTAGCTGTTTATTCGAGTTTGATCAGATCTTTGAAGTGAGCCATTGTGTTATTTTTGTAAATGATAATTTAGATTATGGACTGAGAATTGAATTTCTAAACAAAAAAAGAAATAATATCCGCGTGATGTTTAGAGAGTGATATAATTGTTTATATATATATCAACAAGTCAGATGGACAAAAAGGGGGGAGAATGCGCAGACAGACTCTCAGATGGATAGATAGAGAGAACACAGAAAGTCAGAGCAGAGCGGGCTTTTGAAGGACAGAATGCGCAGGCATTTCTTGGAGAAGAGATGTGCAGAGAGGAACACAGTCAAAGCAGAGTTGGCTCTTGACTTGACACATTTCTTCAGATAACCAGAGAGCTGATGCCTTCAACCATATTCTTAGCATAATAACACATCGCTTCCTTCAGGACTCTGAAAGAATTATAAGAACTGTACTGTTTTTTTTTTTGTTAATATATATTTGGTGTAGAATCGTTTTATCTTGTGTTTTTTTCTTTTACTACACAAAAAAATCCATGGCTCTCTTTCGACGACGTTCGTCGTTAAGAGGGTACACAACGAATTGGTCCAGGATATATAACTAGACGATCAACCGATAATTCGGTTACTTCCCCATACCAGTAACTTTAGATGGCCAAGAATTATCACCGGCAGTGGAAGGGTTCCAAGGTCGACGATCGTCCTCAACCAACTGGTGAAGGAGTGGGGGTGACACTTTAATAACCGTTGTGTCTCTGAGTCAATGAACTGCTGGTCTGGCTTTGAGAATCTCCGCAGTTTGGTTGTGATAGGTTTGCAATTTTTGGATAAGTTAACAAACAGGGTTGGAGGTTCAACATTGATAGTCATGAGGGCACAGGATGTTAATGTTGGTTTGCTGCCACCATATTTGATAACAGCACTTTCATGTTGTTCTTTGAAATCAGTACCAAGGGTCACATCAGCACAAAAATCATTAATTACATTTAAATTAAAGTTCCTGTACTCACATCCAAGAAGGCTGAAGTCCACAACACAATATCCTGTAATTTTTGTGGTCTGTGCTCCTGCAGCCATGCGAATTGATCCTGAGCTTCTGTGTTGCTTCAGCTTAAGTCTTTTGGCAACATTGTGGCTTATAAAGCTTCTATCAGTACTTCCACTGCCGATTAGGGCTTTCAGTTTATGCCCTTTCAGAAACAAATTAGTGGATACTTTAAACCCCGACTCAGTAGCAGCAGAAAAGATGGTTGAGAGTGTAGGGCCGTTACTATTTGATATTGACTGAATAGCATTAACAATTGCAGCTGAATGAGTGCTGGAATTGTTTGAATGGCACAATTTTGAAAAATGTCCGATTTTCGAACATTTATGGCAAGTTACTTGCCTTGCTGGACACTTACTTTGTGGGTAGCGTAGATTTCCACAAAACCAGTATCGTGGTTTTGTAGCAGCCAATGTGGCTTCCATAGATGTCCTCTCTTCTCTAGTAGCAGCAGTCATAGTAGGTGCGGAAGAATCTCACTGGACAAAGGCAATAGCATTCTTTTGAGCAAGGTCGAGAGACCGAGTTTGACTGTAGGTCTAGTGTCCTATTCTCCAATAGCCTCTGTCTAATAGGACCATTGATGAATGCATCCTGAATAGCCTCTTCCTTATTTTAAACAAATTTTCTGTTGAGTTTTCACTTGAATTAGACTAACATTGGCTGATTTCAAAACGTAATCCAATTTTATTTCTTTGGGTTTTTTTAAAATTATTTTTGGAATCCTTTAAAATAAGGCTTCGTAATTTGTGCATTCATTCTTTTGTGGGCTGTTATCCTCATCTTCATAGTTACTGTTGTTTCACCAAGTTTCGACCAAATCCTCTGGCCTTCTTCAGGTGATTAACCGCGATGAAATACAAATGCTGAGTCTCATAACTGTATCCCCAGTAATTACTGCCTTCCATAGTTGTTGTTGTCTCACCACATTTTGGCCAACTAATACTCTGGTCTGCTTGGGTAGGAGTGAAACTGCTATCTTCAGACAATGCTCACCTGAAACCATAGAGATTCAACACCTCTGTCCACTGTGCTATGGGCCCGAAGGTTAATCACCTGAAGAAGATCAGAAGATGAGTTGGCTGAAACGTGGTGAAACAACAACAATCAAGATGAGGATAACAGCCCATAAAAGAATGAATGCATTAACCCAATTTTATTCAGATGTTTACACATGTCAGAATGTAAAATATAGAATAACAGATTAAGAAATCACAGAAAAATGCCCAATTGAAGCTAATAGATTTTAGATTCCATTGAAAATGTGCGCATTTGTAAGATATGCAAAGTCAATAGAAAAATCAATGTGAAAATGTGTTTTTCCCAAGCAAATATCAAGCCGGATAAAGTATTTAATCAAATTGATTGAATTCTTAATTTTTGTTTGCAAAAAAAAAAAAAACACAAAGTGATAATCTACGTACATTACTGATTAGTTAGCCTCTCTCCGAACCGGCAACTACCCTAGGCAAGTTGAACCGGTTTCATTGGAATATCAAATTCGGAAGTGATTCCTATTCGCTTGTATATTTGCTTATCAGAGGAGATGAAAACATTAGGTTTTGGTAGTTCTTGCAGGAACATGTCGACATCCTCTTACATACAGCACCTGGTATTTTGACAAACTAAAAAGCAAATGGCTCTAATTGCTACCTCCTTTATTTCTCTGCTTCATTTGGATTCACTTTCCTCTTCACTCTCAAATACAAGTAAGTTTTTACGGTAATGTGTTAGCTCAAACAGAAACAAACCTTAAGAAGGTGGGAGATTATGTCAGTCGAAATATTGTGGGATAACATTCAAGATGTGAACAGTAGACCGAATAATCCAAATAATCCCAAATAATTGTGTAATTTTCTGTCAGAATGTTTACAAATCAGAATACATTTACCTGGAGCAAAAAACATGACATACATTGCAAGTCCAAGGATAGGAATCCAAGCAAAAGTGCTGGGGCAGTAGTCCTGGGCAAGGTATCCTTTCGTAAGGTGACTTGTATTGCAGAAATTTTGTACTGACGTACTCAGATAAGGAAGGCATGAACTGTTCGTGCCAAATGGTCCCGTTGTCGAGTAACAATACGCACAGTGAGCATCTGTCACACAATCATGACAAGACCTGAAATAAAAGCAAAAACAACGAAATAACAGGTATTTCATTGCCCCCACCTACCTTCTCCTCACTCCCTATCAGTTGTTTCTTGGGTCTTACTTCAACAATTGTTTTCAAGCATTCATGATTGTCTTCTGTTTCCTTCATGTTCAAAAAGCTTATTTCTGCACTTGTGAATTCTTATCCTCATTAATATTGGTAGCATTTTGGAAGAATCCATGCAATAAAAATATACGTATTTAATTATATTTGTTATTGTGTTTGTTTATTATTGTTTGTATATTTTCAATAAATAACTTTTACATCTATCTATCTATCTATCTATCTATCTATCTATCTATCTATTATATAAAAAGCACTTTGTGCATGTGTGTGTGAGTTCGTTTTCTATGAACTCTAAAATGGTCAGGCTGATTTTTATGAAATTTCACACAAATGTACTTTATGTATCTGGCAGCGTTCTTTGATAGGTTTTGTATCAGAATACCTTCAACAAGTATCGATAATTGACAACCGAAAAAATCCGATGAAAGAAGGCATAGCCTAACATCACAAGTGCATTTGAGAAGTTTTATTATCACACCAGCAGAAAGGCCTGGCATATAAATGAACAGTAGGTTCTTTAATATGACAGTGGTACATCCGAAATGAATGTTTCTGTTTAAAGCACAGTTGAACCATGATACTTGACTTTTTCATTTTAAACTTTAATCCAAGCCATTATCACCGCATAAGCAGAAAGGCCAGGCATATAAAATCAGCAGTAGGTTTTTGATATAACAGGGGTGTGTTTGAAATGAATGTTTCTGCTTAGAGCACAATTGAACCATGATACTTGACTTTGCATTTTAAACTTTAATTCAAAAAATAATTTACATTAGGATATGAGGAGTAAATCAGTAAAAGAAATAAATCAGAGAGGAAAAAATAATTATAAAAATTAAAAAATACATTAAAATATTAAATGAATATATAAAAACAGGAAATTGTAGAATTATCATCTAACAATTATAAATACGAAAGTTGAATACTTACTCTAAACGAAAATAAATAAATAAATAAAAGAAGAGAAACGAGGGGAGTCAACTGCTTGATCCCTTTAAATAGTGATTATGAATATATTTTATATACATACTAGCATTTCGGCCCGACGTTGCCCGGGTGTGTGGAGGTGTATGTTGAACAAAAAAAAAAAAAAAAGCGGTCAATTTTTTTAACTTTGACCCCTATTATGACCCCTTAACATTTATATTTTTGGGCTTAAATCAAGTTATTAAGTTAGATTCATGTCCAAGGAATCTATATCTAAAATTTCAAGTTTTTAGACCAAAAATTGTCGGAGGAGTTTGGTAGAGTTCTCAAAGGTCAAATCGTTGAACTTTGACCACTTAATCGCCAAATTTCTGGCCGAAAATCAATCACATCGATTTTTCCAAATCTCATTACCCTGTATATCAAATTTCGAGTCTGTAGACTAAAAATTGATAGAGTTATTGCGTAGGGAAATGTACACACACAGACACACACAGAGACAGACACTTTCACTTATATATATATATATATATATATATATATATATATATATATATATATATATATGACAAATATATTTTGCTGTCTGAAGAGTAGCTATTTTTGGAATATATTTAAATAATATAATGTTTAAATTTGTCCGAATAGTTATGAAACAATTGTAGCACATAAATAAATGCACTTATATTTTGTTGTTTTGATTTTTGCTAATATATATATATATATATATATATATATATATATATATATATATATATATATATATATGGCCTGAAGTTTTACCTGAGGAGGTTAAAGACCCAATCATAATGTCAAAAAATTTGACATTTCAATTTCTATTAATTAATTCTTGTTGTTAGTCACTAATGAACATTTAAAAGCAATTGCTGAAAAAACTCACGTCAGAGTGAAATATCTAATATCCCTGATATCAGTATTTCAAGAATTATTTGAAGCAAATCAGTAAGTAAGATGAAAAAACTTAATAAATGGATTCCAAATGAGTTCAAAGAATAGATTATTTTTTTCTGAAATCGGGCATTATTTTCTGAACACCTTTCTAAGTCCACACGAGCGTGGGCTAACATATTTCTTAGTTTTGGGATTTTACTATATTGGAAAAAAAAAACTTCCTTTTTTTTTTTAATTCTTCTAATTAGTCATAATTTTCAATTAACTCACCAAGTAACCCAACACTGTCAACCTCTCTTATTATAGTTTGATTCTCTCTCTCTCTCTCTCTCTCTCTCTCTCTCTCTCTCTCTCTCTCTCTCTCTCTCTCTCTCTGTACCTATATCGATTGATCACAATTGGCTTTTAAAAATTTTATTTAAAGTCGGTTATAAAATCGGGTTCCTCTTTGGAAGATATTCAAAAATCGTTCTATTTGTGTATCAGGGTGAAGAAATACCATAGTTTTTATACATACATTATCTTTCTTACCTGTAGTTTTCACATTGGAAAGAAGTATTTTTCACAGCTGGTTGCCAAAATGTTACCGGAAGCTTGTTTGTGCTTGCCAACTGAAAACCAATAGCCAGGACCATACAACTCAGCATCATTCCTAAAATGATACAAAACAAAATGTACACATTTGGGCACTAAAATATAGATTTACAAGGTTTATTGATCTCCTCAGGAAGTAAGACACAACGTCAGATGTGGATTAAAAAGCCAGTGCACTAGGGGAAATACACTCTGGCCTACTAAAATGCCTGAGCAGCCGACTTGAGATTTCCCTGTAGAAGCACCGTTGACAATTAGTAATAAATTAACTCCTTCTCAAAGAGTGGAGGTAAAGCCTGGGAGGATGGACTTTCTAGGACTGACAGAAACAAGCCCATCAGCTTCAAAATGATTCAGACCCTGTTAGACTGATTGTAAAGAAAGTTTCTTCAACTAGTATGAATAGCCTTTGTACAAAATTGCACAAGGGCAATATCAATAAAACTATAAAAACTTCACGTGTATGTGTTAACATAAATTTTATAATTACACATTGAATTATTATTATTATTATTATTATTATTATTATTATTATTATTATTATTATTTACTCACTAGGAGTAATCATACAGGCCATCATCAGAGATTTCTCTTTGAGAACAACTTGTGGTGTTCTCTGGAGTCTGAGTGATAACAAGTCTCCCCAGATTTCCAGTATTCTGCACTTTTTTCGATAGCCTTTGCAGATGAATTTGTGTTATTGCAATAACCGCTTACCATTGATTTCTCGTTGGCAGCGACCATTAGTCTTCATTGGAATCTGAGTGGCATAAGCCTTCCCAAGGTTCCAGTCCTCTTTGCACTCATCCTACAGAGGTCTTGCTAGTGCTTTCTCGCCTCGGTCTTTCAATCCTCCTTGACCCACCTCACTTATACAGTGTGGTGCCAATTTATGGTGACACATACACAAGAAAAAAGGGAGGGACAGGGGCCGGGGGTGTAATTTACAATCACACAGCTTCAGTTTTCATGATTTCATATAATGTTCCGTTATGTTTTACATCTGTAGCAGTTTCTGTATGTCCGGCTTGTGCCTGTAGCTCATGTGTTTTAGTGTCCGCATTCAAGGGGTTTTCTTAATATTTCAGCCGTTGTTGTTGTTATTATTACTATTATTATTATTATTATTATTATTATTATTATTATTATTATTATTATTTCTGTTGTCAAATTTTGTGTATGGCTATTGTTGATGCCGATTTTATGCTGATAGGTAGATCATAACAAATGATTATAGGCTATCAGCATCTCCTTTTCTCAGGCTTCAAGTATTTTCTGCAAGATTCTGGCGGTTTCCAACAAGACAGTCTTCTGAAGTACTCCAACATTGCAATAGATTCCAATTTTCTCAATCAACTTGCCAAATCTTTTTGTCACACTCCCCAGGGCTCCCATCACAAGAGGTACAACTTCTACCTTCGTCAACTTCCACAATCTTTTTTATCTCCCTTTTCAAGTCTTGGTATTTTTTCGACCTTCTTTTCTGTTTCCTCCACATTCACATCAGTTGGCACTACTATAGTCTTGTGTTCCTTTGTTTTCTAACAAGGTTAAATCTGGTCTTCTTACTTCAATCAAATTGTCACATTATTATTATTATTGTTGTTGTTGTTGTTGTAATTATTATTATTATTATTAATATTGTTGTTGTAATTATTATTATTACTGTTATGGTTCTAATTATTATTATTATTGTTGTTGCAGAAGCAGCAGCAGCAATTATTATTATTAAAGATACGATCGCATGGGACTCCGGATATATTGGGAAGTGTGTAAGAGGGTTGGGGTGAAGTATGCTAGAAAATGGTTTGAGGAGGTGCCTGATGAAGTGAGAACGAGTGAGGATGGCAAGGTAGAGGTATGGTGGCACAAAAGTGTCATAACGACCAAGCAATTGGAACATAATCTTCCGGATTTGGTCGTCATTGACAAGATCTCAAAAAACTGGCAGATTGTAGACTTTTCAGTACCCTGGAACAGGAATGTGAGAGAGAATGAGAATGAGAAGTGGAGCAATTATGCTCCATTGGCCTTGAAGATAAGGCATATACACGGGGTTAAAACACAAATAATCCCAGTTGTAGTTGGTACACTAGGAGTAGTATCAAGTCGTCTGGAAGGACAATTGTAAAAACTAAAATCCTCGATGTTTTAGGCGGCCTTCAGACCTCTGCAATTATAGGTACCACCAACATCCTTAGGAAAACCCTTGATCTTTGAAGCTCCTGGTTTGAAGCCGAGATTAAGGGAAATCCTCTGGAAATGAATCCCATCCCTTTCCAGAGAGACGTTGATAAACGAAATCAGAATTAATATTATTATTATCGTTGTTGTTGTATTATTATTATTATTATTATTATTATTGTTGTAATTATTATTAGTAGTATTATATTGTTGTAATTATTATTATTATTGGTGTTGTTGTAATTATTAATTATTATTATTATTGTTATTGTAATTATTATCATTGTTGTTGTTGTTGTTGTTGTTGTTGTTGTTGATGATGATGATGATGATGATCCAATAGAATGCATTTTGTTTTTTGTAAACAAATCAGACATTTCAATCTTTTATTAATCGTTGGGGAAAAAGAGTGAATTACTTTGTGACTATTTGAAATTTGAAAAGAATTTGAAAGTATTTAAATTGTTGAATAGAATGTCATTTCTAGCTTTAAAATTCTTAGCACATCTTCATATATTTGAATATGGAACATTTTGAAAATGATTTACATCCAACAATTTTATAAATTGAGTTTAAAACAACATTATTGTAAGAAATTAGTTATATTTTTCTAATAATGACTCCTATATTTTAACTCCAAAAATTGAAGAGCTATGAAGACGAGAGTGATACCACTAAAATGAGCAACTTTTTGTGCTCGCATTTATTTTTCTACATTGTCAACACCATTCTCAATGCATTTTTGCAACTTATGAACAAGAGCCTTGATGCCTCGGTCGTAAAAGCTAGTGCCTGCCAAAGTGGTCCATTTTTTCACAGCTGTGATTATGGCATTGTTGTTAGGGAAATCCTGCTCACGTAATGCATCCTTCAGAAGTCCGAACAAGTGGAACCTGATGGTACGATGTTGGGAATATATGGTGGATGAGACAGCATCATCCAGTCGAACTTTGTCAAACATTCCGTGGTGTTCAAACGTGTGTTGCCTGGCATTGTCACGTTGCATATGGAATTTTTTCCTCTTCTTTGGCCTTACATGGTCAATCCAGGCCTTCAGATTCGTCAACGTTTCAATGGTCTAAATTGATAGTCAACTCTGGTTCCAAGAAATCCAGGAGGATGACGCCCTTCCTGTCCCAGAGAATGATGCATATAACTTTGCCTGCAGATATCTGCATCTTGAACTTCTTCCTTGCTGGGGAGCGTAAGTGATGCCATTCCATCGCCTGCCATTTGGACTCTAGCTCATAGTGGTGACACCACATCTGGTCACTAGAATCTGTTATCTTCAAAGTTCGTACTGATTTAACAAGTTCTGACAGACATACCATTGATGGTTTTTTTCGGACCTGTGTGAGTATTCATGGAATGTGTTGAGCACACACTTTGCTTTGCTCTATCCTAGAGATAAAAATATCGTTTCCAGTGTACTGACTCCCACATTCAATTCTACGCGTATTTCATTGACCATTATCTGCCAATCAGCACAGATGAGTTAGTCACATCTCTGTTGTCACTCTGAAATCGACGAACCCATCTCCTAACCGTACTGACATCAACGGCATCAGCTTCATAAACGTTCAACAGGCTTTGGTGAATGTTAATCGGTTCAATTTCTCTGCATGGAGGAATTCAATAACACATTTCTGCTTCTGACGCATGCCCATTACAAGGGTTGCTTTCTTAGAGTCAATATCTGTAACAATGCAATTTGCAATCCCCTTTGATCCATTCAGGTGGAAAAAATAGGAGGCATTACTTCTGGAACAGCTGTCGTACATTAGTTTATCTCTTATTTTATTATTCAGATTACTCAGTTAATTTTAGTTTGTTTATTTCTAATTTAAAGATTATTTTTTATTTCAGGGTTTCCCAAAGTGCCCTGAGGCTCCGTGAATAAGGCTGAAAGGCTCTTAAAGAGGACCAAATGCTTCATATGAAAAATTGAATGGCTGCAGCCATTTAATTTTTGATCTTCTTTACTGGAAAGAGATATGATACATAATTGTAGGTATAAAGAGTTTCAGGATGATTCATGAAAAACTAAATAAATTAACAAAAACTGCAACAATTTTTGATTAATCAAAAACAAAACAAATGGTTGTAAACGTTATCATTAGTGGTAAAATTTGAAATTAATGTTTTTCGTATTTATTTTAGAAATTATCTTGTAAGTACTCCATGAAAAATCTTTGCCCTGCTCAAGGGCTCCATGGTGTCCTGGAGTTTCATCTAATTTTGTTATTTTTCTTCTTCTTTTTTTTTATGATTTTTTGGCATTTACAGATTTTTCATCTATTTGTTTTCGAATTGATAGATTTCTAAGGGCTTAGATTATTTGTGCACTGAGTATTCTTGTTTGTAAATCGAAGTAGAGAAAGGACAAAGAAAGACAAATAATAAGAAAGCGAGAGTAAAGGGAAAGATAGAATAATGGATACTCACTTGGAAATAGGTAGCGATTAATTAAATATTTATGAATGGGATAGCCGGTTCAAGTTCCACAAGGGAATGTTTATGCATATATATGTGTGTGTGTGTGTGTGTGTGTGTGTGTGTGTGTGTGTGTGTGTGTGTGTGGACGAGAATATGTGTATATGCATATATGTGTATATATGTGTGTATGGTTGTTTGTATGCATATATGTATAGATAGGTAAAATGAGAGAGATAAAAAATAGAGTGTGCGGATATATATATATATATTATATATATATATATATATATATATATATATATATATATATATATATATATATATATATATATGTATGTAAGAAATAAAAAAATCAAACTGAATGCAGTGTTTACCTGATACAAGTAAGGATAAACTTCAATCTAAAATAAATACCAATATTTATCTATTGATATATTAATCCTAACGAAATAAAAAAAGCTCAATACAAATACAATAGAGAATAGAGCTTATTATAAGAGAAAAAAAGTTAAAACTGTAAATTAAAATTTAAAATTAAATTCATTATTCGACAGAATACTACTGCAAACAATGGTCAAAATCCTTATTCCATGGAGTTTCAAAGAATGCGCTTCTTGCGATTCTTCTCATCAGAGGACAGAAAGAAGTTAGCAAATTATAATTGTAGCTAGGTTAGAATTTGCTTGTTGAGGCATTAAATGAAACTACAATTTATGATAGTCATAAATTGCAAAATGTTCATGTCCGCTAAGAAACGTGTGAAGCAATGTGGGAAATGTGGAAAAGAACAAAAACAAACCGGAATATCTTTCGTGCTTATTTGAAGGCTCTTTCAATGGTAATCTGAAAAGCAAAAAGGAATCCAACAGTCAGAATTTAAAATCGAGTGGTAACATAATCCAGTCGGAAAAATTGATAAAATCACCTCAAATTGATAAAAATTGTTCCTTCAATCAGTATAATCCAATCTTCAGTTGAATAGAAAAGAGAAAAATAGAGATAGAAAAACCAACAGGTCAGCGTCCATTGTTTTATCAAATTGAGTTGATTTTATCAATTTTTTCCGACTGGATTATATTATCACAAATTCTGACTGTTGGATTCTTTTTAAAAAAATTCCTTTTCGTTTTTCACTTTTCGGATTACCATTGAAAGAGTCTTCAAATAAGCAGGTCATCTTTTAATACACAAAAAAAAAAAAATGGATCACTCCTTTCCAAAAATAAACAAAGAGAGAGGTGAATTACAGGTCAACTAAAACTTTGTCTGATAAAAGCACGACTATTGGCTAATAAAAAGGATAGCAGACATAACAAAGAATTTGATTGGTAACTAGCAAACTTAATACCACGTGTATATATAACAACAGGCAATAACATCAATTCCATGCATTAGGTTGACGAGTCTTCACGAGGATAAAACATTGAAAATTCTGTGCCATGAATATTTTCATAACTCAATATATATATATATATATATATATATATATATACATATATATGCATTCAGCACTGTTGATGAAAATATTGAAAATAAATATATATATTATGTAATATAAGTGTACACGCTCCTTCAAAAGTTATAGAAAAAGATAACTGCTTTGCAGAGCTTTTAACTAATATTCATATAAAATATTTTTTCTTTTTTTCACTCTCCAGTTTGAGACATTTTCTTTATTTCTTATTTTTCCTTTTAGCTTCAGAGATTGAATTGTTATCTTATATGAATATCACTGTGCACACTGGAGAAGCATAATGTTTCTTTTCCCGTCATTTTTGGCAGAGTGCATAATGTGTTTGTCTATCTTACCGGCTATACTGACTGTGCTAAGACACTTGCGGCCAGATCGGTCAACCAATACCATCCCAATAATTGTAAATAGCATATTGACCGTAGCAACTATGGTTGCTATCCAAATCGCATCCGTGTTGTTAGATATTCCCGCCATCTTTATGATTGTTGCACTGTAATATCTGAAAGGAGAAAGAGAAGAAAAAAATACCATTTTCAGGAATGAAAAAAACAAGGCCATTTCATAGTGCTTTAACAATATTATGTGTCATCCACGATTATAATGGAACAGGTCCAGCATAGGAGTTTTTCCTCAGCCCCAAACCACCAAAGTCTAGGCCATTATGGTGTGCCATTGGTGTGTCTTGTTCCTTATTGGATCAGACATATGGTCCTCTATCCTGTGCAGTTTTAGGAGGACCAACCTCCCAGGTTTTACTGATTATTTATCTATCTCCCATGGCAGGAAGATGTGACACAAGGGTCGGAAAGTGGAATTGAAGATCCAGCGCCCTACAAGTAAAGCACATTGGTCTGCAAAAAATGTCTGGGCAGCCCCGTCGGCATTCTCCGATATTGGCCTCTCAGGTGATTAGCAATTATCCCCTATTTCAAAGACAGAAGGTAAAGCCTGGGAGTGTTATGTAATCGCTATGGCCGGTTGTTGAATATGCCTTTGTCTAGTCTATATAATGTTTACATGTACTTTTCGCTGGCACAAATTATATACACACACTGACAGCAAAGTAAAAGTCACAACACAGTTGATTTAGAAAAATATGTATTATTTTTATTTCGCTATGACAATCAGCTTTTCTGTTATTCTCTGTTTTGACGTTACTGGAAGGTGGGGGAGGCGTGGTTAGATGATTGTCAAGTGGTAAAGAAATGGTGAGGCATGTGCAACCTCTCTCTCTCTCTTTGTGTCAAGTTTATTTATAACCACATTCTTTCTAATTTATATCTCTTATATATCCTTTGTCTATTGTCTGAACCATTGACCGATATCTGCTCACATATCTCTGGGTCAAATTATGCATTCTGTTAGACAATGGTAGAAAGTTCCCGAATTCTTAACATTTGAATACATTTGTGTGTGCAACCTATTGACATTGCCTGCCAATATCTAACAAGAGAATGGACTTCCTAGAACTGTGCAGAACCAGTAACATACCACAGTCAACAGGAAAAAAGCCATTTCAAGAATTGTATAATCTTTGTTGATTTGGGGACAGAGTGGAAAGGTCACCCTTTGAGAATGGATTTTTTAATGGCCTGACTGGGGATGCCCCTATTGGGAATGCCAATGTAGCTGTCTACGCATATTTTTTAGACTGAAGTGCTCTTATTCTTGGGTGTTGACTTTTCAAATCCCATTTTCGTAACTTTGTATCACATCTTCTCACTGTGAAAGGGAGATAAGCAGGTAACTATGGCAACAATGAAAGAATAAAAATAAAGGGTTATATAGCATGGGACCTGGTATGAAGAAACTATAAACGATGGTAATTTGTGTTTGGATGTGGTGTCACCCCTCTTTTGCTGTTACCCGGGGCGCACCCCCCCCCGCACCCCTCTAGCTACGCCACTGGTTAGGGTAAATCTAGGAGTGATGCCATCTAAAGAATGATTCCACATTCGTCAAAGCTTTCAAATTTGGGCCTCATCACAGGAAGTAGTTTAAATTCATATCCAGAACCAGATTGGAGTATTCAAAAAAGGGGTAGGTTGAATGAATTTTTTTTAATTTTTAAGGTAAAATGAACCAAAAATAATGTAATTTGGGGTGGTATTGGGCAAACACTTTTTCCAAAGTTATCCAGGTTATCTGAGAGTAAATTAAAAAAAAAAAAGAAACGAGAAGAAAAAACAAAAAAAATAAAAATCCTTACATGATTGTGTTAATTCCACCAAATTGTTGAAAGAACTGCATCCCGCAACCTATCATTAATGCCTTCCGAACATGGTGAGTCTGAAAAATCTGCTGCAATGTACTGCATTT
Source organism: Euprymna scolopes (assembly GCF_053919585.1). Lineage (NCBI taxonomy): Eukaryota > Metazoa > Mollusca > Cephalopoda > Sepiida > Sepiolidae > Euprymna > Euprymna scolopes. The sequence continues at coordinate 38,000,973 of NC_136503.1, forward strand.
TGCTGTAAAAAAAAATAAAAAAAATCAATTTGGCTTATGAGGAAGAGATAGAAGATCCCCAGCAGAAATAGTTTCAGCAAAGATCTGAAGGTCTTCTGCTTCCATCTTCCCAGAACCCTAAAACTGAGGTCGACTCAACTGGAGAGAGAGATTGGAGAATGTTTCAATTTTAAATATCTTGGAGATGTCCTACATAGCTTTTGAGAGATTGTCAAAAGGCAGACACCTAAAGGATTAAAGCATCATGGACGGTTTTCAACTCGATGTCAGAGGTGTTGTGTAGGAAACAAACACATAAAAAGGTAAAATCCGAAAACCAGTGTATACTACATGTATTATATCTTTTGTTCTGTATGAATTCAAGGCATTATGAAATACGGATTCCAATTCCATTGCCAATGGTAGAATTGGAGGTCATCAATGTGGAGGAAGTTATCCAAAGTAGAAAATTAAATTCAATTCAGTCATATAAAAAAGAAGATTCAAGGAAAGTAGTTTTAAGGAGATAGGTTGGCCACAATCGGTGTGTCTATCTCAAAGAAATTGGAAATGATTGGTGGTTGAAGACACAAGATAGTTGAGAATTGACGAATTAAGATGCGAGGGATAGAAAATGATGGAGAAAACGAATTATGAGGAAAAACAGATTTAAAAACTAAAATAATGTGAGTGATGTACAGCTAAAAAAACAGCAGCAAAATAAACAAAATAAGTGTGACACTATAGACCCCCCCCAAAAAAAAAAATTGTTAAGGAATAAAAAGAAAAAAAAGAAAAAAAAGAAACGAGGAAACAGTTGAGCATCTGTTGTAAGGAGAGTCTCTTTCTCTCTCTTCCACATGCCTCAACATGCAAATGTGTTTCAAAATGTCTGCCACAAAGCAACGCACCACTACAACGCAAAGCAATGTATCAAACAAAATTCCCCCAACTCCTCCAAGTGAACTGCTTTATGGAGCCCAGCACACGTCATTTGCATACACGTAGCACAATTTTGCAAGATCGTCTGAGACCATGTGTTTTAAAACCTCACGGACACCATCTGGGATCTCTTTTCATCCCAACCCACAGGAAAGACAGACATGAGAGCGTTTGAAAGGTAGTCCATTCTTATTTTCCTCACAGCAACATAACAAAATTATAAAAAATGATCTCAGTAGAAAGACAATGGGACGAGACTGGTTCACTAAGACACACAAAAGCATTAGAAAATAGGATTGTTAATCAAGGTGTGGCAGTGACTGGGACAACGTTCTTGAAAAGGATTTTGGCTTTATCGGATGCTGACGAAATCACCTCAGGCACATTGATGATCATTGGAATAGAGGATGCGCATCTGTTTAGGACTTTGTTATTCACCAAAACTCATTATAATCAAGTCTTTGTTCTTCTACTTTGGACTTAATGGACTGAACATATGACTCTCTCGCGTTTTCTATAAACCTTTTGCAATCATTACTAGCTGTCCTAAAGGCAACATTAAGTTTCAAAACATCTAATACTTCGAAAGTAATTGAAGTAGTGCTTTATGTGTGCAATGGTGGCAGCACATTCAGAGGTGTGCTACGGCTGACTGTTCGGTTTCTGTTTGAATTTCTTAGAGCGTATGTAGCTGTTTATTCCAAAATTTAGCTAATCAATTAAGTCTGATGCTACAGAGGACACATTCTTTTTAAACAGAGTGTAGAGGTATTTCCAATGTGAATGTTTGGAAACCGTCACCGTCAACCATCGAGTATTGATATACTGTTTGGAGTTTTGTTATAATTTGTTTTTATGTTTATTGAGACAAACGAGTGATCAGAAGATCCTAATGGAGACAGAACACAGTGATGAGCGCATTCCTCTGATCTTGAGCATGTAGTACAATGGGGAAAGGAGTGGCTGGTTACTTTTAATGCATCTAAAACCAAGCTTCTCTCTTTACATCATCAACATTTTAATCCACATTTGTCATCAATTGAAATGAATGGCTCTCGTCTTCAGGAGGCCTCAAGTTTTGACAAGCTTCTGGGCTTGACCATTACTCCTGATCTTAAATGGAACACGTATATCAAATCTGTTGCCGGGGCCGCTGGAAAAATGGTGGGATCTTTCTATCGATCCAGTAGATATCTCACTGCTGATGCTATTCTCTATCTATATAAGAGCCAGGTACGTCCAAGGATGGAGTGCTGTTGCCACATCTGGGCAGGAGCTGCTAGAAAGGACTTGTCCTGCCTTGATAGAGTTCAAAATAGACTTCGTAGCCTCGTAGGAGATGTCCTTTTCTCCTCCTTACAACCTCTATCTCACAGAAGAGATGTTGCGAGTTTGTCTCTGATGTATCGTTATTTTCATGGAAAGTGTTCAACTGAGCTTCAATCTATGGTCCCCCCTCGCCAAACTTTCACAAGAAACACTCGTCTAGCTGTAAACACTATCAATAATTTCCCCCACTCTTTATCTGTGCCTAAACCTAAACATAGATTCCATGAACAAAGCTTCTTTCTTAGAACTGCACGCCTGTGGAATTGTCTTCCGTTTTCCTGCTTTCCGGCTGACTACAATATGGTTGTGTTCAAGTCTAACGTAAATAAGATCTTGATGAGCCGTTCCATATAAGTTATTAAATTTACCAAATTTTCATTACTAATGATTACTATATTGACCAACTTCTACTGTACACTCTTTAACCCTTATCCTTGAGTGGCCTCTGGGCCTTGATAATGTGGTGATTCCTTTGTAAAAAAAAAAAAAAAAAAAAAAAAAAAGTTCAAGGCAGAAAAAGATCTAGAAGACTTGTAAATTATCCATCAGCATCGGCTACCCGACTGGGATCGTTGACAGTCTGAGTTAGTTCATAAGCAAGGGATGAATCAGAATAAAATCTCCCTTCATCATCTGTTTTGTTTGAGTAGACTAATCATTCAGTGGTGCGAACATTGAAATCTCTGCAGATGTGGATGTTGGCTGAGGGATGAGCGGACAGGGTGTGATCAATTTTCTGAACTCTATCCTCGTGGGGACGGTGAAGGGCAAATATAAATGCTGTGCTGTTTGGAAACACATGTAGGAATGTTTTGGGTCTTTTATGAAGGTTTCCCTGCCACATAGAAAGTTATCCCTAATATAGGCACATATTCCATGCCGATGGCGATTTTGAGGGGCGGGTTTGGACGAGAAGTTAGAATAATCTTTGATGAAGAAATCGGCTAACGAAGTAGTTGAATTAATGCCAGTTTTGCACAAGATTAACGGGTCTGATTTGGTCTCCCATAATTGGATTTCAACCTTTGGAAGGTTGAAACATAGACCCCTGAAGTTAGAAAAGGAGATATTATCGTGGGGGTCTGCATTGGAAGTTGGTGTTCTGAGTTTTCTCTTGTTTTGTTTGTTGGATTTATTCATAATTAAGGTTGGGGAACTTGTGAAAGAGGTTAGCAGAGCTGTTTAAAGCAAGACATGCGGGAAGAGAGAGAGAGAGAGAGAGAGAGAGAGAGAGAGAGAGTAGGGAGGAAAGAATATGTAAAGAAGAACACATTTGAGTACCTTAAAATTAATTACCCATTACAGCTACTTAAATCATATTCTAATACAGGCAACAAATTACCAAAACCACTCACCTTGGTCAAAAGAAGAAGTTTTTATTAACGATTCGATCTTATAAAGTTCTTTTTCTATGGCTGTGTCAGACGAGCGTATCTTAGACAACACCTTCCGGGCATCTTCTCTGCGCCCTTTTGCAACTAACCAACGTGGGCTTTCTGGCAGGAACAGAAAAGTGAAGAATTGAATGATAGATGGAACTGCAGCCAGGCCCAACATGTACCTGAAGAACAAAACAGCAAGAAGTGAAACTTAGATGTGTTGCATCCTACTGTAACATTTGTACCATCCTAAATTCCAACACTTTCTCACCATGGTAGGAATGGTAATGGCGTTTTAGTGTCAGAGCTATGTCATTTAGAAATCTAATTTGTGGCAGGGCTACTTATAATAACAGACAGATCTGGCATCCAACGATATTAAGGTTTCAACCTGGCTCACAGGTTCAAGTGAAAATCCAAGAAGAGTCAATGTGTAACATTGCACATATGAGTGTGTGTGCACATAGCAGCAGCAGCAGCCGAAGGATAGATGGCTAGCAAAGGTATTAGCAGCAGCAGCAGCAGCTGTTTTGAACGCATAAGAAAATTGGTAAGTGTGCATGAGTTTGCATCAGAAGAAAAATAATAAAAGGAGAAAAAATGCACCATGTGGTAAGGCAGAAAGAATAACGCAGGCTAAGTGAGATGGACATGTGGCCCTGTAGTTGTGGCAAGAGACTTTTAAGCTGATGTTGAGACGGCGGGGTCTTGTTAATCTCATGGCATATGAAATGAACAGTTAGAAAAAACAAGAAGCAGCCATTATTTGGAAAGTAATTGTAATAAATGCTAAAACAGAAAGAAAATCCTGGTTGGATTTATTTATTTTTATTTGGTTGTTCCTTTGCAACGGCGTACGGTGGGGGGTGGGGGGTGAGAGAGGTTTGAACTGTAACAAACATGGTTCGAGCATAACGGCCACCTTACAAATGTCATCCTATTGTGGAATAGAAAGACAAAGTCTCATCCTAAAAAAACTTTATCAAATTGTCTTCGTTAACATGTAAATAGAAGGAAGATATGAAAGAAAAGTGTTAGTAAAGGAATACGTCCAGAACTACGAACGAAGATAAACGGTTAGAAAATCCACGTGATGTTAAATAAATGTTCCGTTAGTAGAGAAAAGAGTCCATATGTTGAATATGTTTGTAAGAATAGGAAAATCTAATATATAAAAGGCTATATTTCTGTCTGTCTGTCTCCATATTTTCAAACTCTATCTCCTCTAAAGCTAAAAGTTACAGAGCAGTGCTAGGGGCCTTAAATGATTGGATTTTTTATGGACTGTTCTTTTATGGGTCTTTAGCCACTTAAAATAGTTTTTAAGGGGTTAAAAATGGGTCAAAATTGAAAAAAATCGTTATACCTTTTGTACATTTATTTAGTAGCAGATTTCTCTGATAAACTTAAGTTATCACCAAAATGTGATGTTGCTAGTCTCAGTCTTTTCCATGAATACTATTATGGCATGTGTTTTTTAGAAGTGTATGATCAACCTGCTTCTTTTCTTACAGCTCGTTTGACTTGTTGGTCTAGTGGTTTCCATCACTTCACAGGCTTGATATTTCGTTGTAATACAGTTTCCTATTCCAGTAGCTCAATTCAAAGAACTGGAGGTTTGTTTGGTTGTTTGGTTGGTTGTTTTTGTTTTACGGCATATCAACCCTTTTCAGGTTATTTAATGCCGAATCCAAAGATTTTGAAGAAAATCTTTTTTTAAATATAATATATTTGTTGTTTTCATGCCGGTTTCTATTTAACCCATAGTTGGGACCGTAACAGGTACTACCACTCCGGGTCAGAGTGGACCTGGGAGCAATGGTAATTAAAGGGTGGCTCCACACTCCCCCAAAGCCCACAAGCTGGGGCCCTCACCACTGGATATAGTTTAAGGTCATATACAGGACCCCCATTGAGGGACTTTTACCCTCTGCAGGGGGGCAGTCGGCGTATTCTAATGCCCCACCGACAGGGCCGAACTGGAGGTTTGAGAATCTCTTTTCCTGCTGACTTTTTAAAATTTATCTTTATTCAATTTTCACCCCAAACAAGGCACAGTGCCACCACTTTGAAGTAGGAGGCTACTATCGGGAACATAAGTTGCAGGGATATTATGAAGGGAGATGAGTAGCAAGATGTCTGTTCACATTACACTTGAACTTCTGCAGGTCAGTACAGTTGGGAAAGCAGAATCCCAGGAGGGAGTTCCATAGTCTAGCAGTTCTGGGGAAGAAACTATTGGAGTAGAAGACTTTCTTACACCTAGGGATCTCTACTGTGAAGGAGTGGGATTTTGCTGCTTGTCGGGTTTGTCAAGCATATTTACGTCGAGGGGGTACAAGTGCTTGTTATTCATCAGAGCATTCACCATTAAAATATTTGTAGAACAGGCAGATCACATTGTTCTTTTCAAGACTAAGGCCAATAGGCATCTTCTGTTTCTGCGATGATCATCTTTCCTTCTTGTAAGCTCTTTACATCAAGTGGCTTTATGTCTTGTCTTGAGCGATTTCCATTAAAAGAAAAAAGTTTGGTAACGATTGGTCCAACGATGTGGATGCTAGGCTACACACAAACAAATGAACAAATATAATAATAAACTCGATTGAAAACATAACCTCCTTGGCGGAGGTAATAATAATTGTCAGGCTTTACTTACCTCCAACCACCCGTCGGCATGTAGCTAAAGAGAGCAGCAATTAAATTCGCTATTACAATGCCAAAGGTGATGAATAGCTGATTGAAAGTAACGAGCACGCCTCGAATGTTGCTTGATCCTATTTCAGCGATGTAAACAGGAACTACCATGGAAGATAAACCTAGCAAAAAAAAAAAAAAATGAAAAGAAAAAAAAAGAAAGATATTTGCAGCATTCAGTCTTTCAAGTTATATTTTACAAGGTTTTATCAAGGTAACAAGAAAGTTCTTGTGGTTTTTAACTTTCAAATTCTGATGAACATATCGCGGCTCAAACAAAAAATTTATTGATTGAAATAAGCACCATCAGTATCAACACAAGTGTATTTATGCCAGTAACGTAAAAATCTTGCGCTCTGGTGGCGATAAAGCTGCTGAGATGCTTGAAAAAGTGGTAGTCAGTAGATGAGAGGTCTGGAGAGTATGGTGGATGAGGCAAAGTTTCGTTACCCAATTCATTCAATTTCTGCAGGGTTGGTTTAGCAATGTGCAGTTGGGCATCATTCTGGAGGAGAATTGGGCCTTTTCTGTTGACTAATGCTGTTGTTGTCGAAGTTCCTAATGCATTTCATCCATTTGTTGACAGTACTTCTTCACCATAATGGTTTCATCTGCATTAAAAAAAAATGGTGTTGGATGAAGCTGGTCGCAGATCACCAAGCAGTCAGTATGACCATTTTGGTGCAACTCTGGCTTTAGAAAGTGTTGTGGAGCTTTGTCAGTGTTTAACCACTGAGCTGAGCATTGACGGTTGTCGTAAAGAACCCACTTTTCATCACAAGTCACAACCCGGTCAAGAAACGAGCCGTTCTTACTGCATAAAAGAAGAGAAAATGGCACTTCATAACGATATTTCTTTTGGTTGTCGTTCAATTTGTGAGGCACCCATTTATCAAGTCTTTTTGTCTTTCCAATCTCTCTCAAGTGGTTGGAAATCGTTGTATATGTTACATCTAATTCAGAAGCAAGTTCTTGAACAGTTGTGCATAGTTTGCCTTCGACGAAGGCTCTTCATTGATTGTTGTTAACATCCGATGGCCGACCACTACACTCATCATTTTCAAAACTCTGGTCGCCGATATGAAATTTCTTAAACCACTATTGTGCTGTGCGTTCAGTAGTAGTTCCTCGGTCAAACGTTTTGTTGATACCTTGAGCTGTTTCAGTCGCTTTTTGGCTTAGCTTGAATTGAAATAAGAAAATCGTGCAAATTTGCTTTTTTTCCATCTTGTATTCAACGTTCTGAAAAGAAGACATAATTGTTTTACAATGATTGTAATTCAAACGATTAGATAGAACGAAAAACGCTCTTTAAAATTATATATAAAGTAAAGGTATTATAATGAAAACTTATTTAAAAATACATCATTTGAAATAAAAATTTAAAATTCTGCAAGAACTTTCTTAGCAACTTAATATTTAAAGATTGGAATAACATCCTCATTGTGATGGATAAATCAAAAAGTTATTCTAACTAACATCAAAAAGCAAATGGCTCTAATAGTTTATCCTCTTTCTTTCTTCGCTTCATTTGGATTCTTTTTTTTTTTTTTGTCACTTCCTAAAAGCAAGTAAGTTTTCATAGGAACGTGTTAACTTAGAGTATCATTAACACCAAAAGTAAAAAGTTTATGTCCATATAACAAGCCAATGCAAACTTAGGAACTCCTTTAAAACGAGGAAACAAACAGCTAGACAGAGATTTATCCAGCCTACAGTACCTTGAGCAGAACCCCAAGAACCCACACTCAACTGCAACTCTTGAGCCTTTGGCTGGGGAAGGTAATTCGTAAAGGAAAGGAATCAATGACTCATATAGCAGCTTTCTTCATCTCACACACACAATCTTAACCACTAACGAGAGTCGGGCAAGTGGAGACAGATTGGTACTTACAGCTATACACGAACTAACCTGAACAAGGTAAACCAACACACACACACACAATGCCACGCAGCCAAATACTCACTTACATATATTACCTACATACATATATTGTTCGCACCATGAACATTTTGACTTGTGACTATTTAATCAACTTTCTTTTCCAAAACTCTAGTTTGCATAAATTTTTTACTCATGTTCATCCCTTACAAGGCATATCGCCACTGGGATGTAAGAGGCTACTATTTAGGGTCATGTCTAGGAAAGACAAGAAAGATATTTGTTTATGTTACATTTCAACTTCTGCATATCAGTACAGTCAAGGAAGCTAGCAGCAGGAAGGGAATTCCAAAGTCTAGCTCTTCGAGCGAAGAAACTATTAGAATAGAAAGCTTTCTGCCATTTAGTGACATCAATGAGTCTTATTGCTAAGTGGGTTTGTCGGGGATATGTACGTTGAGGGGGTACAAGTAAAATGAGTTCATCAGAACACATTTCATCAAAATATTTGTAGAACAGACACAGTGATGCAACATTGTGGCGATGGAACAGGGGCTTGAGCTTAGTTGATAAAGTGGGACCGATGAGATGACAACTCTTTTTTGGACCCTACCTAAGAGGGAGAGACTAGTGGTAGATGCACCAGCCCAGATGTGGCAACAATACTCCATGCATGGGCGAATGGTGGCGTTGTAGAGGTACAGGATACTCTCAGATGTGAGTAGTCTTCTAGCTCGATAAAGGGAACCCACCTTCTTTGCAGCAGCCTTTGCAATGTCCTCTATGAATTAGTTCCAGTTCATATTGCTTGCAAATGCTAGGCCAAGGAGTTTGAAAGTAGTAGTCTCAAGTAGGATGCTATTTGTCATGGATATAGGCGGTTAGAGAGGCGTCTTATAATTGTTAAAGGAGAGCAGCTTAGTTTTACTAGCATTAAATGTTACCATCTATTTGCAGACCCATTTCACTATAGTCTGGAGGCCATTTTCTGATGATTCTGCCATTGTCTTAGATTTATGTATATCTGTTCTTCCATCGTGCATATTATAGAGCATTGTATTATCAGCAAATATACCCATCTCGGGCACAATATTATCAGGGAGGTCGTTTATGAATATCAGGAATAATAATGGTCCAAGGATCGACCCCTGAGGCACTCCCGCATTAATGTTATGCTGCTTAGATGTACGTCCGTCAATGACAACCTGTATGCTTCTATTGTCTAAGAAGGATCTAATTATATTTAGTATACGTCCAGTTATACTGTACGATTTAATTTTCATGAGCAGCCCTATGTGCCAGACTTTGTCAAGGGCCTTGAATATATCAAGGGCTACAGCCCTGGCTTCGCCTGCCTTATCCAGTACATGGTAAATGCGTTCAAAGATGAATGTTAAAATATCTGCAGTAGAACGACATTGCCTAAATCCATACTGTTTGTCAGAAAGATTTGCTTTTTAGGGGCAATAATTTAAGCTGGTTTAAAGCGAATTTGTTGCTGTGGACTTTCTTTTTGCCTCCTCAATTTGAAGTTATTTTTTTAAATTGACGTGAACACTAGAATATTTCAATTAAAAGTAAAATGTGAATAGGTAAACTTATAGAAGAATAAAAGGCGAATCAAATGAGGTATAGTTTGTTGAAACAGTTACACTAAATTTAGCTTAAATTTGTAGTTTTTGAAAAAATTACAAGTGCAGAAATTTTTTTTGCCGTCTGTGTATATATTACATTATTACATTATATATATATATTTGTTTTTAAATCCCTGAAACAGTGTTTCATGGTAAACAACTGATGATCCCTTGAAAAATAAATTATTGGTATTATAGTAAATTCGAGAGCGAGTTGATGCAGTGATTGAAGGTGATTAAATGACTTACTGACTAAATGGTTTTCTAACGAATGATAAAAAATATTTTTTGTATAGTTTTAAAGGTTAAAAACTTCAAAGACTATATATATATATATGGAAAATGGACTGCATTGATAAAAGTATGATAGGTTATGAAAAGGAGGGGGTTGTAGAGAGATAGGTTTTGATGCTCAAAAATTTTATCCTAATCAAAATATGATGAAAGTAAAGATAATTTTCGCGAAAATATATTTTTTATATCAACTTTGTTTTCATTCGTAGCCAAGAGTGACCAACAAAATGATGTTTCCTTAAAAAGAGAAAATGTTATATATATAGTAATATAAATATACAAGAAATAAATGTTACCATAGTCAATAAAAGTTACTTTTATGGTAGAAAAGTTCATTGGTTTGTATTTTTAAGTAGGTTGTAAAAAAAAATTTTTTTTTTAATTCACGAATCGGTTTAAAAAAAAAATCAAAATGGCAGCGACTTTGAAATGGAGAGTCTGTTTTCAATTTGAAGGAGGGACACCTGAGCATTCTGTGTTAACAATTTCAGAGAGTTCCGCCAGCGTAAGGAATAAACATATAAACATATTTTAATGTTTTCCGTTATTTTGTGCTTGAGGAATATTCGATTATGGCATGTTTAGTTTATATAAAAATTCATGTAAGTAGTTATCGCCTCAAATTTCCTTTTAATTTCGGTTCGCTGGAATTATTTCAAGTAAAAAGCATTAAAAACTATTTAAAAACAAAAAAAAACATGAACTGAACTTTTATTGACTATGGTAACATTTATTTCTTGTATATTTATTTTTTCAGGTAGTCATTTGTTGGCTTTTCTGCTAAACACTCTTACTAAATAATATCAACGAAATATCGAAAAACAAAGAAACAAAAACAGTTTTGAAAAATAATGAAGCTTTACTTACTTTAGTAAAATAATCCGAAACAACAAAATGGGATATTAAAAAAGTAAACACGTAATTACTTTAGTTTTTTAAAGCAAAGAATCTGTATAAATATGAATAAGAAGAAAATGGCGCCCTTTTCAAGCAGAACAGCTTCGTTTCAATTTTACAGTAGTGAACAGTGTAGCATTGCGCCGTCGGATTCAGGTTTGTACTATTGTAATGTAAAGAACGCACAGAAAGGGTTGTAATCAACTGAATTCCTTCTAGTACACTGACAAAAAAAAAAGCTTAAACAGATATATAAATAAAAATAAAAAGGTTATGTAAATGTTTTTAAAAGACACGTAATCACGTGAGCAGGATTTTTTCCTTCTTTTGACACGATAATAAGTAACGTTCTTATTTTTTATTATTTATCTATTTATCTATTTTCGAAAGAGTGCCACGTGCAAATGGAGACGGAAAAAACAGAGTTATGCAAAATTTGTGTCGAGAATTGTCTAAAGTTCCAACTTTTTTTTTGGCTTTCACTTTAATAAGAACGTGAATTTATCAGGTGATTTTATTCGACACAATATGATTCAACTCAAAAAAATAAATAAAAGCTAACGTGAATTAAGATTAAAGTTAAGGTGTTATTGTAGACCCCCACCCCTTTTAAAAAACCTTGTTAAACTTTGTGACATATTTACATTCTATGGAGGTTAGGCGCGAACGAACACCCAATAATAAGGTTTTTTAATATAGATCCACAGAATATTATGATAAGTGTTTCAGTGTGAACAGGTATGGGAAATTGAGGCTGAATGAGATTTAAATGTCCGATAACAGTGTGAAAGTTGTTCGAACGTTTGGGTCAATAATGATAGGAAATTCACTGTTTGAAAACAACTCGATATTCAAAATTTAATATTTAACAGTTGAAAATACCAGCCCCCCCCTCCCCCCAACGTCTGGAATTGGATCCCATGAAAATGGGTGCTGCCGCTGGAAGAGGTCGTTTATTATATTCCTCGATGTGGTTAGTGGTTCACAACTAATAGACGAGTTAAAACTCAACTTATTAATTAACCTGGTGTCTCCGGCAATATTCAAACACATTTTGAACATTAATGACTACCAGACAGCCATGAACGCCCTCGAGAGGATTTTGTACAGCCTAAAAATAGCATCTTCTGCCGGCATTTATTGGCAACTCGTCACCAACAAACAAACGAAAGTGTGAACCAATTTTTTCAGTTCTTAAAAGAACTCACCAAGAACTGTGATTTCCAAACCGTGATGGCGATACAAGT